>NW_012115422.1:1381533-1399488 GCF_000951035.1 Colobus angolensis palliatus
TTTTTTTTTTTTTTTTTGAGACTGAGTCTTGCTCTGTCACCTAGGCTGGAATACAATGGTGCGATTTCAGCTCATGGCAACCTCAGCCTCCCGTATCAAGTGATTCTCCTGCTTCAGCCTCCTGAGTAGCTGGGATTTTTTTTTTTTTTTTTGAGACTGAGTCTTGCTCTGTCACCTAGGCTGGAATACAATGGTGCGATCTCAGCTCATGGCAACCTCAGCCTCCCGTATCAAGTGATTCTCCTGCTTCAGCCTCCTGAGTAGCTGGGATTACAGGCGAGCACTACCACGCCCAGCTAATTTTTGTATTTTTAGTAGAGACGGGGTTTCACCATGTTGGTCAGACTGGTCTCGAACTTCTGACCTCATGATCCACCCACCTTGGCCTCCCAAAGTGGACCCCATCTAAAAAAAACACACAAAAAAAGGCAGGAAAACAGCATGTGAATTACATCTCCATAATTAAAAAAAAAAAAATGAGGAAAGCCTCATGGCTAATGAGAAAATATGAGAGATAAAGAGAGGTTTCAGCAGAAGCCATGAGTGCAGATAGAGGAAAAGGTGGCTACAAAGAATTTTGGAGAAACTGTTTATGTAGCATAAAGCATAAAAGCAGAAAGCATAAAACCCCTAAGTCATGCCTTTTAGAAAAACCTAGACTAAAGAGATAGGTTATTCTTCAATACTTCTGGGATTGGGATATGTTTTATTTGAGACTCCAGGCAGAATCTGGACCAGGCAGAATCTGGACCATGTGGGGTCTCAGGATTCATTCAGGTTACAATTAGAGGGTGGGTTATATCCAGCTAAGCAACATCAAATCCAACCATGTGTTAAAGTCACATTTTTTCTGGATTATGATTCGGATTTTGAAATGGTCACAGACAGGCTGACTTACATGATTCCGTGAAGGAAGCAGACTTACAAAACAGAAACATCTCTCGAGATTTTATTAATTAGTGACAGTCCTAATGAATGAGGAACATTATATGTTGTATGGCAACATCTACTGTTTTCTTTGCCTTCAATCAACTTCTAGAAATAAGGTTGGTGCTCTGGGTGGTGCCTAAAGTAGAACAAGGGTGCTATTTACTAAATTACTATCACATACTTCTTAATGATATAAGCAAGGTAACATAATATCTACCAATTAACTTCCAAAGACAAATCTGCATACAGAAATGATGAGCCATCTCTGTGTCTTAATAACATAAGTGTGTTTACTGAAATATGTCTCCTGAACATTTTGTGTAAACTGCATTTTAACCTTTGGTGCACTGTGGAGCATTAATAACACTGACATAAGTGGAGGGAGAATAGGAGTTAATGGAATATTGCAGTGAGTTGATAATGGTTTTTAATAAACTACTTCTTTTATTATTGACAAATTAGCAACATGAACTGTAATATTCATCAAAGCATGCTGAGATTTCTAGTAACTAGGTTTTATAGGCATGAAACTCTCCCAAAGCAATAAAGAATATACAGGGGGAAAATAGGTTGTGACCAAGTCCAGTGTGCTATGGAATGTACAATTAGATGCAAGAATTTGGCTTTTAAAAAATGCATCTAGCCTGATTAAAAACAAGGATTTAGGGTCATAAAAACAAAAACAAACAAAGCAAAGCAAACCCTCCCCCCTTGTCATTAATGACAAACTGCCTTGGGCTATCCAAATTATTAAAAAAGAATTTGGTTAGGAATTCCCAATCAATGTCGAGATTACATTTCACATTTGTGCAGCTTGCATAACAGGCACATTTGACTTACATAAATCCAACTTCTAATGCTTGAGGGAGAAGGAGAAAGAAAGTAATTTAAACAGTGATGGCCATTTCCCCCACTACTCCTCACAGTGACTGTGCCCCAGAGTATTCTGAGATGACAGACATGAATCTGCAGGTTCTTCTTCAAGACTCTCGTGTTGTCATCATCAGGCCATACTAGGGGTGATTCCAGCCTTTAAAAATACATGTGTTTCACATACTGAGCCCATAAATGGCAGCTAACTACTTCATCTGTCTATTGGGTATACACACATATACATTTCCTGTGTTTTATTATGTTTGAGACAACTTTAAAACTTTTCTGGCTGGGGAGAGATTGCTCCTTCTGGGGCTAGTCAACTCTCAGAAATAACAAGGGCTCAGTCAGGAAAATGTTTTTGATATGCAAACTCATCAATCCAGAGTCAGCTCTCCCCTATCGGGCCCATATACCCCAGGAGACAATATTCCTCTGCCTTGGTCATCCCAGGGCTAGGTGTTACCCCTATAGTTTAGAGCCTGCTAAAGTTATTCAAACTAGCCAACCTTAAACTGTTTTCATCCTGCCCTGCCTTGCCTTTCCCAAAGAAACCCCAATAAAAGCTCTGGCCTAAATGTTCCCCTTGTTCCTGTTTTCTGTCTCCTGACCACCCTGATGTCTTTCCCATGTGGCCCTATGTGATGTGCTGTGCCTTTATATACGTAGGACTCGTAAGTACAATAAAAGTTGTTTTCCTGAGCCTCTCCTGTGTCTTCTCCCAGGGCTACTCCTGACTGACCATCACAAAAAAGAATACAGAACTATCTGAAAGTCAACCAAGGAAATAGTAATCAAGAATAATTCTGTATAGATGTAATTTCTACTTTATGCATGACGGTAAACCTTAACCTCACTGAACTAGATGAAGTAAGACTTTATCTCCACATGGTTCCTCCAGTCCTGACAGTAACAGACCAGAACCTGTGCTGTTGCAGTGATCTTAAGGCTAAGTAAGTTCTAAATCACCCTTCTTTCTGAGTAGCCCTTCCAATGTGTCAATTCTCCTTATGCCAAACTGAGGAAGTAAAGATGAGTATTTGGGGTTTTGTCAGCACTTATGGCAGTGAGCACCTCAGAAAGAGGTGTTCTGTCTCTTGGCCTTGGTTCAGGGGACCTCCTCCTTCTAGACCCTCCCAGGTAGAGCTGTGCCCCCTTACTCTACCACTGTGCCAGTATGGTCCACTAGACATCCTCCTCTACATGTCTGTCTCATTCTGGGTGGGGAAAATGGTCTGGCACCTTGCAGGTGTTTCCTGAAAGAATGAAAGATGACTGCCTCCCAGCAACTGAGAACAGAGGAATCCCTCATTCTCAAAATCTGCAGTTTAGTTCACCAGTTTTATAAATGATCAGTTCACTCTGTGTACACACAACATGTAAAAGCTTCAAAATTTTAAAATGCTGATTCAGTCTAAATTAACCTGTTTGGTAATTTACAGTTATAAGGCAAACACTGGGATATGAAACCACCTTTGTTACTCCTCCTATAAGCTCCTGTATATGGAGTTGTTTCCTGGACCTTCTACTTTCACTGAATCTTAAGACCATCCTGACTGTTCCTCTCCATGATGATGGACTCTCTTTAGCTTTTCAGTTTTCTTTTTAGTTTAAACAGTACATCTCTGACAATATTTTAAACAGAAAAACAGGTACCTAAACAAGATAGAAAGTACTTGACAAACAGAAAGCATCCAATCTATATTTCTTCATCCCTATGCTAGGGACCCTTGCTCTGATTCAATGTGCACATGAGCTCTTTCAGAAGGCTGGGCAGTGAGGAATGCCCAGGCAGGTGCCTGCCATGAGAACCTGCATGTGATCACTGCATAGCTTGGATGAGACCAATACCATGGCAAACTTATGTCTACAGAGACAGCCCTAAAGACTGGCATCACACGTGCTGTGGATTTGCCACCCCTAATCTAGGAACACAATTTTTGATTCACAGGGAATTGGCTTCCACATTGCTTGCTGGGCTTTTAAACCAGTGAATGGAAAGAATAAAAAGTTTTCTCCATGCAACTTCTCAGAAGAGATCTGCCCTGCGATCTGCAATGTCCTGATGTTCAAACTTCTAACTCAATCATCTGTCGAGACCGTTCAACTGATTCCAAGTGGAAGTACTAAGACTGTCATTTCAGGTCAGCTGCTTCTTAAGCACCAGCTACCTAAGACCCTAAGAGCCTCATTTTCCTGTATATGCTCAGACTACTTTGCAAATGCTCTTTGTAGCACAAACTACTAGCATTATCCATCAACCTAAAATAATTATTACCTTAAGTATTTACATGAATCAACATTATTATCTTTAAAAAAAAAAGTACTTTTTTATGCACGAATTCATCATTACCGAGAAAAGCTGTTTCTGCTTCAGAATGATAACACTGAGTTACCGCTACATGAAAAACAATAGTAACATACCTTTTCAAGCACGATATAAAATTGCAGCAGAGCTTGGTTTTGTTGCCTTTCTGGGTCCCAGTTCAATAAATATCTGTTAACTGATTAGCGAACTCCCCAGTGTTTATCTTGTATGGGAAAAAACTAGCAGTAATATAGCACACTTTGATGCAACCAAGTGGTTCTCACAATCAAGATCTTACAAACACAATGATGTGTTATATGGTAACGACCCAAGCTATAAAGCCAAACAACTTCGTTGGATGAGTGCTCCAGTTATCTACTGCTGCATAACCAAATGACCCCAAAACTCAGCTAGATAAAACCACTACCATTTCATTATCCTCATGGATTCCTGGCTCAGGAATTCCGAAATGGCACAGTGGAGACTGCTATTTTCTGTTCCATAACATCTGTGGCCTTAGCTGGGATCACTTGATTAACTGGGGGCTAGAACACTGGGGCTGAATAATCCACTTCCAAGGCGGCTTCTTATGTATATGCCTGGTATAAGGCCAGGAAGGATAAAGGATAGACTCAACCAAGACTGTCATCCAGAGCAGTTACATGAAGCCTTTATGGCATGTAGCTGAACTTCTTACGTGGTGGCTCAGGTCTTGAAATGCAAGTGTTTCCAATGAACGAGGCAGAAGTATGGCTTTTTATATCTTAGCCTTGGAAGTGACACAGGGTCATCTCTGCCGTACTCCATTGGTCAAAGTAGTCACAACCTCTCCCCCATCAGATTCAACGGGAAGGGCCACAGGCCCACCTCTCATTGTGAGGAGAGTCAGCGTATTTACAATCATGTTTTAAAATACCTACAGTAAATCTTCAGCCTCTTGTTGTCTGGTGCACCAACATTTTGAACTTGAAATTTTTAATGATAAGCCTGTGTGCTTACAGAATATGAGCCATTAAGTGTCTGCGATTATATTTCTAGAAAATCAGCTTCTGAATTGTGGGACGCCACAGTCCCAGGCAATATAATGCCTACATGGGCGTTACGTAAACATTAATTTGGAATAACAACAAAGGATACAACTGGTGGAAAATCTGTTGTCTATCTTTGGCCAAACTTTAGTTTTTTCCTTTGGTGATTTTTCCCATCTCCATTAAGGCCATATAGCAATCAGATGCCTGAGGTTAAATTAAAGCATTTAAGGAGCTAGGAACCTTAGGCGGAAATAATTTAAATTTATAGAGCTAACCATTAGACTTGAGGTGGCAAACTCAAACTCCTACCGCAACCAGGCTGGTAGAGGAGTAAGTGTGGCTGGGGTAAGTCAGTGGAAGTACCGGGGACCGAAGTTCACTGGAAACACATGCCTTTGCCTTAAGGTGTGTAAATTCCATTAAAAACAAAAACAAAAACAAAAAAAACTTCATTTTCCAAAACTGGCCTTTGAATCACAGCTTACGATCCTTAATTTAGATTAGGTGGTAGGTATTTCCTAGATTTATGGTTCTTTGCCCTGCTTCTATTGGTCTGTTTTCCACACCTCTATGAGAAAATACAATTCAATATATAATTCTTCAGCTAATAACAAACATATAATGAGAATGTACTATGTCCAGGTGTTGAGCTAAGTATTTTATTTAATGATCAGTAGTCCTTTGGGGTGGGTATTACCGGGTCCATTTTAGAAATAAGGAAACTGGGCTTCAGGAAGGTTAAATTAACCTGAAAAAGGTCCTAAAGCTAGTAAGTGGCAGAGATTAGGTTCATACTGAGGTATGTTTACCCCCAGCACCTATGCTGTTAACCACTCCATGTTAGAATACGGTGCTTTGGATGAATGTGGCTCCCCTAAGGCGAGTGGCCAACAAGCAGGGGGCCTATCTTTGCTGACACGTCTTTGGGTATAACCCACCCACCTACTCTAATTTTGGGATAGAAATGGAGTTTACCTGCGTCAGTGAATATACGGGGATAGTACCTTTTACCTAGGAATCCTGTCCTGGAAGTCTAAGATTGCACAAGAAACAAAGTTCAGACCGGGCGCGGTGGCTCACGCCTGTAATCCCAGCACTTTGGGAGGCTGAGGTGGGCGGATCAAAAGGTCAAGAGATTGAGACCATCCTGGCCAACAAGGTGAAACCCCCATCTCTACTAAAAATACTAAAAAAAAAAAAAATTAGCCGGGTGTAGTGGCGTGTGCCTGTAGTCCCACCTATTCAAGAGGCTGAGGCAGAAGAATAGCGTGAACCCGGGAGGCAGAGCTTGCAGTGAGCCAAGATCGCGCTACTGCACTCCAGCCTGGGTGACAGAGCAAGACTACATCTCAAAAAAATAAAAAATAAAAAATAAGAAAAAAAGAAAGAAAGAAAAAAAGAGAAACAGAGTTCACCGTACTTCTGACCCCTGACAAAGTTTCTCTGGATACCTGAAAGTTCAGGTCTCAGTCTTCTAGAAGATGGGCAGTGCTTTGCCATTGATCACCTGACATAAAACCATCCACCAGCAAGGTGCTACTCACATATTTATCGGAGAAAGCACAAGTCATGGACTGTGTGAGTCAGGCATTTCTGTACTCAACAACCTCTCCTGGTAGAGCACCACAGATTCTCCCCCTGGTAAATCTATTTTTAAAAAGCCCCTGTAAAAATCCTCCTCTGCTTCCCTGAAGAGAAAATTCAAATAGAGCTCTCATACATCAAACATATGACAGAGGCAGTTTTTAATCATTTAAATTATTTATCCTTTATTGTTTAATGCTTTATACCATTCCTCCATGCATAATTTATTGTACCATTTATGTTTATTAAAAATTGATAATGGAGACATGCTCTCTCTCCATTCTCTGAGGCTACAGATATTTCTTTGTCAAATCACTTGGGAATACACAACAAACTATCCTACTGAATTTCTTCTTTATTCACTTTAACTGTTTGTATATCCCTTTCTTTTCTTAGAAGTCCTTTTCTTCCACAAAAAACTAGAGTTTATCTTTGTGTAATAACTGCTCAGTTTCTTTTTTATATAAGGAGAAAGCTTATCTGAAGGCCCCTTTTCTATTCATTAAAGCTTTCAGAAAAAAGCCTTATTTTACTTTTCTAATTTTTGAATGCAATTGTAAAAAGGAGGCACAAAATAACAAGATTCTAGAGTCTTCTGTGATACAGGCCATAGCTTGTGGAATCAACCCTTTCTCTTTGCCTTTTCTACTTTATTCCTTTTTTTCTTTTTCCTCCTCAGATGATTCATGCTTTCCTTGCCCTTATTATGTCTGCAGTCAGTTCTTAACTCTTTTCTGACTAGTTTGGTTTTTTTCCCTTCTCTATCTTCCAATAGCTCCCCAATTCCTCTCACCTTTGCACTTCTCAACCCTGTGTCCTGAACTGTTCTCTGCAACCCACCAACCCCAACCCTGAACTGTGCATTACCAGGGTCTCTAACCCACTGCCACAGACCTGGTCATCATACTCTTTCTCTGCCAGAGGACAGGGGAGACGCAAAAAGGAGCAAAGTATGTGAGAGGCATGGAAGCTAAGCAGAGCTAAGAAGCACCTAAGGGGCTCACAACATGTTAGTCCTGAAAAAGGTTTGTGGCAGACCACTGAATTCAAAGGCATCTAACTTGGTATGCCCACGTTGGCTCTCCTCCATATTCCAGCCCATTTCCATGGGGTCCAACCCTGTTCCACTTCCAGGGTTCCCTACTGCAGGATGAGCCCATCACTGGCTGCCCAAGCCAGAAATCTGAGGATCACCCTTGCCCCTTCCCTCGTATTCATCCCCGTAATCCCCAACACTTGCAGATCTACTCCTCAGTATCTCTGGAATCCATGCCCTGAGATCCATACCACTGGCCATCCACCTCCCTCCCTTGCCCTACCTTCTGCAGCATTTTCCTTGGGGTCCCAGGCCCACCTCCCTCCATTCTCAGTCTGCTATAGCTAATATTATGACCCTTTTGAAAGGTAGATCTGCTTAAAATCCTCTTCCCATCACGACTGGGATCAAGTTCAATGTTCTTGACATGGCTTACCCATCTCATAACATGTGATGAGGCCCCTGCTTAATTCTCATTAAGTCCCATGCCTTTTATTTTGCAAACCCTAGGTATGACAGCTCCTATCCCGACAGCTCTACTTTCTACATCTACTCTCTACCACTACAAAACTTCTTTCAGTTCCATGAAAGGGCCATGTTTTTCTTGTCTCTTGGCCTAGGAGCACGCTGTTCTTCTGCCAGCAACCTTCTTCAACCATCTCCACAGGATGACTCCTCTATCCTTCCATGAAAAGTCCAGGCCTGGGTTATGTACCCATCCCAAAGTGCACCCCAGACACCCAACAGTTCTTCCAGCCCAGACTCACCACGCTATGTGGTAATTTCCTGATCACTCAGTTGTGCTCCCCACAGACTATAAGCTCCATGAGGGCAGGGGCCGCAGTTTGCTTGTTCACTACTATATGCTCGGTACCTGGCAAATATTAGTTGATTGAAGAATGACTATGTGGTAATCTGTTCCATTGGTGGCCTCCAATGAACCATGTCTTCTGGTATTTATATCTTGTGTGGTCTCCTCCATTAAATTTGGGCTTTACCCAGTAGAATGCTGCAGAAGTGACACCCTGTCACTTGTGCTTTTGTGATCCTAGCCACCAGTAAGAAGCCCTGTGACCTTGCTGGGACCCTGAAGAGACCACATGGAGCGGCCACTTGAAGGGCAAGGGATCCTGACTCTACATGGAGAGAGAAGCCCAGCCATCCCTGTTTCCCAGCTGAGTCCTGACCAGATAACTTGCCACAAGACTGACCACAGGCAACAACAGCAGAAAAGCTGCCCAGCTGAGCCCATCTAAGATTGCAGAATTTCAAGCAAGTAAAATGACTAAGGTTGTAAGCCACTAAAATTCTAGGGTGGTTCTTACATAGCAATATGTAACTGTGATAAACTAAATAAATGAAGAAAAGGGAATAAAGAATTACTTCACAGAATAAGTTTCATGCAAAGACATATCAATGTCTCTCAAAAACATTTCTAAGAAATAGCAGAGTCAAGAAAATAGTAGCAGAACTAAAAGGAAATAGAGGAACTCATACCACCAGCTTCCATTTACATTACATCACATTTTTTCTCTGGCATTTTCTTTGGTTTTAAGATATTCTCCAATGAAAAGATATTCCTACTCTTTTGTGAAAAAGAGATTCTAGGTTTGACATTAAAGTTAAGAAGTCCAACCAAGGAGGGGATGTGAACATTAACACACAAATGGAAACTGCTTAGAATCCCATGGCCAACCTATCCCTGCTATTCCATTTCCTCTTACTTGCCAGCAGAGCAGATCTACAGCTGTGGATGAGGGTGCAGAGGCTGCTGTACTCGGGGGAACTGGAAAACTATGGAGACTCCTGGCTTAACTGGGCACCAAATGTTCAGTTCAGTGTGAAAAATCCATCAGCATCCAAAGATCAGAATGGCTAATTTTTATACAGACAGTTAATGACTTGTCAGTGAACTACTAAAAATAAAACAGACAGCTGCTCAGTGCCTTTAACCCAGGCATCCAATCAGTTATACTACATAGATATTCACATACACCCCCTAGAGACAGCTGATACACACTGTTACATAATCCAGAATATTTTCTGGCTAGACTATTATTTTGAATCCTAAATATTAGCTATCAACATTAGCATGCACATCTCAGAATGAGGAGAAAGACTGCTAGATTTATACTGGCTTGATGGAATCTTGGATTGCTACTTCTAATAACTGCTTTTCTTCCGGAAAGAAAAAAATCATTATGTAAGAACTATGGCCTAAGCGAAGTATCTGTCTTTTGTAAAAAACCATAAAACAAAATGCCAAGAATATTTTCTAACATATTATACTGGACTAGTGCTTTGAAATTTCTGAATGATGTTTAGTAGGTAAAATTATCAATGTATTTTTAGAATAGCATGCCTCTTAAAACTACTTCCAATTAATACATTTTATGTGATGGATATTTAAAGTAAAGAAGTGAACTCAGGAACAAGCCAGCAGTTTGAATGCTGCATGCTTGGGAAGGGAAAAATCAATTCCCAGGGTTTTCAAAGCTCCAGACACTAACTGAGGGAAAAAGGGCCTACAGCATAAATGTCGATGTCCTGTCCACTAGTGAGACTGAATATGAACTCCTTTCAAACATGGCTGAGAATAAAAGCTAGACTTAAAAATCAGAAGGCCGAGTGGAGTGGCTCACACCTGTAATCCCAGCACTTTGGGAGGCCAAGGCGGGTGGATCACCTGAGGTTGGGAGTTTGACACCAGCCCAACCAACATGGTGAAACCCCATCTCTACTAAAAAAAATAAAAAATACAAAAAAATACAAAATTAGCCCAGCGTGGTGGCGTATGCCTGTAATCCCAGCTACTCTGGAGGCTGGGGCAGGAGAATTGCTTGAACTTTGGAGGTGGAGGTTGCAGTGAGCCAAGATCTTACCATTGCACTACAGCCTGGGGAGCAAGAAAGAAACTCTGTCTCAAACAAAAAAAAAAAAAAAGAGAGAGAGAGAAATATATTTCCTTTTTTTCTCCCTAGATAAGAGTGCTCTTTGAACAGATGCCCCCTCGGATGTTCCCTGGGACCCAGAAACCCTAGAGAATGAAAAACTTATTCTTTAACTTTTCTTCTTCTGTGGAGTAACTTCTGATGGAGGAATTAGGGTGCAGGAGAGGATAGGATGCACAGGCAGGGAAAATGAGCCAAGCACCCAATTCTCACCTTCTAGGAGAGAGAAGAAGCTGGCAAAGGAGCAGTGGGTTTTTGCAACAGAAGGAACCTGAGAGATTATCATGGACACCCCAATAACCTCATACACACACAAAAAAAGAGAGCTATGCTTTGTCGATAGTACAGATGAACACTTATTCTCCTTATACGCCAGCCACTAGGCTGAGCCCTTTCGCATAATTTTATTTACTAGATATTTAATTGGGTCAGTAGATGAATGATAAAAGTGAGCAAGTAACGTCTAGACAAGACACAAGCCCATTATTGATAGAGGTGGGTCTGGGATTCAGCAGGGCAAGGTGAGAAACAGGATGGAGAGGGTCATGGCTGAGCCTTAGGGAGAAGGGAAACAAGGTTCCTAGCAAAGACTGAGTTCATGCCACTGCCCCAAGCCCTGTGATGATTTGCCCATGTGACTTAGAATCATGTTGAAGTTAATTAAATGCAACAAGGTCACGTAGAATGAAATTGTGCAGAATCCCATGAGCATCTCATTTCCTTGAAATGGGTAAAACAGTGTGAGGCAGCTTAGAAAAAGTACAGGGTTGTTCAAACCATGTTCTATAATGGATGGTCTGAAGGAGCCCCCCACAGAAGGCAGGTACACCCCACAGCATCCAGCAAAGCCCTGTTTCTGTTTGAAAAAAATGAGTTCTACACTTAAAAAAAAACACACACAAAATGAAAACTGTGGGAATAGTAGAAAGATGACTGATAAGGATCCTGCAGACATGAATGTGAATTGTAGTCCCACCACCACCTAGCAGATGTCCTCGGACAAGTCATTTCAGCCCTTGAGTCTCTGTTTCAATATCTGGAAAGTGGAGATACTACTACTATACACAGCCACTCTGAGGATCTAATGAGATAAATTATGTAAAACACTGAAATTATCTGCAGATTCAGGTTTTAGGAAATATAAAATGTAAATCTTTTAATAAAGACATTCTTCAGTAAGTCAACAGGTAGTTTCTCTTTTTCATAGATGAGGTCTTGCTATGTTGCTCAGGCTGGTCTTGAATTCCTGGTCTCAAGTAATCCTCCTGCCTCAGCCTCCTGAGTTTGAGCAGCAAGGGCTACAGACATGAGCCACCACACTCAGCTCTCAACAGCTACTTTCAACGAAGGCCTAGTTTTCTGTTTCCTGTTTGTGTATTAACAAAATCCGTGGGTGTCTCAAGGAAAAGTATTATTTAAAGAATACAGTGCATGGACAATTTCATCGACACTCCAAAAGCAAGCTAGATGGGGGGATCCAGGTGGGACTCTAAAAATCCACCTCTAGGGTTTAGCGAGTAATGGTATATGAGTGCTCAACTCACAGGAAACAGATCAAAAACTCTAAGTTCCACGTTAGTGGCTTCCAGATGAGGACACAGACCACTGCTTGTGTAGCAGGATCAGAGTTTCAGGACTGGAAAGGGACTCCAGATTATCAACACTACTTTGCTGATGAGGAAACTGAGAACCTGGGGTGGGAGGTGACTCATCCAGGATCACATCAGTGATTGCAGAATTCAATCGTTCATTGAGCACCTTTCCACTGCACTAAGGCTGACTAAAAGCAGACAGACTCCTAAAACCTAACGATTTCCCATCCACAATGTAACTGCGTATAGTAAGCTCAACTTTCCCATATTCCACTTGAACACATCTTCAGAAGGCATTCCAAGCAGTGCCTTTCCACCGTGGCCTGGGGGTAGGGTCAAGTACATCCTGGTTTGCCCAGGACAGTCCTCATTTATGCTTGCTGCTCCAGTGTAATTATTAATAGTGCACCCTTGCCTCTCACAAGTACCTGGATGTGGATGGTAATTTATAAAGTACTCTTTGTGCTTTTCTGGGAGAAACAGAGAGATCCAGGGTAGAACTGCTCCCTGAGAGCTTGGCAAGGTGGTTTGGAACCAGGAGAGATGTGATAACTGTCTTCAAATATTTACAGGTCTATCCTATGTTAGTAAAATTAGGCCATTCTGTGGCCAACAGGATTAAAACGCAGACTACCACGTGGAAACAACAGGGGGTGGAATTCTTCTTCACTATAAAGAAGTGTATTCTAAACAGTCTACAGGGCCAGACTGCTTGGGTCCAAACCCTGGTCCTGCCATTTACTAGCTCCATGACCCTAAGCAGGTTGCCTAAACTTTTTGTGCTTCAGTTTCTCCATCTGTAAAATAATAATAATAATAAAAGGCAGCAAGATACATAGTAGGTGCTCTATAAACATTTGCTGCTACTATTATTACTGACTGTTATTTGGCAGGTAGTCAATCTCCAGGACAGAGATTTTCACATCTGCACCAGCACAGGAGAGCTGGGTTCACCCTAGGGTCGGGGGAACGGGGAGCACTGGCTCAGCTGATGCTGGAGACACCAGCCTAATGGAGAATGTGTTGGGTCTGGGGGGAAACAATTCCACCCTGTCTGCTCACTGCTTGAGGCACAGTGTGTCAGCAGGGAGGGTCTGATGTTCCTGGTGAGGGCAGCAGGCTGGCTGAGCAATCAGAAAAAGTTATCTAGTTCATGACTGTCCAGGATGGGACAGCAAAGCCATTCCCACTGCACTGATGGCAGTATAGTGGTTGATGTAAGTGTATGAGGATGGACTGGATCAGACCATCTGACTTGAATCTTGGCTCAACCACATTCTAGCTATTGACTGGAGTTGCTTACTCACTCTGTGCCTAAATTTCCTCCACTCTAAAAGAAGGTTACCAGCAGTCACACTCTCACAGCATTGTCAAGAGGACTGAGTGCAATACACATAAATCCTGGGACAGAAGAAGTGCATAATAAATACCGTTACTATAATCACGCAACAACCACTGATGCCTAGGGCTGGGGCTGGAAAGCACCTGACGGAGGCTGGAACTGAAGTCAAGAGGGACGAGGGGCATGTCTAGGGCCTCACAGCCTAGAAGGCATCTCACTGTTTTCCCTGCATTGCACTGCAGTCTGGCTCACAGCAGACTGATTCATCCATTCTCTGAATCCCAAGGCATAGCTGATCAGTTGGTGCTGGGGCTGCAGAAGTGACCTGAACTAGGACGGCTGCAACAGGGAGGCCAGCATGCAGCAGGCAGACCTGCCTGAGGGGCAGCCTGACGGGGCAGGCAGGTGTGACTTACGGTGTGAGTCCATGAGCTCAGAGCTGGGTGGAGATGGGATTGAGGCAACGGTGATTGTATTAAAAACATAAATTACATTCTATCACCCCACTGGCAAAAAGCCTATTACATTAAGGTCCTCAGAGACTTCAGGAGCACCTGCCCTTACCTACACCTCTGGCGTGGCCCCCACCCCTCTCCCCACAGCCACATGCCCCCTCTCTCTTTTCTGGACTTGTCCAGTGTACTCTCCTCAGGGCCTTTGCATCGGGCATGCCCTCGGCCTGACGTGCACTTCCCCAGGTATCACGCATCTATCTCCTTGTCACTCACATCTCAACTCTAGAAGCACTGCCCTCCCTTGATCACCATGTCTCGAGCGTATCCCTGTCGTTCTTCATCCCATCAGTCTGTCTGCTTTTTTCACAGCCCTCATCACTATCTTAACTTACCTGCGTAAGCATCTGTTTGTTTCCTGCATGTTTTTCCCTCGCAGAACATAAACTCCACTAAACCGGGAACCTTGCCTTAAGCACACCTCAACAGTGAGCACCTATTAAGTGTTTGATGAATGAATAGATCAAGCAAAACCAGGCTGCAGAGGAGTGAGGAGGAGCAAGGGTGACCACCTTGGAGACGTGGGTTCAACTCCATGGGTCACTGGGTGTGTGGTGTCTGGGTGGGTGTGGCTGCCTTAAAGACCAGAGGCAGGACATGGTGCTTACCCTGAAGAGGAAAATCCCTGAAAGAAAAGAACAGATGAAATGACTCTTCCTTCATCCTCTTGGGACAGCAGAGGACTGTATTTCCATGGTTGCAGAGCACCTACCCTTGCCCCAAGTTGAGAGTCATCCCTCCATACATATGTGGGGTTGGTTCCAGGACCCCTGCAGATATCAAAATCCTTGGATGTTCAAGTCCCTTATATGAAATGGTACAGTATTTGCATAAAACCTATGCATAACCTTCAGTATATTTTAAATCATTGCTAGATTACTTATAACACCTAATGTAAATGCCATGTAAATGGTTGTTATACCGTATTGTTTAGGGAATAATGACTAGAGAATGTCCATACATGTTCAGTACAGGCAACCATCACAGGCATAACGACATTTTCTATCCTCGCTTGGTTGGACTGTGGATGTAGAGGGTCAACTGTGCCCCATACATCAGTGTGGCCTGAATTTGTAACTCTTCCCCTGGATTGGTGGTCTAGACAGTTAGCCTCTAGAGGGCAGGATACAGGTCAGCTGGACCTTCGATTAGTGCTGAAGAGAATCTAACAGAGTCCTAGTCCTAATCATATACATAGTTTAGTTTACTATATACAGAATTACAACCAAGTAGAGCTAATCTGAGCACCCTGAAATAGGATAGCCAGACACATGAGTTTCCAGTAAGTGTTTCTATCTTCATGTCATGTTTGATTTCCAGCCCATCGCGGCAGCAACCCCAGATGAGTCAAACCAGAGTCGTAAACATGCTCTCTCCAAAGGGAATAAGAAGGCTGCTTGGACCAGAAGCTTCTGCACAGGAGACCCAGAAGCAAAACAAATAAAGAATGTGGTCCCTGCTACGAGTCTTTTGGCATCCATCAGCCTACTGTCTTGAGAGATTTTTCCAGAAATATTCGGAAGGGATATCCTGGGTCTATATGAGAACACGAATGCAACACCTTTAACAAGTGTTGGTAAAACATTTACAGATTTCTAATTACTCAGATTTCATTTCTACGAAAAATACCTCCACTTTACTGTGTTTAAATTTTAACATCAGTGGGAGATTAGGCAGTAGAGAAGTTAGAGACAGACTGAAAGGGGAACAAAAACCACTTCTCTATAAACATGCCCTTTTCAATAATCTCCTTTGCCAATAATTAAAGTCAGGAGTGAAGAGAGGGTGGGAGAAAATAAGGTCCAGAAGACCATCTATGGGGATCAGGGCCACAGTTGAGGCTTTGTGAGCAAAGGCGTGCTCTAGAAAAAGTCACTTTCCTGACCTGAATTTAGGAGTAAATGCCCCGTGCCTCCAGTTTACAAGTTACCATATAACTGAGACCCAAACCTCCAAGGGGTGCAGAGGAGAAACACAGGTAAAGGTTTCACTTGGCAGAGAAGGAATGAATAAAACATTTTCCCCTTCAAAGCTCTTGGCTGATGTTTCAGCCAGCCATTAATAGCCTTCATTTTAACAGACCAGAGAGAAAGATTACAATAAATGTGGGAACATTATGGTCCCCTCCACGTACCTCCCTTCCCCTACCCCACAAGTTTCCTCAGGCCTGGGGAAAAAGGCAAAGTGGCCTTTGGCCTCAGGAGAGAAGCAGTTCACTTTGCTTTTATCAGGACTTTTCTGTGAAGTTCCCCAAACCCACTGACACGCCCCTGACATAGCATGGAAAAGCAAATTGCACGAGGGATTCCACATATGAAAGTCACCGTGGGAGGAAAACAGAGGAACACGCATGCAGGTTTTTTTTTATCTTTTTCCATTTACCACCACCAAGCTCTTCTGTTTCGGGTGAGCTCAGCAACACAAGTGTCTTGGATAATCTAGAAATTACTTCCACATGCGGGCACAGGAAAGAATGTGTGCACTGACTGCCTGAGAAGGAAGTTCTGGGCAGCCTCTCTTTCCTGCCAGAAAAGTTGCTCAGGCCTGACAGCCACAGGGCATTGGAGCCAAAGGAGATCAGAGGAAGCAGCTCTAACCTCCCCAATTTATGGATGAGGAAACTGAGGCCCAAGGTCACACAGACAGTGACAGAGCTGGCAGTAGAATCTGGGGCTCTCTGGCTCTATCCCTAAATCAGGTACTACCTCCCTCTCCTCCCTGCAAATCCCTGCCTCCCTCGCCAGCCAAATCCCTGTTCTCTCCTCTCTGTCCCTCTGTCTCTCTCTCTCATACACACACACACACACACACACACACACACACCCCAACCGCTTCAATGAAGGGCCTTTAATCTAATTTAGTGTAGCAGTACAACTGGTCTGGGTCTGAAGCGCCAGGGCTTGGGGCAGGGCAATCAGAACAGAGCTTGTTTTTGCAAAAGTCAGCTCAGGGGCTGTGGAGGAGCTCATTCACTCTCTGCACTGGGACCTGTGCCAGGGTCTCCAGGGCCCCCAGACCACTCCTCAGCCTCAATGCCCCCTTAGTGCTGGGTTGGTCCAGGACTTGAAACAAAGACTCCATTTAGGATCCAACAGAGAGTGGTCTGCCAGCACCGTCATCTCTACAGAAACCTACCACACAGAAACTTGGGGTGATTTAGCCTGAATCACACCATCTTGAACTGCTGACCCAAGTGGGAAAACTCAGTGCAGTTTCAAATGAGCAGTAGGGGAAAGCCAGAATGCCCTCTCTTGTGTTCCATGGTGGCCAGTGTCCGGCTCGGCCCACAACACTTTGACTTCTTGTCTCTAGGCCAAGAGCCAGTGCAAGCTGTCCCAGGGCCCACTTACAACTCAAACCAGACAAACCTCAACCTTTAAAAGCTTGCTCTAGGAGGACCTGAAACCCAGAGGGTGTCTGCAGTTCTGCTACATAACCTGAACTCTTCTAGGTCTTCCTTTTTCTCATTTTTAATTTTTAAATAGAGACAAGGTCTTGCTATGTTGCCCAGGCTGGTCTCAAACTCCTGGGCTCAAGTGATCCTTTCACCTCGGCTTCCCAAAGTGCTGGGATTACAAGCATGAGCCACTGTGCCAGGCCTGGATCCTTCTTATCTATCCCGTCCTATCCCACATTACATTAATGTTTTATTAACATTAATAATATTTTATTAACAATACTACTATTGATAATTGGATTATTACCAGTCTAGTTGCAAGTATGAGTATTCTCGGGTAACATTGTCTTTCAATACAGATTTACTGAATACTTTTTACAGAGAAGAGACAGACCTAGC
>NW_012115422.1:1399840-1409802 GCF_000951035.1 Colobus angolensis palliatus
GTGCCACTGCACTCCCTGGGAGACAGAGCAAGACTGTCACAAAAAAAAAAAAAAAAAAAAGAAAAGAAAAAAAGAAAACTCAGAATGAAGGGGCCTCAGGTTCCCTGCATCATTCTGGTTTTTTGCTCCTGCTTCACTATGAAGCAAACACCTTGACTATAAGCAGTCATAGACCAGGGTCTGTGTCTCATTCATGTCTGGACAATGCATCACAGACACTTAACTGTTTTCTGCCTGAGCAGAATTAAGACTCGGCCTCCTAATTCCTCCACCACCATCTTCTCCATTCTCTTCCTTGGCCTTCATCACCATCACCACCTCATCAACTGTGAGAGACTGAAAGAGTAAGGAAAACCATTTCTAGGACCTTGAAACCTGTGTCACTGGATCTCCTGCAGCAATCTGCCAGAGTTACAATGTGACTGGTTTCTACATGCCTGACAAATTTCTATTTAAATAAGTATTTTTCAAAATGCAAATTGCTACCCATTCTTTGGCCATCAGATCACTTTAGTGGGTTGCAACCAGCTTTTTCTTTTTTAATAGAATAGAAAAGAAAATGTGCTACATTTGGTAAACATGGAAATTGTTTTATAAAACTTTGGTTTTTGTTTCTGTTTATCTATCTTGTGTGCACTGGGTCTCAATGAAAAACGTATTTCTTACTATAGGTCATGACCAAAAAAGGTTTCAGAACCCTGGTTTAGACAATGTGTCTTTCTACAACGGACTCTGCTCAGAGAGGCTCATTTGTAGATACTGCATGCAGACACCATCCCCCTTCATGCCTGTCATTCGAGTGGAGGAATGGGGCTCTACTCTGAGCATGCTTCTTTTTATTGTTGTTTAAACTCTACCCCATACCACTTGTAGCCTCTTAAATCTCTTAAATTTTCTCTCTTAAAAATATTTTGGGCCAGGTGCGGTGGCTCATGCCAGAATCCCAGCACTTTGGGAGGCTGAGGCAAGAGGATCACTTGAACTCAGGAGTTTATGAGACCAGCCTGGGCAACACAGTGAGACCTCATCTCTACAAAACTTAAAAACTTAGCCGGGCATGGTGACATGTGCCTGTAGTCCCAGCTACTTGGGAAGCTGAGGCAGGAGGATTCCTTGGCTGCAAGTGAGCCATGGTCGTGCCACTGCACTCCGGGCTGGGTGATACAGTGCATCTCGTCTCAAAACAAACAAACAAAAATTTACTCTGGCAAGAGTTGAAGGTATCCACCACTGTCTGTTTTACCTCTTTACAGGAATCTATACAATGTAAGGTTCTTTGCCTGTGGCCTCCAAATTAGGACTGAGTTTATTCCTACAGTTTTTCTGTCTTGGGCCCTTCTGATGTACCTTAGGGGGTAAAAAAAGAGGAACTCACTGGACTGTCTTATGCAACCAGGGTCAGTTACAGCACACCCTGCCCTCTAGTTCCTCAAGCAAGCAAGCCATTACTGGTTTCGTGAGAGTTCATTAGTTTACCCTGGAGCTGGGACAGTCAGTTCAGAAGGTAAAGCCCATTCTATACCCAGGTCAGTGCCTGGCCTACCTGCCACAGGCCCCTCCACATTCCTTGACCACTAAGAAGGAGAGCTGGAAGTCACTTTCTGCACCATCCAGGTTTAAGGCAATAGCCTGCACATGCCCAGGGGCCTGGCTTTGCAGGAAGCTGGCTATTGCTGACACAGAATGCTCAATGGTGGGATGTGCCTCTAAAACTGCCATTTTAATCAAGGACAAGGCAGGAAGACCACAGACATGGCAATCAGAAACTTCTCAATTTGAATCCTAGCTCTGCCTCTAGTTTCTTGTTTAATTCTAGAAGGGTCCAGGCTCACATCAGAAAAACACAAAGAGATCCCTTTGCCCTCTGACCAAGAACAAAGTCCTATGGATTTGAGGATGGAAGGGCCCCATGGGCTTGTGAGCAGCTGCACTCCCTGAAAACCTTGCTGTATCAGATCGGGTTTAAGAATGCAGTTGGTTTTGTTTTAGCTTCTGCTCCTCTAAGCTTTTTATTTTGTCCTTCTCTGGACTTGAAAAGAAGACCAGATAAACTGCCAGCACAGAGCTCACCACTGGAGCTGACAGTGAGCGAGGCCCGAAGGGAGGGAAGGAATAAAGCATTTCCCACCCTCGAACAGTGTACCAAGTATGGCACACTCTTTCTGGGACTGGTCACGGTCTCCTCAGGAGCTGTAAAGAATTCCCCTCAAGTTTTTTCTCTGACCTTACAGTTTCAATTCTCCCAAAATGCTCTTCCTGTGGGTGGGATCATGCAAGATCCGGGCTGAAATCAGTCCCAGGCCAATGACACTTTACAACCCTTCCCACCTCCACCCCCGTTCCTGGGCTGTTTTGAAGCATCTAACTCAGAGGTGGGAACACAGCTCTGGATCCCCTCCAGCCCTAGGTTTCTGTCGCTATCTGATAAAGAGCTGAACTATCTTGCCTGTGAGGATCCCTGATCATTGTTTTGCAGGTACAAAGGTAACCTGTGGTCAACCTGTGGCTCTGATCCCAGGAGCAGCAAATCCTGCCCAGGTTGCTGGTGATGCAGAGCACCAGGAGGAGAGGCCTCTGCAGGCTGCCTCAGCCTTTCTGGGAGAGGCTTAAAGCTCTTCCTCCCAGCAGCCTAGCAAGAGCCCCGCAGCTTGCTGGCCTCCAGGCTGAGGCTAAGTTGCCTAACAATTGCTCTCCCCAGCAGGTTTTGAGATACATTTTTCTCTATGGAAAGGAAGTAGCCATTTCCCTCCTCTTCCTGCCCTCCTCCTGCTGAACCCTGCTATCAACTCAGCTAGTTTGATTCTCTCACCCCCAAAACTACTTGAGCCAGAAGTTACCGGAGACAGGTATCTGCTTTTTCACCTGGGACCGTTCAGAAGGCAGGGGCTGTGCAGTGCAAACTCTACGGGACAGCCGCCCTTTGAATACCACCTTGCAAAGCACCCTCCCCAGCCCTCCGTCTTGTTGCATTTTGTACCTGAAGGTTTCCAGCTGCATCTCTCACCTCTTTAAGGCACTGTTAACGTTGGTCCTGCCCAACAAAGAAACAAATTGTTCTATGTTTTGCCTGTAATTTAATAAGAAAATCATCTATGGAACATTTTATGCAATCTCAGGTGGGAGAAGAGAACCAAACTGGAACCCAGCTGGCCTGCATTCTTATCTCATCTCTGCTACCAACTGGCCATTAGCCTTGGTAGAAGCCACCTGACTTCTCGGGGGCTCTCTTTACCTGTGAAAAGCAAGGTTGGGCAAAATGATCTTCACTTTGCTTCTCTGCTCTAACACTCTGGGATGTGACTTTTTTTTTTTTTTTTTTAGTTAAAAGAAAAAAGGGTGTGCATTTTTCAGTTGAGTATTATATTCCTTCTCTACCAGGTGAATGTGACTTATTATTATTTTTTATAACATAATGTGACACTAGTCAGTGCCACCAGTTTTAGGCAGCATTTGTGACACTCTAGGAAGATTTTCCTGCGCATTAAAGACCACTGAAGTCTTAGGGGACATTTAGAATGTATGTCTATGATGGGTATCAGGGCAGTGGGGATGATTCAGAGCAAAGTTAATGCTGGACCCAAAACCCCACACAAAGAGCTGAGGGGTGGACCAGCAGTCTGCCTTCACTGCTTCTTGCTGCCCTTTCCACAGCGGGTTGGTGGCCCTAACCCAGAAGCACGCATGCAACAAACAGAAGGACATGAACAACACTGGGTCAGTGGTCAGTCAGCTGCCGGAACAAAGCTGGGGCCACCTAGGTCCTTTTAACTTAATATCCTTGACCAAAGAGGCAGGAGGGCCTCATGGTTCAGAGTGGGCTGAAGCCACACTGCCTTGACTGAATCCTGACCTTGCCAGGTTAGCTGTGTGAGACTGGGCCAGCTGATTACCCTCAACTTCCTCACCTGTAAATGGAAACAATAATGGTGCCTGCCTTAGAGGGTGGTTACATGGGTTCAATCAGTTCATTCAGAGTATTTAGAATTTTACCTGGTAAATAGTAAACAATGTTATTTTATCATTACTTCTCCAAAAATGATTTCTGGTAATCTAAATAGGAATAATTCATCCCTGACTTCTGTGGCCATGGCAAAGTACTGCTGAGTGGTACCCATGCAGGCAAGAAATTAGGAAACAGCACCCAGACAGTGAAACCAGATGAAGACGCCTTAGGTTTCCATGCATTCCAGAGAAATAAGTAAAATTTTGATAAATTAATTTCATAATTAATTTACCAAATAGGTCTCCAATATAAGTGAAGAAGTGCTCTATTTCTAGACCTGTTTAATTGTGGTCAATAGTTTCTAACATTTCAGTGTTCCAGAATTCTTAGTTAATAAACCATTAACACTAAACTGAGATAACTGCTCTAAAAGGACACAAGATTTCATTGAGCTGGTATTTATTAGGCACCAGGTATATGCCACACATTACACTTGTCACTGGCAATAAAGAGAGTAAACTGCTGCAATTCTCTGCTATCAAGCAGTTCACAATTTAATGGGGAGATAGATACTCAACACACCATTAAAGAAATTAACTGTCAGAGCTGGACGCAGGGGCTCACACCTGTAGTCCCAGCTACTGGGGAGGCTGAGGACTGCTTGATGCCAGATGTTCATGACCAGCCTGGCCAACATAGCAATACTCCGTCTCTACAAAAGTGAAAAAATGTTAGCCAAGCATGGTGGTGAGTGCCTGCAGTCCCAGCTATTCAGGAAGCTGAGGCAGGAAAATCATTTGAGCCCAAGAGTTTGAGGCTACAATGAGTTATGATTGTGCCCCTGCACTCCAGCCTGCGTGACAGCATGAAACACTACTTCAAAAACAAATATGATTTAAAAATAATTTTAAAAAGAAATGAACTGTTATGCTGGAGAGGAGCGTGGAAGGGTTTCAAAAAAGGTGACATGAACTAAGATGTAAGACATGATAAGGAGTTTTCAGGGTGAGGAGGGGAGGGCACTCTTGCAAGAGTAAGCCTGAGATGGACCTCCTCTAATCTCTGTTTCCTAATGGGTTTTCCTAAAGGCAGACCCCAGCTTAGTCCAGCTCACTGAGTTCCCAGCACCGCCAGGAGTCCAACCCAGCAGCCTCACAGAGGAAGATTAGGATCCCTGGCTCTTCACTCCCTGCCCCCCATCCCACTGACAGGGTCTCTCCCGGCAGCTCAGAACCACCAGATTCTTTTTTTTATTTCACTGCTGGCCTCTGCACCCTCCCCCATCACCTGAAACCTCCTCCCTTTTCCTCTCTCCGTCTGTGTTCCTAGGACCAGAGCTGACAGAGAGCACAGGGAAAGTTTCTATTAGGATTCTGCTATGCTCTGTTGGGCATCTAAGTTAGAATTCAGAAAACCCTTGTTACAACCCTATCTACAAAGGGTAACTGGGTTGTTCACGGCACTTGTCCTAAAGTTCAGCTTCCCAGGTAGACAAGTTGGTCTAACCTCTCTGCAAGGAAGAAAGTCCACAGGGGAACCATTGACCAGTGTGTTGGTCCAGGATCTTGCCATGCATAAATAGAGGCCTGTAATATTAGCACTAATCTTGAGGAGCAAGAGCAGTGCACAGTTCCTGCTGGCTGGCTGCCATCTAGCATGGTCTGCTGCTGAGCCAAAACAGCAATGCATTTGTTCCTTAGACCAGGGCTAAGAATTACAAACAGGAGGCTCAGCCAGCAATGGCCACAGCCACCAACAGTCAGGTCAGAATTCTCAATGGCAATGCCCCGCATTAAGTATTTGTACCCACTCTCAGGAATCACTGCCATCATAGTGAATGCCCTCCAACGCACTTACAGTCACCTGGTTAGGCACCGGGTATTTTGTCTGAGACTGTATACAGTATTCATTAGTGAGTGATGACCTCTGCCTTCTATGAAGCTACAAAGGCTGATACATACTGACACATAAAATGGACAGCAATATATTGACTTTTCCAAGGAAGTCTGGAATTGGTGCTTCCTGGTTATATCTGAAGTGCTCCTTAAAAGGGGTAAGTAAGTCAATGACATATGTGTACATGTGTGCAGATGCAACTGTGTGTGATAGATGGTGAGGACAGCTGGTTGCTAGGTTATGCACTAATACAGAATAATAATGACTATAAATGTGTGCTTACATATAGTGACGTAGTGTGATTTTCATTGGAAGTAAATAAAATCTACCCAGTGTACCTGGACAGCATCTGGCTCAAATCCCATTTCCACAAATACAGTTACAAAAAACCACCTTGGTGCAAAGAAAGAATTCAGTGTTTCAGCTAATATTCCTTCTTTAGCAAGTGTATGATGAGATTCAAGTATAAACGAAGAACTCCATGAGTTCGCTAAAATATAAATTGATCTTTATATATTACACATATAGTATTTAAGCTAAATGAGAAATGTGATGGATATATACGTCTTTCCCTTATTAAATACTTAGTCAAAAACAGGCATGGTAAAATATCAGGCTCCGGCTCTTCAGACCTCTGAATGACAAGTTACAACGTTGACTGCATTGTTAGGATGGACCTTATGTGGAGATGTTAATGGTGTGTCCCATCAGAGGCATCACAGACATGCTGGCCTCCATCTTCTCCCTGTTCCTGTAGATTCTCTACTCTACGTCTGCATAGTGTTGTTGTCAAGACCATCTGACTACTAGGCAACGAAGCTGGGATTAGACTACAACCAGTGAACTCCTCGTTTACTGCTCTTTTCATGTTACCTTTCTGCCTTAACAGAGGACGTAATGCACAAGAAATCCAGTAAACGAACTGGTCAATATCAGGTCTTAACCTGAAAGTAACTTAATTTTTTAAGATGGTTTCACTGTCTCTTAGGATTGATGGGCATCCCAAACTAGGGACAGCATGAAGGTGGGCAAGAGGACATCGGCCTTCAGGCATCAGCATATGGGGGCCTCAAAAAGATGCAAGTTTTTACAAATTCCAGTGCCAAAACCATGGTATGCAGCAAGAGAAAAGGTGCCAACTGGCCCTGGTTCCTCTCTATGCCCCTCACTGGCTAAAACGTAATGCAGCTCCCTACCAAGGTTAGCTCCACTTCACAGCAAGCCAGGCACTTGGACCTGCTAGTTGAGGCAGGCAGATTTCTGGCCTTGAAGGTAATCCACCTGTATTTTCAAGTGGTGGAGAGTTCAGGGTCCCTTAGGATTGGGTCCCATATGGGGACTCAGGGTTTAGAGATTTTCCTTTTCTCATCAGACCTCCTGTCGCATCATACTGAAGTCTCCATAACACTGCCTGCTTAGAGCTATACACACAGGGCTTCATTCCGTAAACTCATTCAGCCCCCATGAACCTCTGGTTTCTGCATAAGGACACATTATCTCAAGGAACTCCTCTGACCATGTTGTGTCAGAACTTCAGCCTCAGACTTGCTTGGGAACTTCTATCTTCTCCCTGATTCAGCACAGCTCCCTCTAGTCAGAGACATCCGTTTGCCTGCCTGGTCTGTGGCGTTCTTCCCGGCATGGGGCCCTCGGCTTGTTTTGATCCTGGACGTTTGGCAGAATGTACACACTTATCTTTCAGGGGACACTGATCTGGACAATTCATCCTCATTCAAAGGACCCAGCCCTTGGAGAGTAAAACTCTGATACGTTGTTTTTAAAACAGGACTTCCTTCTGTGAATCTTCCTAAGTTTGAAAACACTAACAACAACAACAACAACAAAAAAGAGTAACACTTTATTATGGCAGACATCAAGGATTCACAGGGTTTCTTAATTTTCAGTTCCAACTTCTGTTGCCCAAATGCAATCTTTCTGACATCTGTGTCAGGTTAGTTACAAAGCACTATTATTCTGGGCTGCACAATGTTGGCCCAACCTACCCAAATACAAGAAATTTTGCTGATTGATTTAGTTATTCCGTTCCTACAAATGAATCCAGTTGTACAGCTGTTTCTGATTAACCAATGTACTGCTGGAGTTATATACAAATAATTTTATAATGAGCTCAGCAATGGCAAGGACATGAGAAGCAGAATCTAAACTCACCTCCCAGAAAAATAAGCGGGAGCAATGAGCACAAGGACTTTCAACAACAGTCCAGGTTTAAATTCCTATCTGCTATGATTCACTTTTTCCTCTTTATGTAATTCAGCACAACTTATAACTAATGGTCTCAAAGAAACTTTGTCTTCAGATTTTTGGATTCAAGAGAGAAACTCAGCTTTGCAGTCTTAAAACTCCTTTAAAATTTCCCATCTTTGTATTTTGTAAGTTTCTGTTTTTCCCATTAAAACATTTATATTTCCTGAGACAATTTCTTAAATAATGTACTTTTAGAAGAGGAAAATTGGAACTGAAAGGTCTACATTTACTTTACTATAAACAGAAATCAAGTGTTTTGTTTTATTTCAACACAGAACAATTAAGCTCTGTAAGTCTAGCCATGAACTTTTCTTTTTCAGTTCTAGAAGACAAATCATATGTATTATGATTAAGAAATTAGAAAATTAAGGAAAAGACAGGCAAGAATAATTCAAATAAGTGAATTTTTTAAATGTAGAGATAGTGACAAATGCTCCCTAAAGAAAACTTGAAACAAAACATCAAAGAAAAGGATGATAAGTTATACTTCTAAAATGAATTATGCTGGCAAAGTTACGGGGAAACAGATATTTTCAAATAGTGTCAGTGAGACTGTGAATTACTACAGCTTTTGGAAAGTAATATTACTTTAGAGACTCTGACAGACAGAAATAAAAAAGCTTCTGTAAGCTGGCAGGTTCAAATACACACACACACACACACAGATGTTCCAAGAACTGTTGTAGTAGAAGAAAACTTGAAACAATATGAATAGTTAAATTGTGGAATATTAAGCAGCCATGCCATAAGTGAGTTTTTTATTCTGGAGAGAATGTCTATGATGCTTTATTATATTAAACACAATTGTGGCATAATGTATTAATATGTAATATAATTCTATTTTTAGGAGAAAAAGCTATATATGTGCATATATACTTATACATAGTTATGTAAGCATGGAGAAAGTTCAGGAATTGATAATATTGATCACTTCAAAGGGTTAGAATTTAAGGGAGATAGGAGAAAATTTATTGATTTTCTTTATATATTTCCATTTTACTTGTCTTCTTTATAGCAAGTACATATACTTTTGTAATCTGAACAAATTTACAACTACAATATAATTTTTATTTTTATCTACTTTTTTTTTTTTTTAGAGAGAGAGGTCTCGCTCTGTCACCCATGCTGGAGTGCAGTGGCATGATCATAGCTTACTGTAATCTTAAACTCCTGGGCTCAAGTGATCCTCCCGCCTCAGCTTCCCAAGTAGCAAGGACTACAGGCATATGCTACCATGCCTGGCTAATTTTCTAACTTTTATTTTTCGTAGAGACAGACTCTGCTATGTTGCCCAAGCTGGTCTTGACCTCCTGGGTTCAAGTGATCCTTCTGCCTCAGCTTCTCAAAGTGCTGGGATTACAGGTGTGAGCCACCGTGCTTGGTCAACAGTACAATGTGATTTTTAAAGAGTGATAACGAGTCACATTTTCAGCAAAAACGTAGAAGCAATGACTACAAATTACACATACTGAGCACCCGGACTTCTGGTTAACAAAAACCTTTTCCAGGTTCTAAGAGACAATATGTTGTTTTTGTTTGTTTCCTCTGTATGTGGGGGAAGTGGGGATGTGAGGGGAGGAGTGGGAGGGTGGGCCTTGAGACTTGGGAAGAAGGGCATGAAGGCATGGGGAAGAGATGTTACCTAATTTCTTTCTCTTTTTTTCTTGTTTTTGTTTGCTTTTATTTTATTTTAGAGACAGAGTCTCACTCTGTCACCCAGGCTGGAGTGCAGTGTCATGATCATGGCTCCCTTGTGGCCTCAACCTCCCAGGCACAAGCAATCCTCCCACCTCAGTCTCCTGAGTAGCTGGGCTACAGACACATACCACAATGCCTGGCTTTTTTTTTTTTTTTTTTT
>NW_012115422.1:1409852-1416278 GCF_000951035.1 Colobus angolensis palliatus
TTTTTTTTTTTTGATATTTTTTGTAGAGATTGGGTCCCACTATGTTGCCCAGGCTAGTCTCAAACTCCTGGACTCAAGCAATTCTCAGCCTTCTGAAGTGCTGGGATTATAGGCATGAGCCATAGCACCTGGCTGCTTTTATTATTTTTAAGGAATATATAATAATTGTACATATTTATGGGATACAGTGTGATATTTCCCTCCCTCCCTCCCTCCCTTCCTTCCTCTTTCCTTGTTCCGCTTCCTTTTCCTTTCTCTTTTCTTTTGACAGGGTCTCACTCTGTTGCCCAGGATGGAGTGCAGTGGTGTAATCACGGTTCTACTTCCCTAGGCTTGAGGGATCCACCTCAGTCTCTCGAGTAGCTGGGACTACAAGCATGCACCATGACGTCCAGCTACTTTTTGTATTTTGTGTACAGACAGGGTTTTGCCATACTGCCCAGACTGTTCTTGAACTCCTGGGCTCAAGCCATCCTCTCACCTTGGCCTCCCAAAGTGCTGGGGTTACAGGAGTGAGCCACCACACCCAGTCTTGCTTAGACTTCCTTCTAGGTTTTATCCTCTTCTCAGCCAAAGCAAGGGATGCAAAACTACTGGGCAAAAGAGTTCCAACTTCATTTATGTGGAAGTGAACCAGATATAGGTATTAGACCAGGAAATATCACTTCTTAGGTTCTACAATAATAACTTCTACTTTTCCAACAAGAACAAAACCTCCCACTTCTTAATGCTAAGAATCATGTTTTTTTTTTTTTTTAATTTTGAAGACATAAAAAGCTAATTATGTATATGAATTTTAAAATGTCACATTGTGGCCAGGCATGACGGCTCATACCTGTAATCTCAGCCCTTTGGGAGGTGAGGGGAGAGGATCGCTTGAGTCCAGGAATTCGAGACCAAAGGGAGACCCCATCTCCACAAAAAACAAAACAAAACAAGGCATGGTGGTGCACACCGTAATCCCAGCTTACTTGGGAGGCTAACATAGGAGGATCATTTGGGCCTGGGAAGTCAAAGCTGCAGCAAACTGATGGCACCACTGTACTCCAGACTAGGTGACAGAGTGAGAACCTGTCTCAAAAGAAAAACAAAAAAAAGTCATCTTATATATATCACTTACCGTGAAGGACCACTCTTAGGATCAAATTTGTTTCCTAGCATCTTCAGAAACCAGATGTCCTCTGCAAAACAAAGATCTGTTTGGCTTTCATGAAAAATCCACTCAAATCTTACAGAGTGGAAGAAATAAACCATCCTTTAACAAACATTGACAACCTACTATACAAGAATCTACTGTTTTGAGAAAATACAAAAAGGATTTTTTAAAAAGTGATTGTCTTGAAAGAGCTTACAATCTAACAAGGGAGATGCCTGCAAGTGACTGCAATACAAGACAGGGTGAATTTCAAGCCACAGGTGAAGCCCAGAACAACGGCAACGGAAACTAAGAGAAGGCAGAATCAGCAAATGGAGAAGAGAACATTTTGGCTCTTGTTAAGAAGCATGTTCTTACAACGTGAACCATGCTTATCGAAGCTCCTAAACTAGTGAAATTTGTAGGTAATGTGTCTCCCACTAATTTTAGCAACATTCTTCTTTTACTGAGTAATAGCAAAGTCTATTATTTCAACTTTTCAGCAAGTAATCATGACCAGTCTGAAGATTCTTATAGGCTTCAACATGCAAATGAAAAGAAGGGGCAATGCAACAGCATATGACAGGAAAGTGCAGTTTAGCTGGAACCTAGTACATGAAAAGTAGTGCATAATAGGGCTGATGGTGAAATTCAAGGTTAAAGGTGCGATACTTGGAATCAGACTATTCCACGTTTGAATAATAATAGCTCTGTCACTAACTGTGGGACCTTGGGCAAATTACTTAACTTCTCTAAGCCTCAGGTTCCACATAAACAAACAGAACTTACCTCTCAGGGTAAGTGAACACCAAATGACTCAAATAACATATAGTAAGTGATAATATTAAAGAAAGGGAAAGAGGGAGAGAGAATAAAAGGAAGAAAGAAAGGAAAAAAAGATATTTTTAAATGTTTGGGCCAGATCATAGAAAGTTTTGAAGAATTTCCTTCACTTAAATTAATATAATAGAGAGAGAAAAGGAAATTAAAAGAAGAAATTTAGTTATGCTGGAAAGATGGATTGTTATTAGAAGAAAAATACATATACCCATAGTAAGCGATGCTAAAATGTTACATATCAACATGTTCCTTCAATGTGAACCCTGTTTATCAAAAATTGTAGCTAATTGTATCTCCTGTTTAGCTAAATTTTTATTTTATTGACTATTAGCATAGTCTATTATTTTTGACTTCTCAACCAATATCTGTGACCCGCAGTCTCTGTAATGCTGAGCATGCTTCCTAGGACTCAAAAGTTTCTGATCCCCGGCCACAAGAAGAAGCAGTGGTACCCTCACCCCACGGCTTAGGTGCTATAGTTGTGACCAAAGCAGCTTGGCCTGGGGCCACGTGTTATTAGGTGTTTTACATCAGGCATCTCATGCAATCTAATCCATTGTCATCTCTACACTGATGATGGCCACTGTGTGACTGCCACAACACGTTAACCTGGTATTTCCCAGTGTCAAAGGGCCAGGAAAGTGACGTCCTGTTTTTGCTTCCTCATCCTTTATCTGTCCGGACAACCTCAACAGAGTAAGTTTTACTGGGTAAGCAGATACTGCAGGCTGGCAGCCCCTCAATACTAAGATTCTTTTCAGTGAGATCTCTCCTTGGGGGCTGGTAATATATGAGATGACTGACATGAAACACTTGGTAAACTACAGACAGCTAAGGGGTTATTGTTCTATGTTAATTTACACCAAAAGTAGTTCCTGTGTTTAGGCTTTTTTGGTATTTACCTACAGAGAAAGGAATACCAACAGTATTTTGTTCAGGCTAACACTGATAAAAGTAATGCTAATGCTAATAATAACAATACCCCACAAATACTGAGCAGTGACACTGTCCCAGACAATCTGCTAAGTAATTCACATGCATCACCTCATCTGACCCTTAGAACAATCCTTTTACGGAAGCATTGTTACTCTTAATTCAAAATTAAAGATACAGAGCCAGGCCCGGTGGCTCATGGCTGTAATCCCAGCACTTTGGGAGGCCAAGGTGGGCCGATCATGAGGTCTAGAGTTTGAGACCAGCCTGACCAACATGGTGAAACACCATCTCTACTAAAAGTACAAAAATTAGCCAGGGGTGGTGGCGCACTCCTGTAATCCCAGCTACTCAGGAGGCTGAAGCAGAAGAATCACTTGAACCTGGAAGGAAAAGGTTGCAGTGAGCCAAGATCACACCACTGCACTCCAGCCTGGGTGACAGAGCAAGAATTTGTCTCAAAAAAAAAAAAAAAAAAAGTGAAGATAGAAAGAATTTGTAAAGGACAGTGTTGGGACTGGCCCATGCTTTACCCATTAGGAAACTCTGCCCTCTAGTAGCACGTCAGTATCACCTGGGGAAGCTTTCAAAAAACGGATTCCTGGGCCTTACCGCAGACTTATTTGTGTGTGTGTGCGTGTGTGTGTGTGCGTGTGTGTGTGTGCGTGATTTTACTAGGTTCTTTTTTTTTTCTTTTTCTTTTATTATTATACTTTAAGTTCTAGGGTACATGTGCACAACATGCAGGTTTGTTACATATGTATGCATCTGCCATGTTGGTGTGCTGCACCCATTAATTTGTCATTTACATTAAGTATATCTCCTAATGCTATCCCTCCCCCCTCCCCACACCCCACGACAGGCCCCAGTGTGTGATGTTCCCCAAACTGTGTCCAAGTGTTCTCATTGTTCAATTCCCACCTATGAGTGAGAACATGTATCACAGACTTATAGAATCACACCTTTATAAGCTTCTTGTCATACCCATGGCTAAGGATTAGCACACTAGTTAAAGCGTATTAAGCAGAATAGCATCACTCAACTAACTGAAGATATTCTGGGGGCTTTGGTACACCTGGAGTTTTCATTACTCAAAACTATACAAGGGACAGACTTAAGTCATTTTGACCTGACCATAATACCTACAGAGTAAGGAACAAATGACAAATGTCCACCCTAGCAAACAAGAGTTAGAGCTGAGTGAGGAAGTACTCATCTGTCACAGGGAGGTGAAGCCTAAATTGTTCCTCAATTGGAGCAGAGATGGTGGCACATTATATGAATGTGCTTATTAATCTCCCGACGCCTGGCACACAGTAAACACATATTTGTTAAGTGGACAAAGGAATGAGGGACTGCCTCCATCCAGCTGGACTCCTCTGAATTCCCTGTATTTAGTCTGTACCTTTTTCACCTTATTTATTCTGCCTGCATACCTGCTGTTTGAAATCGTGTCTCATCTCTACCAGAAAGTAAGCATTCAGGCGCAGACTTCGTCTCTTTCTGAGCTACATATTCCTTTCTACCCTTACCTAGCATAGAGTATAACTACAACCTCTAGCAGGGAACCACAATGCTCAATGAGTATCTGGCTTGATTCCAACCGTGACCTGATTCGATGTGGGTCCCTGCTAGCCACAAAGGATAAACAAGCCCACCAAGCCTTCAAGAACCATGGTATAATTGTGGATTGCTGGGAGACAGCAGCAGAGAGAGCTCTGTGTGGAAACCATTAAGAATTCAGCAGACCACACTGAAGGGAAGGCTTCAGGAAGACCACAGCCCTGGGAGGTAAAATGCCAAATATCAGATGCTTAAAAGTAAAGGGGTTACAGCAACAAATAAAAGGCACTTTTGTTTCATTTATTCTCTCAGTATGTGTCGTGGAAATCACCCATGTTCCTAAAATTACAACCATAATTAGGAATACCTTGAAATAGCAAAGACAATGATACAGACCCAGTAATGAATACTGTCTGCTAAAAGGGTCTCATGTCTGGTCATAGCACCTGAGACAGTAAATGTACAAGGTCAGGGCATACTACCCTCTCTTCATCACCCACCTTTCTGCTCATTATAGCTTTTGTGTCTTAGTGCTACACACCGCATGGTATCTGGATGGCCCTTGCATCATACTGCTTTTTGCTGCTTCCTTCACACCCCATTATCCTACTCGATCCTCATACCCTGTAGTGGATGTAGAGCAAAGATTATCAAGCCCATTTCTTGGATGAGACAAGTGAGGCTCAAACTGCAATGATATGCCTAAGGGCACCAGAAAGTGGCTGAACACACCACAATCTGTAAAATGAACAAAACAGAAGGAGGCATGAATCCCCACAGGTAGAAATAATCTCATTCTCTTTAAATATCCCAGAATTTGATCTTACCTTGCTTACAAATCTCTTTGCACTACGTCACACAACCTAAAAGAGTTGATGTGTTTTCATGGAGCCAAAGTTATGGCAGGGGTTGGGTAAGTCCCAGGGAGGAAGACAATATCTCTGAACTGGTTTCACAACATCTGCAGAGTTTAGTTTGAACATTTCCATTCAACAGGTAATGGGCTCTCACGGGTGGCTGGGGATATGCAGACTATAGCACCTCCAGGTTCCTGGGAAACTCAGCCTTGTAGGGCTGACAGGCAGGTAGACATACACAGTCACAGTAGAAGGCAGTGTTGTGTGCAGTGGAAAGGGATTAATAGGCAGAGTGCTGATAGCCTATCAAGGGTTTTCTCACCTCAAGAACTTAAAAGGTGATTTACAAACTGTAGTAGAACATTTCTTGGAGTTATTTTATCCATTACAAAAATAAGCATTTTTGAAGATGGAAAAATCTACCAACGACTGAAAATCAAGCTACAGTATTGTTTTGACATTGCTTTGGGAAGCTGGCAAAAGAAAACCCACCCAGCGTGGAATCTGTTCACGGGCTCTGCGGCTGCACCCGACTGGAGTCTGGGGCTACACGCAGCCAGGGATGGAGGAATGGGAGTAGGGTGGGGTCCAGAGAAGATCCAGCGGGCAGGATGGACACACGCTTTTCAGTAAAAGGGACCAAGTCCACTTGGTCACTGAGCCAACTTGAGAGCTTCCCAGAGAACTCAATAAGGCCAGGGGCCCGTGGCTGAAGAAGGAATATTCCATCGGGATTTAAGTAGGACCAGAAGACCTCGCCAGGCTCAGTTCCTCATACAGCCACACCCTTTGTTAACCGCGAAGAGCTCAAAGTCTAACCAACCACCAGTGGTCTGATTTACAGCTCTTTGCGATTAACAAAGGCTCACAGCGACTGGGTCAGCTGCTTTCCCTTACACTCGCAACGCTAACAGTTCTTTCTTTAAAAAGAAAAGTATGCATAGTAGAAAAAGGTAGGGGACGCGAGACTGAAGTGAAGCTGTCTGGAGAGTTCGAGGGAAGCACTCCCCCAACCCCCGTCCCCACTCCGGGCGAAAAGCACTGACGGGGACTGGAAGTGTCTCCAAGGTCTATGCCGACCTGGAGCGAGCTGGCCGC
>NW_012115422.1:1416653-1416978 GCF_000951035.1 Colobus angolensis palliatus
CCAGTCGCCCCACCCGCGTCACCGGTGCCAAGTGGCGCTTCCAAGCCCAGCCGTCGAGCCCAGCCCCTCCCAGGGTTCCCCCCACCCCCGCCCGGGAGCCCGGAACCCGGATCGCTCCAGAGGCGAGGCGTCCCTTACCGCGCGGCGGCTCCGGACGACTCCACAGCCCCGCGCCGCGCTGGGCATTTTTTCTGGGAAACTTCTCCCGGGGTCCGAAGGGCTGAGCCGGGCGGGCAGGAAAAGCGCTCAGCGCCCGGAGGCTGCGACCATCCGGGAACTTCGCCGAGATGTGGGCCCTCCCTCTCGGCGCCGCGGCCCCCCCGCC
>NW_012115422.1:1417333-1464438 GCF_000951035.1 Colobus angolensis palliatus
GTGGGGGCGTCCTCTCTCTCCGAGCGGGAAGGAACGCCTTTTCCCACGCTTTCCCGTCTGCTCTCAAATAAAGAGGGTCCAACTTTCATATATCTGAAATTCAAATTCATTTTAAAAAATGGATTTGAAATTTGGGTGAATCCCACAGAGGCCCAAGGTCCACACGCATCGACTCCTGCCCACTGTGTGGGAACAGCGTGCTGGGAAAGATGCCGCCTCTCCTCACCAGTCGGGTGGAATTGAATCGTTTTACTGCCAGTGGGGATGGATTTATCATCAGCCACCCACATCCTTAAATACGGTAGGATCCACAGCAAACGTGGAGAAAACTGAAGCTCTACTCCATTGCCCGAGCTAACTCCTGCTCATCAGGGGGTTCTGACCAGCTCTGAGAGCTGCCACTTCCAGGCCCCAAAGAAAAGTTAACATTCACTCACTAAGACGATATAGCTACTGAGAGTGTGCATTTGAAAGGAATAACAACAAAAAGTTCTGCTCAGTGTAATAACCATTGGATCATATTGTTAAAATATGAAGGCTGTGTATCCCTTTGAATAAAAGCAGAAAGGTGAGAATATAAAACCACCTTTGCAAAATTATAACTGAGGAAATTGTGTCAGTGAAAGAAATCATATGTACAACCGACTCTATCTTCCTTCTAACCTTTAAAGTGCCCTTGTTCACTCCTGGGTGTAGCCTTTAGGAAAGAATTCAGTTTTTGATTTGACTCTAAAACAAAATTGATAATAGCCCTTTCCCGAAAAGATCCCTTTCTTGCCTGGGGACCAGTCTGCCTTTGCAGGACTAACAAATTACCTTTAAGATTAGAAATTACAGTTTAGGGGTCATGCTGCCTCTGGCTCCAAGAGTCTGAACCTCCCCCAAATTGCTCCTGGGGATAACATTACTATTGTAAAACCTAAGATCTGTGCTTGAGATATTTTGCAGACCCTGAACTCAGTGGATCACACTACGACACCACCCAGACAGGTAATCTGGCTTAACCAGTTCTCGCATTCTACCCAGGAACAGAAAAGAGCAAGAAAAACTCACTTTGACTCCCTGTGATTCCATCTCCAACCTGGCCAATCAGCACTCCCCACTTCTCAAGCCCCCTACCTGCCAAATTATCTTTAAAAACTCATCCCCGAATGCTCAGGGACACTGATTTTAGTAATAATAAAACTCTGGTGTCCTGCAGAGCTGGCTCTGCGTGAACCCGTCTTTCTCCATTGCAATTTCCCAGTCCTGATAAATCGGCTCTGTCTAGGCAGTGGGCAAGATGAACCCACTGGGCAGTTACAAATAGGTGGACTTCGGAATTGTGCTAAGGGACCTTAACTCTTGGCTTTCTCTGCCTCTGTACCACTCCAGTGTGCACACGTGTATCTTGATATGCTTTTAACAGAGACAATGACCCCTCTGGGAAAGACATTTAGTAACATGGGAAACTCTTCCCATTGGCAAATTTTTGTCTAAATGCATCCATCTTTTTAAGGTCCATTAACTATTTGCCTTTCTTTTTAAACCTTTTCTATGGTAATACGCATGTATTATGTTTTATATAAAATGAAGACAAGCAGTTTAACATATAAATATATTGCTCCAGACTTGAAAACATATCAGTAGCACTAACCACAGTGTAGGAAGGAAATTAAACCCAGGAGCTGCCTCGTTCCTGGGTTTGGAGGGAACTAATAAGGGTTCTCCAAGCCTCAATTTTTTGCTCCAGTAAAATAGGGATAACAATATCTCCTACCTCCTGGGATTGTTGTAAGGATTAAACGGGATAATCTCCCTAAAGATGAGCAGAGTAGTGGCACACAAGTGAATAGGAAATCTTACCTTTGGTTCCTTAGTGTTCAGCAGAGGTCCTAGTACCTTGTATGGAATTGATTAAATGTTTGTTGAGATGAGGACCCTTGAGTTTATGTTTCTCGGGAATCTGTGGGAATTTCAACATTGATATATACAAAGAAAATTGGGAAGGTAAAATACCTCCCCCTTCATTTCATCATTGAAAGCCAAAAATAAATTGTGTTCTGAATTGTCCATTGTTTTAAATCACTCATAAGGCCAGTAATCAGTTGTCCAAAATGGCCCTGGTTCTCTCTCTTCAAATTTTTAACACTTCTCTCAATTAGGTCAAAACCTAAATAGTATTTTATCAGTGGTAGTTTTCTGGTTTTGTTACAAGAAAAGGGATCTAATCCAGACCCCAGGAGAGGTTTCTTGGATCTCCCGCAAGAAAGAATTCAGGGCAAGTTCATAGGGTAAAGTGAAAGCAAGTTTATTAAGAGGGTAAAGGAATAAAAGAATGCCTACTCCATAGACAGAGCAGCACTGAGGGCTGCTGGTTGTCCATTTTTATGGTGATTTCGTGATTATATGCTAAACAAGGGGTGGATTATTCATGCCTCCCCTTTTTAGGCCATATAGGGTAACCTCCTAATGTTGCCATGGCATTTGTAAACTGTCATGGTGCTGGTGGGAGTGTAGCAGTGAGGACCACCAGAGGTGGCCATCTTGGTTTTGGTGGGTTTTAGCTGGTTTCTTTACTGCAACCTGTTTTATTAACAAGGTCTTTATGACCTGTATCTTGTGCTGAACTCCTATCTCATTCTGTGAGTTAGAAGGCCTTAACTGTCTGGGAATGCAGCCCAGTAGGTCTCAGCCTCATTTTACCCAGCTCCTATTTAAGGTGGAGTTGCTCTGGTTCACATGCCTCTGACAGTCTCAATAAGTTGCCTATGGTTATGCAAGGTGTCAACATTTGAGGAAGCTGGGTGAAGTGTATATGGAAACATTTTTACTGTTTTTGCAACTTAATTGTAAGTCTGAAATTATTTTAAAAATTAAAAAATTAAAGATAAAAAATATCAAACCCTGAAATTCTTCAACAGACACCTTGTTCCCTTAGGTGATGCCAAATTTTGGCTTAAAATGAAGACATCGAAGTTAGTAGCATGCAAAGGTATTATGCTAAACCTTTGTGGTCATATACACTTTGATATGAATGAGTTAATAAGAAAAAATGACTTGGATGCTGCTTGAAGACTAAGCTAGGCTAGAAATGTTACAGTGATCTTGGGAAAAAGGGAGAAGTGAGGTAGACAGAAGGACGTTGAGATGCAAAACTAGGACAAACTAAGCAGGGCACAATCTCATTAAATACATATATTTGCTTACCATTTCATAACTGCCATCTGGGGACTTACTTTGACCTCTAAATTAGCTTAGTAGTGCCTTAGAACGTCCCCTCTTACAACAAGCATTTGTTTATTCTAATTACTTCTTCCCCAATAGATAGTAGCCCCAGTCTAGGGGGAGAGAGTAGGCAAAGGGACCTGCCTGCCTGGCTCACCACAGTCTTCCCAGCACCAGCACATTCTCAGTATTCATTACCACTTGATGAATAAGTGAGATGCTTTTACAGAGTACCTCACTGAATTCTTACAGTAACTTTGTGATTTAAATATTTGTCCTCATTTCGCAGATGAGAAAACTGTGACTCAGAGAGCTTAAGTAACTTGCCCAAGACCACTTAGCTTGCGGCCTTCCAAATCCAGATTATTTTGATGCTAACACCCTTGTTTTAACCACTATTTAATACCGTCTCTTGGCTTTACTTCCTATTTTTGTTCCCTCTTTTGAGCTTTTGCTGGTGTGAATGACCTGAATTGACTGGCATCCAAATTCCTTGGTGCCAAATAGCAAAATAAGAAAATACTGTTTCTGTTGTTGGAAAGAATTGTTGAGATTCAGGTAGATCTGGCTAAAGGCTGTTTACTAGCTTTGGTTTTCTTTTCTGCATCAATGCAGGGAGGAAACGGAATGCTACGTGGGATGACAGCACCATGCTAGGCCAGGGATACTGTGAAGAATCAGGATGTATTGGGGAGGAAGGAAGGAAGGAAGCTGCTTTGCACCTAAAAAATGCTCAGCATATATTTAATAGATACATCCAAAACTGAAAGGACTGAGCTCTTGAGAGCTAAATATTTTACCTATCTACACTACACCTTATTCCAAAAAAGACTTAAGACAGTAAGAGCTGAACAAGATGAAATTTAAGCTTTAGTCTGAGATAGCAAATTTAGTAAATATTTTGACTTTATCATTTTCTTTCCTTACTAAAAATAGTTCTTATTCTAAACAATTCAAATATTCCATAAGCATAAAATATAGAAAGTGAGTCTCCTGCAATCCCATTCACCAGAGATAGCCACTAATAGTAGGATATATATTATTCCCTGTGTCTTTTTTCTATGTATTTTTATTTTTCTTAATCAACAAATATTTAATGAAAGCCAGGTGAATGGGATCATATTGTAAATCTTCTTCTTCTAATTTGTTTTTCTTTTTCCGCTAAATAATCCGCATTCATTTCCTGTTGCTGTGTAACAAATTACCATAAATTTAACAGCTCAAGACAACATCCATTTATTATTTCATGGCTCTGTAGAAGTCAGGACATGGTGTGATTCGGTTCACAGGTATCACAGGTGGCCTGAGTTCTTATGTGGAGGTGCTGGAGAAAATAATCCACTTCCAAGCTCATTCAGGTCACTGGCCCCTGTGAATTCAATTCCTTATGGCAGTGGGGCTGAGGGCCTTGTTACCTTGTTGGCTGTCACCTGTGGGACTGCTCTCAGCTCCTGGAAGTCACCTGCATTCCTTGCAACATGGCTTTCTTCTTCAAAGCCAGCAACAGAGAATCTCCCTCATGTTGAATCCCTCTCATACTTCTAGTCTCTTTTACCTGGAAGAGCCTAGTCCCTTTTAAGGTCTCAGGTGATTACGCTAGGCCCATTGAGGACAATCTCCCTATCTTAAATGCAGCCCTAATCACATCTACAAAATCCCTTCACAGCAGCATCTAGATCAGTGTTTGATTGAACAAATGAGAGAAAGTGTGTGCACACCAGGGGATGGAAATCTTAGAATTTTGCCTACCATAGGTAACAAGGATTGTCTTTCCATTTCTCTAACTATGAATCAACCTCATTCTTTTTTAAGAACTACATAGTCTTTTACTGTACAATGTGTCATAATTCAATCAAAGCCCCTCTTAGTGGATATTTATGCTAATTCCAGTTATTTGTCTTTTAAAAATGCGTAATAAACATTCATGCTCTTAAATGCTCATGCATCTCCATTCTTCTTAGTATCCTGACTCACAGAAGTAACTTCCATTAGCTAGTTGGAATTGCAAGATGGAAGTGTTTGCACTTTTTGATGGATACTACTAAATTGCTCTCCAAAATGTTGGTATCAGTCTGTACCTCCAAAGACAATATATAAAAACAGAAGTAGCTAATTCTTATCAAGAAACTCCCTCATAGACTATTTCATGTGCAATGGTTAAGTGCATCAGCGCTCAGTGAGGTTGTTTGGTTACCAATCTTGCCTTTTTGATTTCCAGTGTGACTTAGGGCAGGTATCTAAGTCTTAGTTTCTGTATCTGTAAAATGAGGACAATAATAATGGCACCCCCTTTGTAATCATGTTTTTATTACTGTGTAACAAAGTACTCTAAAACTTGTGACTTACACCCTTATTGTCTCCTAGCGTCTGTGGGTTAGGAGTCTGGTAACTAAGCTGGGTGTTTTTGGTTCAGGATCTCGCACAAGGCTGTAGTCAAGGTGCCAGCCAAGTCTCAAGGCTACTTTCCAGTTCACTTGCATGGCTGTTTCAAGATTCAGATCTTCACTGGCTGTTGGCTGGAGACAGCAGTTCCTTGCCATGTGGGTGTCTCCCTGAGGCAGCTCACAACATGGCAACTGTTTTCCCTCAGAGTGACTGAGCAAGAGGGGACACGTGAGATGGAAGCCACAGTCTTTTTGTAACCTAACTTGAAAGTGACATCACATCACTGTGCTGTATTCCACTCATTAGAAGCAAGTCTCTAAATACAACCCACACTTAAGGTAAGAGTGTGGCACGTGAATATGAATATCAGCTGGCCCTGGTCATTGAGGTCATCTTAGAGGCTTCCTTCCTTGCTCTTCACTAAGTGGTCATGGGCTTAAAGTAAGTTAATACATGTCAAATAATATAAATAGTGTCTGACTTTAATAAGGACTCAAGAAAAGTTCATTGTTTTTGTTGCTACCATCACTATCATCATCATTGTTCAGTAGTCTCACCCGTTTTCCTGTTAGTATCACATTAGAAACCAAAAAGTGGCTAATTAAGCTACTGTTTGGATTGTTTAGCAAGCAGTGTCCATCAGGAAACAGAAAGCTTCTCAAATGAGGTGCTATAGGAAAGCTTAGTAAATGAATTGTTTACAAAGGAGTTTAGGGAAAGGAACAAGGGATGGTGCCATGCTGCAGAGCTGGAACAGCAGGGGGCATTACCACGCTGGGCCTGAAGAGGAGGGGATATGAACCAGAACTTGGGGAGGGTGGCTTCAGCTCTAGGAATTGCAACCCTAGATGATGCAAGAATGATGGCAAGCCATGGTGACCCAGTGGGATGAGGGAAAAAGGGGTAAATACCCTGACTTTACTCCTCTCCTGGCCAGCTCACCCATCATGTGAGCTCACTCAGAAGCCAGAGGACAGGAAACTCACAATGCTGTCCATGCAGATCAGCCTCCCTGGCCTGGAACAGGTGGAGAATGGTGACAGTGGCCTGGAGGGGTGAATGGAAAACATCTGGCATGGGCAGGCACAACTTCTCCCTAATGGGACTTTCCTGGGAACAGGACACCATGGTTCCTTCATATAAAAGAGGAACTGAAAGGCAGTTAATCCTGAGTTTCCAGGATTGTGGGCAGGGAGGGGTGGTGGCAGGAAGCCTGCCTCCAGAGGTGATTGATCCAATCGTTGGTTCTTGGTCCTCCTTACCTTTGGGCCAGTGAGAAAGGTACAGGGGTTTAAACTCATAACTGGCAGATCCAGGGTAGGTGTGTCAGGAAGCCCATGTGGGCTGCAGGTTTTATTTTACCTGGAGAATGGACTTAATGACTTGAAGGTGTCTGTTTTGCTCCTGTCTGCTGACGCCTGTCATTACTCACTGCTCAGGTATGGATGAAGGTACCCGCTGACGACCTGAGGGGCTGCCAAGGCACAAGGTTTTCTAGAGGTTGTTCTCCAGCCATAACAAGGATCCAGGAGCCTCACTTCGGGAGAGAATGCAGTGTAGCTGGAGGGCCCAAGGAGAAGTGGAAACAGTACGATAACCAAGAAATGGGTGAACCCAGTGGGCTCGAGGCGGGCCTTTCCCTCCTGATGGCTACATTCACAGGGACTCCGTGTGCAAATTGGAATGTTTTTGAGCAGTTGCTTTCATGCTTTAACCCTGCTGGAGGGGAAGACATGGGAGAGGTCAGGAAAGGTTGCATTTACTTTACTGTGCTAATTGATATTTATCTTTTTAAATGCTGTGTGAAGATGCAGTTAAAATATGAGTGATCTGGGGACAACTGTTTTTTTTTTTTCTTTTGAAATGGAATCTCACTCTGTTGCCCTGGCTGGAGTACAGTGGCATGATCTCGGCTTACTGCAACCTCTACCTCCCAGGTTCAAGAGAACCTCTAGCCTCAGCCTCCTGAGTAGCTGGGACTACAGGCGTGCGCCACTGCGTCCAGCTAATTTTTGTAGTTTTAGTAGAGGTGAGCTTTTAACATGTTGGCCAGGCTGGTCTTGAAGTCCTGACCTCAGGTGATCCACCCGCCTCAGCCTCCCAAAGTTTTGGGATTACAGGCATGAGCCACCATGCCCGGCTGGTGAGACAACTCTTTAAAAGGTAATGGGGGCACTAATTAAAACATTCCAAGAGTATTTTGAAGAGCCAAGGATAATAGGAAATTGAGGGATGGGGAATGGAATAGAATAAAAGATATACACACACAAAGAAGACTATCAGTTAACATTGACTTAGATGAACTCATCCTGAGGAAGATTCTCAACATAAATATTAATAGATCCCTTATGGTGGATGTTTAGAAGATAAAAAATTAAAATCCATCAGTAAAGAAACACAGGACAAATCCTCTTTTAAAAATTACTTGTTGCAATGCAAATGCACGCACAGGACTAGCACCTCTTAAGAAGCAAACAGTATTGGTTTATTTTTGTTGCAGTTAGCACTCAATAGTCCAAGGACAGAAAGCCCCTTGTCCTGCTTCTTCCTTCTGGTAACTTCCTTTTCTCATTTTTAGGGCAAATTGCCCACTGCACCAGCCCAGGGAAAGCCCAAGAAGGAGACCATTTTGTGTTCTTTTAGGTAATGGTCAGTCAGGTGTGGCCACAAGAGATCAGGAGAGGTTCAGTGGAAAAGTTTACCATGATCTCACATCCTAGAAACAAGAGGCACAACAGGGCTACGTGGGAAACACCAGCATGGGTCAGGGGCAGAAGGGACTGGAGGGGTGGGAGAGTCTAGGCCATGACCTTTTTTGGAGTTTGGTGGGAAAGGCAGGGCAGTGCAGGGGAAGCAGTTTAAGCCTGGCTAGTTTGAATAATTTCCAAGGGCTCCGAGCTATAGGGATGGTTCCTCCTTGCCTGGTACCTGTCCCTGGGATGACAAAGGCAGAGGAATATTGCCTTTTGGGTATGTGGCCAGATAGAGGAGGCATTGTTCTGGATTAGTTAGTTTGCATATCACAGGGTTGTTCCCAGCTGCACGCTTTTGCTATCTGTAAGATTTGGCTATCCGCAGGAGGAGGAGCAGGCTGTCCTCAGCCAGAAAGGTTTTTAAGATGTCAAAGCATCATAATGTACAGAAAATTAAAAATATAAACAATACAGAGATGGAAATAAGTATGGACAGAAGATGGCCTTCGAAGACCAAGTAAGAAGGAAGAAAGTATACACTTGAGCCTCAAATAGGAAGGGACTAGAAAAAACTTGTGGGTGCCATCTGCTTTTCTCCTCTCACTTGCCAGATGAAGAAACTGAGGCCCTGAGGGAGTAGGCCACCGATTTCAAATCAGCTTAAGCAGAAGGTGACAAGTATTGGCTCAAGTACATGAAGAGTCCAGAGGCAAAGGTCAGATGGGGCTGGACCCCTCGCTTATGTGACCTCATCAGGATTTGGTCACTCCAGCTCACTGGTCCCCATTCTCCATTATGCTTGTCTCTGAATGGGCCCCACTGTCAGACAGGCACCCTCCTTGTGGTGGCCTCAGCAACTCAGACTTACATTATCCTGTTGTCTCAGTAGAGAGAGCTTCTCTTTCCTGGCCCCAGTCCTAGACTGAGTCACACTGGACCTTATGTCCATTCCAGAACTCATCCCTGAGCCAGGAAGAATGCAATATGCTGACTGGCCAGCTCAGTCATGTGCCCCCTAGAACTATGGGGGACTGTCTGCCCCACTGAAAACATATGCACTGAGGTGGGGGCAGAAGGAGTTCCAAAGGAAATCAGGGATGCTGTTTCCACAAGAATGGAACCCATTTTGCCAGCCACCATGCAGATGAGCATTCCCCAACAAGCTAATGACAGAGCTGAGTTCCACCCATTCTGGCACTCTACTCACACAAAGCATCCTTCTCCATAGCAGAGCCATTGCAAAGCAGTGTGAGGAGAGTGCCAGAATGGGTGGAATCCAGCTCTGTCATTAGCTTGTTGGGGAGTGCTCATCTACATGGTGGCAGGCAAAATGGGTTCCATTCTTGTGGAACTTAACACCAGAAAGCAAGTCTTCATCTTGCTCACCCTCAGTTGTTCGCTTACCTCATTCTTCCTGGATGTGGGACAAGAACTTGGAACCTGCCAAATGGTGGGACTGAAAGAGCTGTAACACAAACAGGGCTAAAACATGACCCCACCACCACCCAGCACGTTGCAGGCAATGAGAAGGAGAGAAGATAGAAGGAGAGAAGAGCTGCAGCCCTTCAGGGAGCCCAGACCTAGGAGCTACCTGAGCCAGGGTTGTGATGCCCTCTTTGGGGCTCAGCAGGTCCTGGCATCTCCAAGCTTCCAGGCAGCACTGCATTCCCTGGTGCCCGCAGTGGAAGCCACTTGCAGTACGCCCGGTCCAGCCACAGCCTTGCAGGGAGCCAGTGCCCATGCAGCACCTGGAGCTGCCTGCCCCACTGCAGTGGCTGGATCCTGCACTTGCTCATTCACACCCCCCTCGCTGCTCCGCACCTGGCTTGCCCCTGGCAGGCGTGGGATCTGGGCCAGTAGTGAGCGCCAAGCACAACCCTCCACGGTGATACTATGCACATTCAAAATGTTTGGAGCTCTCTGAACTGGTGCTTTCCTATGGAGGAGAAAAAAAGTATACTTCCTATGGCTTGGTGATTCCAGGCGTTGTAGTGATGAGCGCCCTTGGAAGGTGGTGCTGGAGGATGAGTTACTGAAGCTGCCTCCCTGTACCCAGGCAGCACCAGCCAGGCAGCGTGAGACGAAGGGGTTGGGCAGAGCAGCATCCTGATGGATGAGGGCTGAGGGACTTGGTTTCTATGGGGGGCTTATATGAACTGGACGTTTGGTGACCTGATCAAGTGACAGGCAGGCCAGGGAGGCAGGTGTAGAATGCTGGGAGCAAGGTCTTCTTGCAGGAGAGGAAGAAAAGAATGGCTTAAACAGGAAATCAGTAAATGAGGTAAGGAGTGGTGGGCAAATGGGAAAGCCCAGCAAGCTTTAAAACAATAGATGTCAGCAGCAAGGTCAGTTCTACAGCACAGTGTGGGCTGTCGGTACCAAAAGCCCAGTTTCTTGTTAAGGATCACCGGAGTGATAAGACCTGAGGGCTAAACTGGAGAGAATGGACCCAGAGGGGCTGGAGGGACCAGCTGGGCCAGAGGGACTGACTTCCTGGGAGGAAGGAAGCAGTTCCTGCCTTCTCACTCATCACAGACTGGAACTGGGAAATTAAACGGCCACTTCTGGGCCTGTAGAGAGAGAATGCTTCGCATGATACCCACCTAGAGGGAGAAAACCCCCAATGCAGACTCTCCCTGATCCCTGAAATCCTGAGTTCCTTTGACATGGTGTCCCATCAAGTACAACAGTGGTTCCACATGTCTTTTGGCCACAGGAGACTTTCTTAACACAATATGATGTAGAGCACCGAATACCTAAAGCAGATGAAGGCAGAGCTGCTCTTGGAAGGGCAGGGTGGGCTGGAGATAGAAGCTCAAATGCCTGGCCTTCCACAGTGGACCCTGAGGCATGGTTTGAGAACAACTGCCTGGAGAAGCAAGCCCATGTTCCTTGATGTGGCAGTCACAGCCTTCCTTGGCCCTATTTTGTTCTCTCAGCTTGTCCTCAGCCAAGTATAGAACTATACTTACGCCTCCAAGTATAGAACTGCTTCCACACATCCAAAGTTGTTTTCATTCCTCTGTGCCTTTGCTCATGCTGTTCCTTCTGCTTGGAATGCCTTTCCTACTGGCTGCCTCTGACCTAGTCTTGAGAATTCACCAGTGACGTCATTTCTTCTGAGAAGCCCTCTGGGCTCCCGTAGTACTACTGATGTCCCTACACCTGAGAAGCTACCTCCTTCTACTGAAATTCTTTCCACATCTATTACCCCCACTAAACTATAAACTCCCCAAGGCCAGAAATTTTTTAAACTGAGTCATCCAGTCCCATTCAGAGTACCTGGCTTAACTGGTGTTCTTATTAACTGAAACTCTTGTTAATTGATGCTCTTGCTTGGGCTTAGTATACAAGAGATCGTTTCTGGAAAGCAAGTTTGACAAATTAAGAGAGGAGCCTGTGATAAAGAGGGAGTGGCACAGTACCTGAGAGGAGTTGGGGGGAAGAGAGGAATAAGGGGCTGGGGACAGGAAAACAAGTCATGCCTTGTGGATTTTTGCATAGAATTACTGAGAGTTCAAATCAGGTCTTGGACTTGACGTACCTGGCACTACTGCCACTGCTGCCACTGATTAAGTTAGTGATAAGTATCTCTGGGGAGATGCACTCCCTGTCTGCAATAGAGACATCTTTCTAGGAGCAGGGCAGTCTTCTGATTACGTCCCTGAGATGCTGCAGGCCTCCAGAGATTCTAACTAGCATAATGGACTTTGAAAAGGGAGACAGCTTTGCTCAGAAAGTTAGTTCAAGGATGATGAAGGACTGGCTAAGGACTCTGTCAGATCTGTCTGAGACTAGTAGCTTGGGAAGACATCTCTTACTGGAATCATTAGCTAATGGTTAGGGAGGGAGAGATAGAAAAGGTTTTGTGTTATGAGAACCAGATGGATTCCAGGCCTTGCCTTAAAACATTGAATAATCTCTCCACCTAGTTATTATCCATATACACAATGAGCTAGCATTGCCCTATTCCCTGCAAAGACAAATGGGACCCACTCTGCCTTGAGCAATTTCTGTAAATTCTCTGAGCCTCAGTTTCTTCAAGTGCAAAATGGAGACAATACCAGTATTCACTGAGTAATAGCTAATCTTAGGATAATATCATACTGCTATATTAAATAAGCTGACTACTTGATATCATGACTAACTGTGATGCTGCTGTTCTATAACCAACAATTTTAGTAAATGAAAAATGGGAAAAAATAAAATGGGGACAATAACTGTATCCTACCTCATTTAATCAAAGAGATAATCCATATAAAGCTCTTAATACAGGGCCTGATATTCGGTAAGCACTGAATAGATATTAGCTAAAATTATTCCTGCTAACACATGGAGCTATTTCAGAAAGCCTAATTGAGGACAAAAAGGCAGCTGAACTACCAAGAGGCAAAGATAGCACAAAGCCTAGCTGCTTGACTTATGGCCCACAGGCCAGCAGCATCGGCGTCACGGGGAAGCTTGCTGGAAATGCAGGGTCTTGGGCGATACCCCGGACTGGTTGAGCCTGGATCTGCAGTTTAACAAGATCCCTAGGTGATCACACGCATGCACATTAAAGGTCAAGAAATGCTGATGAAAAAGCACTGACATCTCTGGCATTACTAACTGTGTCACTTTGGGCACTTTGTCACTCCTTATGCTTATTTTGTCATCTATAAACCCTTACCTTGTTAGGGTCATGGCGTGCTTAAGTGCCTCGGGTGGTAAGTGCTATTCAGCCCTTGCTATCTGTGCTCTCCAGCCCAGGCTTGGGCCACTGCGGGCCCCTCACAGCCTCACACCTTGGGGCCATTGTTCAGCAGGAGCCAGACTGCTGAGTTCACACCCTGGATCCCTCACCTGGAGGAAGGTGTGGCCGTGCGACCTGCAAGATACCTTACTGTTCCAAGCCTTAATTTCTCATCTGTTAAAACTGGAACAATGGCTATGCCTAGCTCCCGGGGATGCTGAAGCGCGGAGTGAAATGGGCCGCAAAGGTCAGGCCAAGGCTGTGCTCAAAGCACATTTTAGCCTCATCAGTAGGCTGTATTGAGCAGAGTCCACGCTGTGAGCTGAGTGAGTCCCTGCTCCACAGACATTCAATGTCTCTTGCTGCTTGACTGACAGCTGCAAGAACTCCCTGGGTCTAGGGCTTGGGTACCGCGGAGGACAGGGTCCAAACCCTTATAGGCAAAGGGGGACTCATATCCTTTCTAATATTAGTCCTAGAGCAGGAGGAAGCAAATTACAACCTTGGCCTCTTCTGGAAATCAGAGGGCTTGGTTGTGTGGAGATGACTATGTGAAAGAGGCAGTTGGAAAGTCTTTGGAAAAAGTCAATCATGAGACAACTGCAAGCTCTTGTTCTGTGCCGTCCACCTTGTGGCCAGGAGAGAAGAGAAGCGCTGCTCCCAGCAAGGAGGGTCCATTCCCCGATCCCTCTTTCCCCTTCCTCCCTTGAACACCACAAGGCCAATGCCACAAACTCCCCTACTGCCCAAACAACCAAGCCACGTGGCTGGGTCCAGAAGTGGGAGAAAGAGAGTAAAGGATGGTGGCTGTGAGGCACGCACTGGACACCTCTCTTCTGCCCACCTGTTCCCTCTGCTGGATGCGAGAGTTTCTTTTCACCCCATAATTCCCTCCCACAGGTTTGGGCATCAGCCAGTTTCCACTCTGGCCCCTGACCCCGGGGACCTGATTTCTTGATCATTCTCACATACTACAAGTCAATAAAAATAAAAAAATTACTTGTTCAAGGGCATTTAATACTTTGGGAAGGACCATGCTTGGTTGTGGCCTGTCCCGTGCGCTGCAGGGTGTTTAGCAGCGTCCCTGGCCTCTACCTACTAGATGTCAGTAACACCCCCAGCTCCTGTTAGGTTGTGACAACCAAATCGCTCCGGGTGGAGCACCTCTGGTCTAGGGGTTGGTCACAGCGGACTTTGAAGCTCAATGATGGCTCCAAAGGCTCTAACATCTCCCAGTTGATCTCTAAGCAGTGTTATTTTCTAGTGTTTTGCTCATTCCCCTAACCAAGCACAGAATTTTGTGCTTGGTTATTCAAAATTCTGTGACATGTATTCACCAAGTCGAATATATATCGTCTTTGCTGAGCCAGGACCTACACAGAATCCTGTAAAAGTAAAGCTTGCCCTCAGATAGACAGGTAAGTCCAGTAAGGCCAGTTACTGTTTTCTTCTAAGGGGAGGAGGTGCATTACCATGGCCCAAAGAGGCTCTGCGTGTGGCCTGACTGTGGGCAGTGGTAGGCAAGAGGCTACAGGTGCTTGCTGGGGTTCTTGGCTGTGCTCTGGTTGGTTGTTAGAATGATTCAGGACAAGCTACTTACCTACCTGCAGAGATAATTAGCTTGCCTTGGTTTACACATTTCAGCCCCAGTCTCTCTTCTGCAAAATTAAGGGATCTGATTTGGAAAAATCTCTGAGATTCTGTAAGTGATCTAAGATTAGTTAACATGCATTCAATCGAGAGAACTTTTTTATTAGATATTATGATCTTTCTACTTTTCGGTATTAAAATTTCAGTTTTTCTTTAAAACAATGATCATAATAAATGATGATTTAAGAAACTGTCTATACCTAGCAAAGTAAGACATTGGAAACCTCATGTTTGTACCTGAAAAAATTATTTTAAATATTTTACATAAAATCTCCATGTCTGGGAATCACTGATGAGAAGCTTGACCATCCCAGATGTGGAATGTGTGGGACAGTGGCTCGGCCAGAGTACACATTCGCATTCCAATGCCTGGCATGGCGTCCACCTTTGGAATCCAGCATCCTTTTGTGACAGGCAGGATTTCTCCAACACCATGGTTTCTAGGATAAAATAAATCTTAACCTTCCATTGGGGTCATTATGTTATCACTGAAATGCATGAGAAAAATTCAACATGCATTTTGGTGATGTGAAAGGAAAATAAATCTTGGGACTCCAAAATCACTAAGCTAAAGGAAAAGTCAAGCTGGGAACTATGTCAAGCAAACCTGTCTCCCATTTTAATTTCTAAATAAGATAGCTACCGAGATGGAAGAACTACCTACCTCCCTCACAATTTGCCCACAAGGAAATTCCATGTGGGCCTCAAGATTTTTACCTTCTAACAGTTCTGTTGAATTTCACCCCGGCAATGTAGACTAATATAATAGCTCATCTTCACAGATGCTAGACGGGAAGTCATCCCTCCACTTGCTAGAGGCAAATGCATATCTGATTGCTTCCTCTGTCCTGTTGTCTATGTAAAAATGCAGATTCACTGAGCCAGACTCAGTGAAAGGTGATCAAGGACTCAAAAGAATGCAACCTTTTGTCTCTTATCTACCTATGACCTGGAAGACACTCCTCCCACCCCAGCCCGCCCCTCCTTCTAGTTGTCCTGCTTTACTGGACTGAACCAATATACATCTTACACATATTGATTGATGTCTCACGTCTCCCTAAAATGTATAAAAGCAAGCTGTACCCAACCACCTTGGGCACATATCATCAGGACCCCTGAGGCTGTGTCATGGGTGCATCCTTAACCTTGGCAAAATAAACTTTCTAAATTGGTTGAGTCCTGTCTCAGATATTTTGGGTTCACAGCAGAAACAAAACAGTAACTACATACTCCATTTTTGATGGTTATGTGTACAAAGAGGTCAAATACAGTTCTTCATTAGAAATCTTTTTAAGCTATTAATAGCTGAGGGAATCTGTTGCTTTTTTATTTGTTTGAATTAAATTAAATGGAATAAATAGGCATTTGAATACAAACTGGACTAATACTGAACGAGGGGCTGCAGGGAAACTGACACTGCATGACCCTGGGCTGCTGCCCTCAAAGGAGTTATTATCCCGGAAGGGTTACAAGACAAGAAAACAACTGGCTGCAACCAAGGGGAGGCATGGGGAACAAGCCTGAGCTGGACCTCAGTTGTAGGGTGGAGGTGGGAGGTGAGAAGAGGAAGGGGGCAGTTCGAGGAGGCACAGGTCATCATTGACAGGGGACCAGCATTATGAGAAAAGGTGGCATTAGATGGACCAGACTGTGTGAGCAATCTGGGGCCTGTAGCTGTGTCATCACCCTAATGTCCCTAGTTCCTAGCAGTCTGTGAATGCTCAACAAATGTTGGAAAACTTAATTAAATAAAAATTAATGGCAGTGGATGTGCTATTAGAATCAAGAATTGGCCGAGTGCAGTGGCTCACACCTGGAATTCCACACATTGCAGGGCCAAGGAAGGCGGACCCCTTCAGCTGAGGAGTTCAAGACCAGCCTGGGCAACCTAGGGAGACCCTGTCTCTACAAAAATACAAAAATTAACCAAGCATAGTGGCACGTACTTGTAGCCCCAGCTACTCAGGAGGCTGAGGTGGGAGGATCTGCTTGAGCCCAGGAGGTTGAGGCTAGAGTGAGCTTTGATCACACCAAGGCACTCCAGCCTGGGCGGCAGAGCAAGACCTTGTCTCAAAAAGATTAAAATAAAATAAAATAAAATTAAATTAAAAAAAGAGTTACTGATCACTATGCTTTTCTTGGACTTAAAACTACTGGGAAAAGTTCTCAGTTTCAGAGTGTTATGTGCATGAAGGGATGCTTTCTCATACTTTAATTAAGTGTCTGTAGTACTTACTGTTCAACACAAGAGGGAGCTGCTGCCTAGTTTATTCAACTAAAATATTTTTTGTATGTTTGCTCCATTTCTTCTCAAACTACAGTAGTGTATAGTATACTGTGCTATCTAACCACCCTCCCCAAATATAGCCCACCAACCAAAAATTCCCGTCACAACTCAACAAAAGTATTACCAGCAGTACATTATTTTCCAAAATGAATTTCTCCTAAATTATGTGATTTGTAGGGGGAAAAAAGATAGTATTTTAAATGTCTTAGGAACAGATACCCGAGGCCAGTCTGGAGTGTTCTTCAGATACTTAAATAAACCCAGGATTTTCCAGTGATGAAAGCTATGCTTATAAAAATGTCTCGGGACCTCATATGAGGGCAGCAAGGCCGATATAAGAGTCATTTCTAAGTGCCCAGGTTTTCATGAGGGTCAAAGTCTCCCTGAGATATTGGCTGAGTCCAGGCCTCAAACATAGCAAGTGAAATTTATTTTGCAAAGAGCTGCAAAGAACAGACTATGAAGTAGCCAAAATGCAGGTGTGCCTTGAATCAAGATCATCTGACATACATATGAGAACTTAGGGGAAAAAATAAGCAAATTATACTCATATGATTTTTGAAAATTTCTTGCTTTACTAAAGGATTCTCTTCAGAATTTCTTCCACAGCAAACTCCCTAGTATTGTACATTTTTAAAAAACTTCAATTACCAAAATCGAATCTACATACTATTCTTCAGAGTCACCATTTCTAGCAAATAAAGTGTGCTGTTACCATCAAAAAACAGCCCACTATAAATGCCGGTGTGGCCGGGTGCGGTGGCTCAAGCCTGTAATCCCAGCACTTTGGGAGGCTGAGACGGGTGGATCATGACGTCAGGAGTTCGAGACCATCCTGGCTAACACGGTGAAACCCCGTCTCTACTAAAAATACAAAAAACTAGCCGGGCGAGGTGGCGGGCGCCTGTAGTCCCAGCTACTCAGGAGGCTGAGGCAGGAGAATGGCGTAAACCCGGGAGGCGGAGCTTGCACTGAGCTGAGATGCGGCCACTGCACTCCAGCCTGGGTGACAGAGCGAGACTCCGTCTCAAAAAAAAAAATAAAATAAAATAAAAAAATAAATGCCGGTGTATAGTTCATTCAAATGTGGGAGGTGGCATTACTAAGTAAACAGAGATCAATGGGTCTTTAGTGATCTGAGAATGAAATCAAGAAAAGAAAGAGCGTAAAGTGAGAGAACATTTTCCCAATTCACAACCAAATTCAGTCTTTGCTAAGAAATCTATTTTTCATCTTAAAGAACAAAAACAATTTCTTTGATCTCCCTAGAATGGTATCATTATTAATGTTTCTTTTTGGAATAAGTCACAGCTATCTACGATTCCCACTGGCCAGACAGACCCTCCCATGTCTGGATGTCCATGTTTGTGCATCACCTCTCCCTTGTATTGATGTCTTATACTCTTCACTTCCTGGGGGCAAAGATCATGCCTTCTTTACTTCTGTGTTACCAACATGAGCCTAGTCCAGGCTGGTGGTAAGCAGTTCATTCGTGTTTAGAAAAAAATCACAGCCAGGCCAGGCGTGGTGGCTCACGCTTGTAATCTCAGCACTTTGGGAGGCCAAGGCGGTGGATCACCTGAGGTCAGGAGTTCGACATCAGCCTGACCAACATGGTGAGACCCTGTCTCTACTAAAAATACAAAAATTAGCTGGGTGTGGCAGCGTGTGCCTGTAATCCCAGCTACTCAGGAGGCTGAGGCAGAAGACTTGCTTGAACCCGGGAGGCGGAGGTTGCAGTGAGCCGAGATCGCACCACTGTACTCCAGCCTGGGTGACAGAGCAGGACTCTGTCTGGAAAAAAAACCACACACACACACAGCCAAGGGGAGAGTGACTGATAAATAAAGAATGAAGAAAATGGGACATTTCATACTCGTACTTAAAGTTTGTGTGTTTTTGTTTGTTTCTGTTGTTTGCTTGTTAAATTTTAATTCTCTGCTCAAGAGGTAGCAGAGAGTGGTGAAGAGTGTGGACTCAGATGTCTTGGGTTCAGATCCCAGCTCTGCCACATCTAGCTGTGTAGTCTTGGGCAAGATTCTTGTCTTTGCCATGTCTCAGTTTCTTCATCAATAACATGAAGCTGCTGCTGCTGCTGCTGCTGCTAAGACTTTCCACATGGGGTTTGTAATTTATAAAGTACTCAGAACAGTGTCTGACACAAAGTTAATACTATTAGTGTTTATAAAACAGAATAATTATATTTAGTGAGATGTAGTCAAGTGTACTTTGATTCATTAAAAGCCAAATAGGCCAGGCGCGGTGGCTCATGCCTATAATCCCAGCACTTTGGGAGGCCCAGGCAGTGGATCACCTGAGGTCAGGAGCTTGAGACCAGCGTGGTCAACATGGTGAAACTCTGTCTCTACCAAAAATACAAAAATTAGCTGGGTGTGGTGGTGGGCGCCTGTAATCCCAGCTACTCAGGAGGCTGAGGCAGGAGAATCTTTTGAACTCAGGTTAGGGAGCTTGCAGTGAGCCGAGATCATGCCACTGCACTCCAGCCTGGACAACAGAGCAAGACTTCTTCTCAAAAAAAAAAAAAAAAAAAAAAAAAAGCCAAATAAATCTTTAAAAAATGTAATGGAGATGGGGTGATGAAAATGTTCTGGAGTTACATAGTGGTGATGGTTATGCAACCTTGTGAATATACTACAAACCACTGAACTGTACATTTTTTAATGGTGAATTTTATGTGAATTATATCACAATAAAAATGTGATAGAGGAAGATTCAATTCAACAAATGTTTGTGGACTCATAATAGGGATTCAGTCCTCTCCTGGATATAAAAAAAGCTTAGAATGTCATGTATGCTTTGAAGGATGTTATTTAAGGAGCACCTAGAGAGGAGAGTGTCAGTCACTTTTCCCAGCTCACTGGGGAAGGTGCTGCTATCCACATTCTTTACTCTGAGACTTAGAAGCATTCTAAGGTCCCACAAGAAGTGTGGGTAGCAGGAACCAGCCAGCTGGTTCCACCAAACTACCTTCTTCAAGTAGGGACAGTTTTGTTGAGGACAGAGAATTTACATCTATAAAGTAATTAGCGAAGTACACATCTCAGGAGGCCTTTAGGGCCAGTATGTGTGCTAAGGAAGAACAAGAAGAGTGCAGGCTCTGAGCAGCCGGTGGTTGGGGAAGGTTTTCTGGAAGCGGTGACCTCGGAAAGGGACTTTTACAGATTAGTCAGGTTTTAACTCTGCAGGTCAGTTGCAGTGAGAGTAGCTGTCTTTAGAGATGTGTAAGAAGTGCTTGCAAAACTGCTTTTCCTAGGATCATGCATATTATCAGGTTGAAAATTCTCACACTGACCGTATTAACAAACATGGATGTATGAATTTCATATTCATATCAGAAACTCATATCAACTGAGTTTGAAGCTGAAGCCATAGGCATTTGTTTTGACCAATTATACAAGGTAGGATGTTAATGAGAGAATGAGAGCACTCTAAAGACAACTAGGTTGCTTAACTACCCATTCACTTGTCTCTTCGTTTATTCAACAAACTTTTTTTTTTTTTTTTTTGAGACTGAGTATCGCCCTGTTGCCCAGGCTGTAATGCAGTGGCGCAATCTCGGCTCATTGCAACCTCTGCCTTCCGGGTTCAAACGATTCTTCTGCGTCAGCCTTCCAGGAGCTCGGACTACAGCCTCCCAGGAGCTCGGCGCGTGCCACCACGCCTGGCTAATTTTTGTATTTTTGGTAGAGACAGGGTTTACGGTATTGTCCAGGCTGGTCTCAAACTCCGGACCTTGTGGGATCCACCTGCCTCAGCCTCCCAAAGTGTTGGGATTACAGGCGTGAGCCACAGCACCCAGTCTCAACAAACTTTTCTTTTCAGCACCTACCTCACTAGTACCTGATAATATAAATATAATGAAATGCAGTTTCTCTGCTTCAGGAAGATTCCAAGTTAGGAGCTGAAATCAGATACATAAAAATACTATAAAGTGATCATTGGTATAGCAAAGGGCAATAGAAGGGAGATGGGAAACCCAGGCTTGAAAACACTACCTTAGATTGATGTTCAAAATTAAGATTATTCAAGAGTTTTATTTTTCTGGCTAAAAAAAAAAAAAAAAGCTCTTACAAAGTACTTTAGACTCACTTAGCAGCACCTTCACTGGCTGACAGAAGAGGAAGAAAGAATTAGGGAAGGGACAAGGAAACATTCTGTCCCCGTCTTTCCCCTCGTTATAGGCTCTCTGGGTGGTGGGTGAGCCACTTGCTTAAAAGTGGGTTGAAATTTGAAGTGGGATGACTTTCCTATTCTATACTTCCAAGCAGGCTTCCAGAAGGAAAATGTGTCGGGGTTTGAGGAGGAAGCCGGACTTCTTTAAGGCTATCTGTAGAGACAGAGAGATGATGGATTCCCCCTAAGAGGAAATTGGTTTCTCCATCAGTGCTCCATTTTGACCCAATTCTCACCCAACAACCAGTTTAAAAGATAGGAAAACAGTTTGTAATTAAAAAGAAAAAAACCTTTTTATTGTGTAAAATGCACATAACGTAAAACTTACCATTTTAACAATTTTTAAGTGTGTTTCAGTGGCATTACATATATTCACAATGGTGTGTAACCAACACCACTATCCATCTCCAGAACTTTTTCATCATCACAAATTGAAATTCTGCACCCATTCAGCAATAACTCATCCCCACCTCCAAACCCTGATAACCTCTATTCTACTTTCTGTTTCTGTGAACCTGCCTATTTGAGGTACCGCGTATGAGTGGAATCACACCGTATTTCACTTAGCTGAATGTTTTTCAGGTTCAGCTATGCTTCAGAATTTCACTTCTTTTTAAGTCAGAGGGATATTCCACCCTTATGTATCTACCACCTTTTCATCCATGCATCTTCTTAGGCCCTTGGGCTGTTTCCATCTTCCGACGATTGTGAATAATGCTGCAATTGTGAACATAGGCATACAAGTATCTGTTCAAGTCCCTGCTTCCAATTCCTTTGGGTATATACCTAGGAATGGAATTGCTGGATCGTATGGTAATTCTATATTTAGCTTCTTGGGGAACTGCCAGACTTTTCCACAGATGCTGCACCATTTTACATTCCCACCAGCAACAGCAAGGGTTCCAATTTCTCCACACCCTCCCCAAGGGCAATTGCAGAAGAGTTGGGAAGAGTTCTTAACTTTGAGTTGAAAGAGGTTTATTTGAATTTAATTGGTAAATGCTCAAGGTAAAAAAAAAAAAAAATCCAAATGGGATATTCCTATTCATATGCTGTGTGGAGGGGGAGAGAGAAAGAGCAAGAGTCAACCAACTCAGAAGCCCATACAGGCAAAGTTGTGGAGGCCCCATGCCTGATTGCACCCCACAGTGACCACCAGCAGCAGTTTTGGGGTTACTTCCAGAAATTTAATATAAGAGAATTACCCCCCACGATTCATATTTTGAGCAGGAATTTCCTTGCTGTGGGGACTGTCTATCTTCATGCCCAGCCCATCCTGACATAGTGACAGTGGTGCCTCCTTCCCCAGGCTGTCTATGACAGCCTGGGATGCAGCCCCCTCCTGACGTTTGCAGACACATTTGTCAGGGGTGCTCTGTACAGCCTGGTGGAGTTTCCAAACTGTCACTGAAACTTTCTAAGGGGTCTTCCTGCCAGTGTCCACAGAGGATGTCCTCTATGTTCATTAACAGGGCGGCTGTGACTTACAGAGCCTGCTGGCTGCCCACTGCTGATACAGCTGGGGCTCAGGGTCCATGCTTAGACATACATCTTGAAATGTTTTTCAACAGTTACTGTAAAGAAAGTCTAAGAGGTCAAAGGTACCGTGTCACTCCTACTGCAGCAAACAGTTCTTCTAGAGCTGGGACTGGAAGGAGCCTTGGGTGAAAGAGTATGGCCTGGAACCCATGTCTCCAACTTCCAGCTGGAGTTTCTCCACTGTCCAGGAACAAGTGAGCCTGGTGTGGTCAGGCATGGTAGCATCTCTTCCCTTTTGTCCCCTTTGGAGGATCCTGTCCTCATGCTTGTCCAATATCATAAAGGTTTGTAAGTGGAAAGGGAGGTAGATAGTGAATTCACAGAAGGTTGCAGGGATGCTTCTGCGGAGAGATGTTGGGGTGTAGCCCACTGTGAGGGCTACTCCTGGGGTCCTGCCCCACCGCCCCAGGCTCCTTGTGCTGTGCATGGGAGACAGACACAGCACATCTGAGCATGCTCCTGGACTGTGCAGGGACACGTGCTTTGTAAGTTTGCTCAGCGTTCATCTTCCTTGGTTTTGAAAGCTGTTCCATGATGCTAATTTGTGTCCTGTGAATTCATGGAAAAATCCCTAAATTGTATTATTGAAAGCTGGGGACCAAAGAGAAGTGTATCTCGTCATCTAAGCTTTTGAATGATACTATAATGAAGCTGAGTTTAATACCAATAGGAGACTAACAAGTTTATCTAACAGTATATACACCAGGCCGGGCGCGGTGGCTCATGCCTGTAATCCCAGCACTTTGGGAGGCCAAGGCGGGCAGATCACCTGAGGTCAGGAGTTCGAAACCAGCTTGGTCAATTTGGTGAAATCCCATCTCTACTAAAAGTACAAAAGTTAGCTGGGCATGGTGGTGGGCGCCTGTAATCCCAGCTATGTGGGAGGCTGAGGTTGCAGTGAGCTGAGATTGCACCACTGCACTCCAGCCTAGGTGACAGAGTGAAACTCTGTCTTAAAATATATATATATGTGTGTGTGTGTGCGTGTGTGTGTGTGTGTGTGTGTATGCTCCAAATATCATTTTACAGACCTAGGTGATGAAACTCAGGGCTGAAGAAATAAACCTGGTATAGCAATAACCTGCATTTTCCTTCAGGCTTTGAAGAAGTGAGTTTTGGGAACAAATGCTAATTTGGGGATTTGGTGCAGGCTTTTCTTTTGCTTGCCCTCAAAAAGACACAGTTTTACGTTTGAGATTAAGAGGATAGTAAATTTAGTTCACTCAGGTTTCAATATTGAAAATATATGATGGTATGCTTGCTTATGCAATAGGCTCTTTATATTTCAGAATGAATTTTTTTTTCTACATGGGATGAAATTGGAGAATCTCTGAGATGATCTTAAAAATCAGAAAAGTACAGCTTAATTAAGTGTTACCCCTACAACTTCTTGCTTTAAAAAAAAAATATGGGTATCTAGTATAAAATGCAAAAGATTAAAAAATACTTTTTTTTCTCACATAATCACTTGTTTTTTAGCTCGTTAGCTCAAATACTTTTGGTATTTGAAAAAGTGATCCCTACTGTAAAACATTTAGAAACTTCACCTTTGGTGTTGATGTGCAGCTTGACTTGCACTGTGACTGCTAGATGCTCTTTAGCTGAGCCTTTTCTCACACAAATCACTGTTTTTAAAACTCCTCATTCTGGGTATTTAAAAAATTATATTATTTTTCATTGTAGAACAATTAGAAAATTCATATTTGGAACTGATACTTAGCTTGACTTGCAGCATAGTTTGATGGTGTTTGTTATAAGGATCTAAATTTCTCAAGTTTTACTCAGAGAATGGGCAACAATGGCTTAGATTGCACTTGGAGATGGTTCAGAATAGGGTGAAGAGGTTGGTACCAGCTGGATTAGAGGTTGGATTAGATGACCTCTCACCCCCAGGCACCTTCTACTCAAATGATTATAATTACTAAGGTATTGGCCATAAACTACCACTGATTCTGTATCTATGTAGCCAGCATAGGGCCTGGAAAAGCGTCAGCCTTTTGTAAATCTGCACTGGCTGACTGAGGTTCCTGCAGATCCTGACTCTGCTTTAGGGTTCGTGTGCTGATGCTCAGAATGGCTTTCTGATTGTTGCACAGTTCACGGACTCCACTCAGATGTGCTACAGAAAATGTTGAGCCTCCAGCATAAAGAGTTGTATCTACTTCTTTCCGTGACAGTCTATTATTGGAACTTAGAACTCTGTTCTGGCCGGGAGTGGTAGCTCACGCCTGTAATCCCAGCACTTTGGGAGGCCAAGGTGGGCGGATCACCTGAGGTTGGGAGTTCGAGACCAGCCTGACCAATATGAAGAAACCCCGTGTGTACTAAAAACACAAAATTAGCCAGGTGTGGTGGCGCATGCCTGTAATCCCAGCTACAAGGGAGGCTGAGGCAGGAGAATTGTTTGAACCTGGGAGGCAGAGGTTGCGGTGAGCAGAGATCGCACCGTTGCATTCCAGACTGGGTAACGAGTGAAACTCTGTCTCAAAACAACAACAACAAAAAAAACCACACACACACACAAAAAGAACTCTGTTCATCAAAATCCTGTTTTCATATGATCCAGTTTCAAGGGGAATTCTGGTTTGATGGGATGAAACCACTGTGTGTCCCCTGTGGTTGTAAGATCTGAGACACAGCATCTTTTCACACAGGTGCTTGCACCCTTGTCTCCCTTTAAATATCACTGGGCTTAATATCTGGGTGATGGGATGATCTGTGCAGCAAACCAGCATGACATCCAGTTACCAGTGTAACAAAGCTGCACATCCTATACATGGACTCCTGAACTTAAAATAAAAGTTGGAAATAAATAAATAATGAATAAATAACTTTATATCACCTGGGGTCTTAGAAGAGGTCGTATGAGCAGCCCTGCTAGAGGATGAACAGGAAGGTAGCTAGAAACTGAGACAGGGAAACCCCAGAGATGTTTCCAGACCTTCCTCCGAGCTCTGCCCTGCCTACCTTCCGCTCTCGATGTACGTCTGGGTGTCTCTCCCACCTAGGTGACAGGTGTGCTGTGCACTCCTCCGTGGTTTGTCCTGCAGAGGAAATTCAGTCATTCCCAGGTTTACTCTGTGAGCCTGCAGTCTATTCTCAGTGGAAACCGTTTTTGCCTTTTTTTTTTTTTATTTGAGACAGTCTCTCTCTGTTGCCCCAGCTCACTGGAGTGCAGTGGTGTGATGTCAGCTCACTGCAACCTCTGCCTCCAGGATTCAAGTGATTGCACTCACTCAGCCTCCCAAGTAGCTGGGATTACAGGCGTGCACCATCACACCTGGCTAATTTTTGTATTTTGTGTAGAGACGGGGTTTCACTATGTTGGTCATGCTGGTCTTGAACTCCTGACTTTAAGAGATCTGCCTGCCCTGGCCTACCAAAGTGCTCGGATTACAGGTGTTTGCCACCGCACCCAGCCTGTTTTTGTCTTTTTGAATGGTCTCCATATGCTGGTCTGTTACTCCACTAGGCTTTTCTGTCACAATCACTTTCTGATTAACCATTTAGTAGAATTTTATTTTTATTTTTTTGGAGACGGAGTCTTGCTCTGTCACCCAGGCTGGAGTGCAATGGTACGATCTCGGCTCACTGCAGCCTCTGCCTCCCAGGTTCAAGCAGTTCTCCTTCCTCAGCCTCCTGAGTAGCTGGGATTATAGGCCTGAGCCACCATGCCTAGCTAGTTCTGTATTTTTAGTAGAGACGGGGTTTCTCCATGTTGTTCAGGCTGGTCTCGAACTCCTGATCTCAGGTGATCCACCTGCCTCGGCCTCCCAAAGTGTTGGGATTACAGGTGTGAGCCACCGGGCCAGGCCCCATTTAGTAGAATTTTCACAAGAAAGTAGTTTGAAGTATTAAAAACAATTCAAGTAATATTTCTTCTGATTATAAAAGTAATCATCTGTAGAAAATTTAGAAAATTCTAGGGAAGCAAAAGGAAGAAAATAAAATCATCTACTAATTCATATGCGAAAGAAATTGTTAGGACTTTGTAGCGTAATTTTGTTGACTTCCTCTTTAATCACAAATAATAAAGACAAACTTTACAAAGAAGGGAATATACTGTACCTGCCATTTCTTTTTTCTTTTTCTTTCTTTTTTTTTTTTTTTTTGAGACAGTGTCTTTCTCTGTCACCCAGGCTAAAGTGTAATGGCACGATCTCGGCTCACTGCAACCTCTACCTCCCGAGTTCAATTCTCCTGCCTCAGCCTCCTGAGTAGCTGGGATTACAGGCGCTTGCCACCACGTCCAGCTAATTTTTGTATTTTTAGTAGAGATGGAGCTTCACCATGTTGACCAGGCTGGTCTGGAACTCCTGACTTCAGGTGATCTGCCCGCCTCAGCCTCCCAAAGTGCTATGATTACAGGCGTGAGTCACTGCACCCAGCCTCTTTTTTATTTTCTATTATTATTATTATTATTATTTTTCTGAGACAAGGTCTCACTCTCACCCAGGTTGGCGTGCAGTGGCACAACCATGGCTCACTGAAGCCACGACCTCCCAGGTTCAAGGGATCCTCCCACCTCAGCCTCCCAAGAAGCTAGGTCTACAGGCGTGCACCACCACACCTGGCTCCTTTTTTGTTTATTTGTTTGATTTGTAGAGACGGGGTCTCACTACGTTGCCAGGGCTGGTCTCAAACTCCTGGGCTCGAGCAATACTCCCACCTTTGCCTCCCAAAATGCTGGGATTATAGGTGTACATTCCATTTCACATCTTTCTTTTCATTTCGGTGTACTGTCAGTATTTCCTCATATCAGTCATTTTTTTCTACCATGTTTCTAGCAGCTGTATGTTTATTTGACAAGGAGGATTGTAAATGATCAGTTATTGAAAAAGTGAGTTAATATGGGAAATAATAAAAATGACACATACTTACATGTTTCATTTTAAACTCAAAGGTACATCCATTCCCCAGTTCTTTGGCTATAGACTGAAAGCCCTTTCTTGGTGGGTAGGTTCACAGATTCAAGTTTCTTATATAAACCATATCCATAATATCCAGTTTTGATCTCTGTAGAATGGATGGAGAATGTACAAAATATTTAAAGACACTCAATGCAACCTCCTAGATTGTTCGCAAAGTTTTCCAGGCTCTTGCTAACAAATACAACTGGCATAAATAGATGCTTGGAATGAATGTATCTAAGTCTTGGGAAGACAAAGCTCAGATATGCTGCTGAACTTTTCAGAGAACAAATATGCAGATTGTCCAAAAGAGTCGTGTCAGTTACTAGTGTTTTATGGGAGAATGGAGAATGTCAGTTAATTCATTTAGTGGGGCTGGGAGAGCATCTGCCCTTTCCACTTAATGGATGTGAAATAAGTCATTACCTAGGCCCTTGTGGTTGGGAATTCCGGTGGCTTCCAGTTAAGTCTTCTCAATTTTGTGCAAATCCATGATGATCTTGGGATGAATCCCTGGAGGTGTAATGGTGCTTGTATGTGCATAAATGTGCATGCACATGCATGTTATGTCTTTGAGACATATTGTCAGATTATGTTCCCAAAAGATTGTGCCAGTTTATACTTACTGCCATCAGACTGTAGGAAAGTGTCATTTTAATGCTCCCTTTTCAGCATTGAGTTCTATAATATGATTTTAAAACCCACAAAACTTGTTCAGTGTGATAAGTGAAATTTTAAATTGCATCTTGTTTTGGTTTGCATTTTTAAATTAGATATGAATATTTTCCATTTACAACATTATATTTCTTCATGAATTGATGAACATATACTGTGCTCATTTTTTGGTTCAGATGTTTGTCTGTTTCTTGTTGATTTGCATCCACTCTTTATACATTAAGGATATTAAACCTTTCTCCATCATTTACAGCAAAATGGTAACATTATGTTTACTTCTGTCATTCAGCAAGGGTTGGAAATATAAGCTCACTTAAATATAAGTCTACAGAAAACATACCTTGAATTTTAATGTTAAATACACATACCTTTTAGATAGTTTAAGTGTTTTTTATCTTCATTTGGTAAATTAGTATGATACACAAGTTCACGATAGTAGTTTGTATATTCTTAGAACTTCTTGGGTAAATGATTACAGCATAGCATAAGGTATAACCCATCAGATCTTTTCAGCTATTGTATAATAGTTTACTTCCTCTGTTTAAAAGTATCAATGACTTGGAGCACCTTGCATGGGTCTTATTTTCACACTCTGCTGTTTCTTTTGCCTTTCGGAAAAATCAGGGTTGAATTTAAATATCTTATGTCACGTCTATTAATAGACCCTAAATCGTATTTTGCAAGAAAGAAGGATGAAGAGTGAGATATTTATGTTGAGAGTTCAACCTCTAAATTTGTCTTCATGGCTGAATTTGGGGATCAGTTATAAAGTGATACATGTCTTTGTCTAGTGTACTTTTAGGTTATTCCATATATTTATTAATCCAGTTATTTGCTCTTGGAGGTTATTATTTTACAGCTTCTTTTGAAACTCTGTCATTAAAAAAAATTACACTCCTTGCTTGAAACACTGTGTAACATAAAAGGCAAATATTTGCCTTAACATTGTCCAAGTAAGTAGCCTAAGAATTAAGATGGCTATGGATTAGGGATAGTTTCAACCTTGTTTTGTGATACCTTGGATGTTCCGTCTTCCCCCAACATACACACAGCTTGGGTAGAAGGGAAATTGCAAAATTAACAATCTCACAGAGTTTTGCAACTCCAAAGAGCTTTGGAATCCTGGTCTATAGACTTACAGTGGTAGCAGAGCTCTTGCAGGCTGGCAGTGGAGTCCACCTGGGATAACTTCACATGGATGTGACCTTTTCTTTGGTTAACAAATGAAAATGTGGCTCCCATTGAAGCTGCAAGATCAAATCTTATTTTGGGGAGTGGAAAGAAAGAGATAAGGAAGCATTGGAGTAGAGTTTGATGTTTTTGACCACAGAATGATATCAGTCTGTATCTTCAACCTCTGTGTTTAGCATTGTTTGCTCATATATGGTGGTGGCAGTTCTGTTTTCCCAGACTTATAGATCATTTGAGTGACATTGATCATATGTGGGCCACGATCCTAGAAACTCTACTTTGTCTGTATCATTTGAGCATTCCTTCCCTTGGGCCCCTGTTTTTGTGCACTGTTCAGTCTGAAAGGTGAATGGGGAGGATATTGCTCATTCCTTCACATTGTCCTTTCCTAAGCTTCCACATGGCACATCGTTGTAGATTGTCGTAGGTCCTGCTACAGAGTCCACTGCCAAGAGCACACTGTATCTCTGCAGCCCACCTGAGTTCCCATGGTTCGCTGGACACCACCCACACCTGGCCAGGATTGCTGTTCTGCACTGACCCCAGACCACCTAGCTTCAGGAGGCCCCTGGAGGAGGGTTTTAGAGGAGCACTGCTTGGTCATTCTGTCAAAGTGCCCATCCTTGAATCACTTGGTTTTTGTTAAAGTGAAAATTCAAATTATTTCTAAAAAGGAAAAAAAGCATCCTATCCAGTAACAACTTTATCGAAAGAGACATTAGATTACTATATTGTTATTTTTTAAGTTAGCTAATAAGTAGGGTAGATGAATAGAGACTGTCTCTACCTCTGAAGGGTTGGTGGTGCCCTGCCATATTGGGAATAATATTATTCTTCCCTCCACCACTGGTTATTAGGAACAATATTACATGGGAGGTGAACACCCCCTGCGATAATGGGAATTATATTACACTATCCTCCCCTAAATATTAGGAACAATATCACAGAAGGGGTGTACACTTCCTGTGATATTGAGAGTAATATCATCCTCTTCTCCACTGAATATTAGGAACAATATCACAGGGGGATGTACACCCCTGAGATATTTGGGGTAATATCCTATCTTATCTGAATATTAAAAACAACATTCCGGGGGAGGTGTACACTTCCTGGGATATTGGAAGTAATATTATCCTTGTCCTCCTTGGGTATTAGAAACAATGTCACAGGGGAGGTCTACACCCTCTGTGATATTGGGAGTAATATCATCTTCTTCCCCCCTGGATATTAGGAAAAATATCACAGAGGGTGTGTACATGCCCTGTGATTTTGGGAACAATACTACCCTCTCCTCCCTGGATATTAGGAACAATAACACAGTGTTGGGGGGGCTGTACACCTTTTGTGACATTGGGAGTAATATCATCATCTCCTCCCCCCAAATATTAGGAACAATATTACAGAGTGGGTATACATCCCCTGCGATATTGAGAGTAATATCATCCTCTCCCTTTTGGATATTAGGAACAATATCACAGGGGAGGTGTACACCCCCTGAAATATTGGGGTAATGTCTTTCTGTTCTCCCCTGGATATTAGGAATAATATCACAAGGTGGGTGAACACTCCCTGTGATATTGGCAGTAATATCATTCTCTCCCCCCAGGATATTAGGAACAATACCAGTAATATAATCCTCTCCCCTCCTGGATGTAAGAAACAATATCACAGTCTGGGTTTACACCCCCTGGAATATTGGGAGTAATGTCATCCTCTTTCCCCCTGTAAATTAGGAGCAATATCACAGGAGGTGGTGTACACCCCCTGAGATATTTGAAGTAATATAATCCTCTATCTACCAGGATATTAAAAACAATATTACAGGGTGGTGTGTACACTCCCTGCGAATTTGGGATATTACAATTAGTATCACTGGGAGTGCCCACACGTTGTGTACACTCACTGTGACACTAGGAATAACATCCCCCTATGATATTATGAATAATAACACAGGATGTACAAACATCATGTACACCCCGTGTGACATTAAGAGTAACATCCCCTAGGATATTACAGATAATATCACAGAGTGTACTCCCCTGGAACATCCCCCTAGAATATTATGAATAATATCACAGAGTGTACACACATGGTGTACACCCACTGTGACATTAGGAGGAACATTTTTCCAGGATACTACGAAAAATACCACAGGGTGTAAATGTATGGTGTACATACACTGTGACATTAGGAAAAACATCCTTCTAGGATATTACAAATGATTTCATATTAAGAATTATTATAATTATTATTATAACAATTAATAATTGTTATAATAATTATTAATTGATATCATTAATAATATTTAAGGGAGATGTTACTCCTAATATCACAAAGCCGATTATATGATTCGTTATATCCTATTGAGATGTTACTCCTAATGTCACAGTAGGTGTACAACCAGTGGTATTATTCATACTATCCTACTGAGATGTTACTCTTAATATCACAGTGGGTGTACACCTTGTGATATTATTCGAATTATCGTAGGGAGATGTTATTCCTAATATCACAATAGGCATACACCCTGTGAAATTATTCAAAATATTCTAGGAAAATGCAATATGTACCTAATTCCAAGGTACATATTACAAGGGATTGTACACCACCCCGTGATTTTACTCCCGATATCGCGGGGTACAATGGAGAAGTAATATCACCCTCTTCCCTCCTAGATATTATGAACCATACCGCAGGAAGTGTACACCCCCCTGTGATATGGTTCGTAGTATCACTCTCTCCCCTCCGGATATTACAAACCGTATCACAGCGGGATGTACACCCCCCGCGATATGGGAAGTAATGTCACCCTCTCCCTCCCTGGATATTATGAGCCATATCACAGGGGGGTGTACACCCCCTGCCATATGAGGAATAATATATCACCTTCTCCCCCCTTGGATATTATGAACCATATCACAGGGGCGTGTACATACAGTGTATTCACTCTATTGGGAGCTCCTGAAGGTGGGATGCTTGGGGCCATTTTGGAGGTCGGCCCACCTTACCTCTGGAGGCTGGCCTTGTTTTCAAGCATGCTCTCTTGAGGTGCCAAGACAGCAACTGGCAACTCCAGGCTGGGGCCGCACAGCCCAGCACCCACAGCAACTCTGTCCCAAGGTACCTCTCACTGGGCCTGCTTAGGTTCATTGCTCATCCTGTGGCCAGGTGGAAGGAAGCTGCCAGTAGCCTGTGGTCCTCATCCATCCTGGAGTCTGAGGGAGGGCTATCCAGAAGCCGAGAGGATGGAACAAGTAAAGAGAGTTCTCAGAAGGAGAATCTCATTGCCAGGAGGGCGATGGGTTCCAGACATGCAGAAACAACCCAGCCATTTCCACCAGGCTCCTATCGGTCAGGGCTGTTGTTTGTAGGACTGGCCTCTTTCTTCCCCAGGCCTCTTCAAAATGCTCTTGTTTTTCAGCTCCTAAAGATCATGACCAAAACTTGGGACTGATTAAAATTGCATTTATGATGCAGTTTAATTTGCAGTGTTAATTGTTTCTGCCCCATAACATGGCATGCATTTATTCCAGTCATTATATGTATCCCTCTGTGAAGTTAGGTCACTTTCTTCTTGGCTCTACATACTTTGGTTCCTGGGTATTTTATGTTTTTATGGCTCCTGTGGAAGGGACTTAATTTTTATCTTTTCTGCCCAGTTATTCATATAAAGGGAAGCTATTGGATATCATAATAGTTTTTCTAATAATTTTCATGAAGGCAAATGAGGATGAATTTATGTCTTTTTGTTACCTTGTCTAATGCAGGTCCCATCCGGTAGCATTAACACTCTTCAGCACCCCTGTCTGGTCTGCAGAGTGCATCCGGCCTTTAACTCATAGTCATGGTGCTGGTTATAGAGCTGAGATGCATGTGTGTGTGTCTCTTGTTCAGTTGGAGTGGATGTTGACTTTATTAAGTGTGGTCCTGAGGCACTGAGGTCAGTCGTACATGCAGATTTCTAAGGTTTACACTGTGGCCTTGTCTCCTATTGGCCAATGTGAACTGTTTTTGCATGCCTGGTAAATATCCACAAGGGAGATGGATTATAGTTTTCTTATTCTGTGGCACCGTTTTCAGGTTTTTGTGTGTACTTTAAAAAGTCCCTACTCCTCCATCCTTTTATTCGGCCCCCTCTCCTGGTGTTTTCTTACTTTTCTACTTGAATGTCACTTGCATTTCAGTGGGCAAGCAATTGCCTTTGGGTCAAATACCATCCACTGCTTACTTTTGTAATAAAGTTGTTCTGGGATATAGGCCTGATCATTTCGTTACAGATCATCTGTGGCTGCTTTCTTGCTACAGTGGCAGAGTTGAGTAGTTGTGACAGACTGGAAGACCCTCAAGCCTGAATTATGTACTGAGTGGATCCCTGCATTCTTCTCTTTGACTGCCCCCCTGCCCCACCTCTTCTGGCCCTGGCCCGTTAACCTCTTCGATCTCAACGGCAGGACCCTTGCTTCAGCAGTTTTCTTACCAGGCAAAATTCCTGCCCTTACAGGGCGTGCACTCTAATGCGGAGAGAAAGGCAATGGAAAACAAGTTAGTAAATTGTACAGTAGATGAGAAGTGGGGAGAGAAGAGTCCAGCAAGGAGGGCTGAGAGGAGGCAGGAGGGTGCACAGGTCTCACTGAGGTTCCTCTGGGTTTGTGCCCAGCCTGGCGGCTCCTCCTCCTGTGTGCTGGCCCCTATCCCCTCCTTAAGGGGACTGGACTGTCTGCGCCCCTCCTTCCTTTGTCTCCCTAACCAGAGCTGGTGCCTGATTTGGTCTCTATTACCCTGGGGGCTCCAGGGGAAGAGTCAACCTGGACTGAGTCCTAGGAGGTGCAGCTGGAGGTGGGACAGGGCTGTGTGGCTGGGGGTGTTGAGGGGCTGGGATGGGAAGCTGGAAGGAAAGTGGTGTGAGGTGGGCCAGGGGGTGATGTCTCCTTCCAGAACCATCTCTGGCTAGTCTAGGAGTTGGCACTTGATCTATGGGTGATGCAGACAACTGCAAAATCCTGAGAATTGTGGTCACTTGTACATTTTAAAAAATGATGGGCTGGATGTGGTGGCTCACGCCTGTAATCCCAGCACTTTGGGAGGCTGAGGGGGGAGGATCACTTGAGCCCAGGAGTCCAAGATCAGCCTGGGCAACATAGTGAGACCGTATCTCTAAACAAACAAAAAATATAGCCAATCGTGGTGGCATGCACCTGTAGTCCTAGCTGCTTGGGAGGATTGCTTGAGTCCAGGAAGTTGAGGCTGCAGTGAGCTATGATCCTGCCACTGCACTCCAGCCTGGCTGACACAGCAAGACCTCGTCTAAAAATAAAAATAAAAAATAAAAAGATGGCAGTAATAGGACCCCTCTTAGAGCTGTTATGGAACTTAAATCAGTTGTATTTGTAAAACCTGGTACATGGTGAGCACTAGTAAGGATTGCTAAATGAAGTAATATCATTCTGTTCAGTTTTATAGTCCTCATTTTTAATTAGTTGAGCTTCTGTAGCAGCATGATGTGTTTCGGAAACATGTTTTACTGTTATTGCTGCTACTAATAGTACAGTTTTATCTAATATGAGATGGAAAAGAATAATCAACTTTTGTTTCCATTAACTAGAAAGCCAAATGGTTGGATATAGTTTTTCTAAGAAAAATTAAGTTTAGCTGTAGCAAGGAGTACGTTTGCTATTGGTTTATATGTCAATGTACTTAGCAATTTGACATTTCCTTACTGGGAGGTAAGTTTCTATCTTGAGTATAAAGACTTCACAGGTAAATAAGTCCAGTGCACTTATTTTAAAATTAATAGCAACTTCAGTAATTAATACATTTGAAAAAATAAAACAGTTTGCATTTTAATGCTTGTCATCGGGTTCCTCTAGGTTAGTCTACATGCTGTGAAATATAAAAAAGAAAGACTCGTGAATGGCGTGTTTCAGGTGGTATAACTGTAAGAATTTTTTCAAGTCTTACATTTCAAGTCTTAATATTTGTGTTTGTATGATTGAGGTTTTTTGTTTGTTTGTTTTTGAGACAGGGTCTCGCTCTGTTACCCAGGCTGGAGTGCAGTGGCATGATCATGGCTCATTGCAGCCTTGACCTCCCAGGCCCAAGAAATCTGCTTACCTCAGCCTTCCAAGTAGCTGGGACCAAGCATGTGCCACGATGCCTGGCTAATTTTTTTTTTTTTTAATTCTTTTAGCATAGACAAGGTCTCACTATGTTGCCCAGGCTGGTCTTGAACTCTTGGCCTCAAGCGATTCTCCCCGCCTCAGCCTCTCAAGGTGCTGGGATTATAGGTGTGAGCCACTGTGCCTGGCTGAGGTTTTATACTATTCACTAAGTATTAACCTTTAAGAATGTCTTTATATTAAAAAAACACAAGATTTTTAGAGGTTATAACTGAATCTATTTTTGTACTCTATTGTACAGATAATTGTGTTTGATGATGTAATTTGTTGCATGACCTTGGACTGCCTTAACGTCTTAAGTGTTAGAGGAGACCCAGGATGTGGGGGAGGTTACAGACGGGGTGGTTTTTGAGATGAGAACTAGCAAGGTCCCTCGAGTGAAGACTGGCATATTGGCCCTCTGCCTGGAAGAGCAGAGACTTGGATCCTGAGGCTTTGCTGCAGGAAGCTTGAACACAGGTAGGAGGCAGTTCCCAGCAGGTCGATATGCACCCCTTGTACACAGTATTGACGCTGACGCTTGCATTAGCAGACAGATCCTGGATGGTGTTACTATTAACAGCTCCCATTGACCAACCTGCACTTTACAGGTAGCCTGGGACTTGCCTGATTTGAGCCCTGGAATTTCAGCAACCTAGGAGCCCTTCTTTGTCCCCAGAAGACCCGACTCAGATGGTTGGTCACCCCATGTACAGGGTTGTAAATGTTCAAATATTGCACCTTAATTTCATGGGGCAGGGGCTAGTGTGCTATCCCATTCTTCAGGCGAGGATGGAAGCCTAGGGTCTCCATGTTACTGCTCTGCTTGGGCTCCACCCTGGGAAGGAGGTGGAGCAGTTAGTGGTTCTTTTCAGAGGTGGACAGCAGCGAGCACGGAATGACAAGCAAATGCTAGCTTTTAGATTGGGGCAAGGCTGACTAAACTACACTGTGGTTGTACAGAACTTCAGTGGGGTATTATGGTTGACCACAAATTGAAATTAACTCAGCAACATAGTGATTTTCTTTTTCAAGGAAGACTAAAATAACTTCCTGCTAACTTAGTTGGTTCTTGCTGTACTTCACCATTGTAAGCCAGTGAGGTCTTTATTAAAGTATTTAATTGTCCTTTGGGATTAGCTTCCAGGAGGTGGGGAGAATTTTAGGAAAGTGAGCACAGTTACAAGGAGGCTGGAGGGGCACCATTTTAGGGGTGGAGGGTAGGATCATAGGTGGCAATGCCAATGATCTTTCCATATGGAACTAAATTAGTTTATATAGGATTCATGATCCCTTCAAAAACATATTCATGACTAACCTGGTTCATGAAAAGAGGCAATTTTTTTAATGTTCTAGAAAAAATTCTAACTACTGTATTAGCTATCTATTGCTATGAATTAAACAACCTCAAAACTTAGTGGCTTACAATGACAGTAAACATGTATATTATCCCACACAGTTTCCATGGCTCAGGAATTTGGAAGTGGCTTGGTTTGGGTACGTCTTTCCCAGGATGTCTCATGTGGTTGCAGTCAGGGTGTCGCCCAGATCTGCAGTCATCAGAAAGCTTGAAGGGGGCTGGAGGGTCTGCTTCCACGATGACTCACCCACGTGGCCATGGGCAGGAGGCTTCCGTTTCTCACCATCAGGGCCTCTCCACAGGGCTGCTTGAGTGTCCTCACAACATGGCTACCAGCTTTCCATGGAGTGAGTGATCCAAGAGAACAGCAACTCTCCTAGCTTCAGAATCTACACTCCATCACTTCCAGTCTCCAAAGGGCTACAGATGTCAGTTCAGTGAGGAGAGGATGACACAGGGGCAAATATCAAGTAGGCCTTACCCACCTGGCCTCACTCATCTGGCATTAAACTTCTGTTTTTAATATCCTGGCATTACCAACCTGGTTTACCCACCTGTCCTTAATTCCTTGGCTTTACTTACCTGGACTTATTAAACTCTTGGCCTGAACCTCTTGGGTTCGCCCACCCAATGTTATCTACGTGGCTTTATTCACCAGGCCTTATCACACTGGCTGTAACCTTCTGGCCTTACTCATTTGTCCTTACTCAATTGGCTTACCCAGCTGGTCTTACTTACCTAGGCTTAACCTTCTGGCCTTACTCACCTGATGTTGACTACCTGGCTTTATTCAGCTGGCCTTAATCTCCTGACCTCAGTCTTAACTTCATGTTTTTCTCCACCTGGCCACATTCACCTGGTTTTACTCATCTGGAATTAACCTCCCGGCCTTAACTTTTGGTATGTTACCCCCTAACCGCCACCGTAACTCTCCTGGCCATATCCCCCCTGCAAGCTGTATCACCACCTTTCCCCGTCGTGCCTTCCCTGGTGGGTTCAGTGCGTGAGTAACCAGAATGACGGGCATGTTGCTGCCTCTGAGACGATGCTCTGCATTGCTGCTGAGACTAAGCCAGGCCCAGGATTGGATTCCCACCTCATCCATCCTCTAGCATTCCTATGAAATTCAGTCTTCCTGTGCTCCTGCCATGAGCCTGGGCTGCTGTTGCCCCATCAGGGTCCTGGTCCTGATCCTCCTAATTCTATTCCACCTCATGCCTCCCAGCACTGCAGGTGGCTCTGGGCCACTTGTTTCACCTCCTCCTCCTCCTCCTGCTACTGTGGATAGTCCATTTCCAGATTTCACCATATCCATCAGAGTTCTCCAGAGAAGCAGAGCCAGTGGGAGATATGTAATGCATGTCAAAGAGATTCATTTCAAGTAATTGGCCTACATGACTGTGAAAGCTGGCAAGTCTGAAATCTGTAGGGCAGGCTGGAAACAAGTAGGAATTGATGCTGAAGTCTTGAAGCAGAACTCCTTTATCAGGAAACATCAGTTTTTGCTCTTAGAGCCTTCAGCTGGTTAGATGAGGCTCACTCACTATCAAGAGTAATCTCCTTTACTTACTTAAAGTCAGCTAACTAGAGGTATTAACCTCATCTACAAAAGAGCTCCATAGCCACTCCAAGACTAATGTTTAGTTGAATAATTAGGTAATAGAGCCTCATCAAATTGACACATAAAACTGACCACCATACACTTTGAGACTCAAAAAGCTCCTTGTTCCCGCAGAAAAATGCACCAAACCTAATATTTTGCATCCACAGACACCCCAGGGACAAGAGCCCATGACGTAGAGTTTTAGACAATAAATTTCCACATGGGTCATTTCAGTTGTGGTAGTCATTTGGGTTGCTTCTGATTTTTTTTTTTTTAACTAGTATAAAATGCTGGTATAAATATTTACATACACATTTGTGTGTGGGCATCTTTGTTTGTTGCTTTGGGGCAGATACTTAGGTTTGGAATTGCCAAGTCATACAGCCAACATCAGTGGCTGTACAATTTCACATTCCTATCCAGCAACATATGAGAGTTCCAGTTGCTCCACATTTTCACCAATGCTTGGTAATGTCAGTTTTTTAGATTTTCTTTCTTTCTGTGCCGCAATTGCTCCCTTTCTCTTACCCATATCACTTCTGTGGCCCTGCAGTCTTGATAGGATTCTGTGCAGATTGCTTTGCCTATCATTGAAATTTCTACCTGGCCCACTCCCACATCCCCATTCCAGGGTGATCTCCTTGTCCCATGCTAACTTCTCCGACCTGCTCAGAGTGCTCTACCATCCTTCCTGATAGGTCTATTCCTTCCTATCCCTTGGCCCCATGTCCCCAAGGACACCAGCCTTGGAGACCACAGCTGGAAGTGTGCTCATCTTTCTCTGATCTCAGTGGTATCTCTCTGTCAGCACTTAATGATACTTAAAAATAATACATGCTCGCTGAAAAACAATCTGAACTGTACCTAAGAATACAAATAGAAGTAGAAGTATGGATACTTATTTTAATGTGAATTCAGTATTTTGGTGAACCTTTTTCTAACATAAGTGCGTGTACATGTAATGTGTTTGTGACATGCAATAACCACTTCCCTACTGTATGGTGACTTCAGTTTTCCAGTTGTTGGAGTCCTTCCTGTCCTAGTTTTTAATGGCTATATGATGTTATTTACTACCTTTTGTTATTTGACATGTGTCTGTAGATCTCTAATTTCTCTTGGTTGATTATTAATATAAATCCATCTTTTTTCCGGAAAGCTCTAAGGCACCCAGGCCGGGGGTTGTGAGTTGTGTAGTGTGGGTTGCCCAGTCTGCTAGAGGGCAGAGCTTGGGTCCATTCTGTGGTTCTCCACTAACTCTAGGAGGGCCCTGCACATGTGGTCACTTGATTTTCTTTTCTCCATGCACTACTAATTTAACCCAGAATCGTTTCCTATGTCGTTTTCATCTAACTTATGAAAGAGCATCCTCCTTTGTTATGTTTTTATTTTCTTTCTGCTTCAGTATTGTGTCTTTCACCTTCAGAATAGGATTCTAAGGAAAAAGAGAGGAAAATTTAGCAGTGATGTATCATAGAAAACTTAGCATTGTTTACATAATTCTTGACATGTGGTAACTGCTCCTTGTGAACTGCGCCCTCCCAAACACACATATACACACACAGCCTGGGCAACATAGTGAGACATCATCACTACACAAAATTTTTCGGAAAATTAGCCAGGCAAGGTGGCGTGCACCTGAATTTGATTGAGAATTACCTGTGAAGTCCATTTCTCCTAAGTCTCCTAATGGCTGTATGATGCTATTTGCTACCTTTTGTTTTTGGACATCTTTTTCTGAGCAACTGAAATTGACTTTGCAAAAACTATCATAGCAAGGGAAATCTGACACTCCCAGCTACTCAGGAGGCTGAGGTTGAGTTTTAGCCAGGAGTTTGAGCCTGCAGTGAGCTGTGATTGCACCACTGCACTCCAGCCTGGGTGACAGAGCAAGACCCTGTCTCAAAAAAATGAATAAAACAAAACACACACCACGTGGATTGTGGGTGAATTCAATCTGGCCTTTCTGCAACAGTTAGGAAGAGGCACCCCTGTTGCAGGAGAAAGGGGCATAACTTTTGGTTGTCCCCTTCAAGTGGCTAACCACCTAGGGAACTTTCAGGTGTGGTCATTAACTTTTTCTCTCTTCCTATCCTTCTGTTTTTAACCTTAAATCTTTTAAAAATTCAGTGTAGTTTTTAGCTGAGTAATGACATTTATGTAGCTGTAAACCTTGTTCCTAGGCATGACATGACGACTCTTTGATGAAATGCTGTTCCACGGAGGTAAAGGGCTGCAAACAGAGCTCTGCAGAGTTCACCTGCAGAGGTTTGTGGAAGTGGCCTGAGATGTGCTGTGAACTTGGATAAGCACATGCAGGTTCTCAGGAGGATATCCTACCAGTGGAGCCCAGCTGCACCTGGGCACAGTGGAGATATGGTTTATGCAATTGAATTCTGACACTGCCAGGGGACAGCTATTGGATCATGATTGCCTCAGCTTGAATTCAATTAAGAATTACCTGTGAAGCCCATTTTTCATAAGTCTAAGCAGCTGAAGTCACCTTTGCAAAAACTATAGTAGTAAGGTAAATCTGACATAACTGACTCCGTCTTGCTGCTAGCAGGCTAAATTGCTTTTGCTCATTCTTGCACAGAGGCCATACTAGTACTTTCCTTGAATGGATCCCTTCCTTGTTCAAAAATTGAAACCATATTTGTAAAGACTAACAGAAGGTCACAAGGTTAGAATTATGGGAGGGGCTTGAACTTCACTAAAATATAGGCATAGTTAAACAATAACCTGCCATGGCTTCACTTACTTTTCTATAAGTTGCTTACTGCTCTGAGTCAAGTAAGCAGTCACAAGATTTATAACTTCCCCAATTACTCCTGTAGACAACATTGCTATTGTGAAACCTAAAGAACTAGGGCCAGGCACAGTGGCTTATGCCTGTGATCCCAGCACTTTGGGAGGCCTCACTTGAGGCCAAGAGTTTGAGACCAGCCTGGGCAACATAGCAAAACCCCATTGATATGGTTGATATTTGTCCCCACTCAAATCTCATCTTGAATTGTAGCTCCCATGTGTCATGGGAGTGACCCAGTGACAGGTAATTGAATCATGAGGGTGGTTTTTCCTTGTGTTTTCCTCATGATAGTGAATAAGTCTCCTGAGATCTAATGGTTTTATAAAGGAGAGCTCCCCTGTACATGCTTACTTGCCTGCTGCCATGTAAGATATGCCTTTGCTTCTCCTTTGCTTTCCACCGTAATTGTGAGGCCTCCCCAGCCATGTGGGACTGTGAGTCAATGCATTAGTCTGTTTTCATGCTGATAAAGACATACATGAGACTGGGTAATTTACAAAAGAAAGAGGTTTATTGGACTCACAGTTCCACGTGGCTGGGGAGGCCTCACAATCACGGTGGAAGGCGAAGAGGAGGAAGTCATGTCTTATATGGATGGAAATAGGCAAAGAGAGAGCTTGTGCAGAGAAACTCCCATTTTTAAAAACATCAGATCTCATGAGATTTATTCATTATCACAAGAACATAACAGGAAAAATCCACCCCCATGATTCAATTATCTCCCACTAGGTTCCTCCCAGGACATGTGGGAATTGTGGGAGTTACAATTCGAGATTAGATTTGGGTGGGGACACAGCCAAACCATATCATTCTGCCCCTGGGCCCTCCCAAATCTCATGTCTTCACATTTCAAAACTGATAATGCCCTCCCAACAGTCCCCCAAAGTCTCAACTCATTTTGGCATTAACTCAAAAGTCCACAGTCCAAAGACTCATCGGAGACAAGGCAAGTCTCTTCCGCCTATAAGCATGTAAAATCAAAAGCAAGTTAGCTACTTTCTAGATACAATGGGGGTATAGGCACTGGGCAAATACAGCCATTCTAAATGGGAGAAATGGGCCAAAACAAAGGAGCTACAGGCCCCATGCAAGTCTGAAATCCAGTGGGGCAGTCAAATCTTAAAGCTCGAAAATGATCTCCTTTGACTCCATGTCTCACATCCAGGTCACACTGATGCAAGAGGTGGGTTCCCATAGTCTTGGGCAGCTACACCTCTGTGGCTTTGGAGGGTACAGCCCCTTCTGGCTGCTTTCATGGGCTGGCATTGAGTGTCTGTGGCTTTTCCAGGTGCGTGGTGCAAGGTGTTAATGGATCTACCATTCTGGGGTCTGGAGGACGGTGGACCTCTTCTCACAGCTCTACTAGGCAGTGCCCCAGTAGGGACTCTGTGTGGGGGTTCCCACCCTGCATTTCCCTTCTGCACTGCCCTAGCAGAGGTTCTCCATGAGAGCCCTGCTCCTGCAGCAAACTTCTGCCTGGGCATCCAGGTGTTTCCATATATCCTCTGAAATTTAGGCGGAGGTTCCCAAACCTCAATTCTTGACTTCTGTGCACCTGCAGGCTCAACACCACATGGAAGCTGCCAAGGCTTGGACTTCCACCCTTTAAAGCAACAGCCTGAGCTGTACCTTGGCCCCTTTTTGTCAGCTGGAGCAGCTTGGATGCAGGGCACCAAGTCCCTAGACTACACACAGCAAAGGGACCCTGGGCCTGGCCCACAAAACCATTTTGTTTCTCCTAAACCTCTGGGCCTATCAAGACCTCTGACATGTCCTGGAGACATTTTCCCCATTGTCTTGGGGATTAACATTCAGCTCTTTATTACTTATGTAAATTTCTGCAGCCAGCTTGAATTTCTCCTCAGAAAATGGGATTTTCTTTTCTATCACATTGTCAGGCTGCAAGTTTTCTTAACTTTTATGATTTGTTTCCCTTTCAAAACTGAATGCCTTTAACAGCACCCAAGTCACCTCTTGAATGATTTACTGCTTAGAAATTTCTTCTGCCAGATACCCTAAATCATCTCTCTCAAGTTCAAAGGTCCACACATCTCTAGGGCAGGGGCAAAATGCTACCAGTCTCTTTCCTAAAACAAGAGTCACCTTTACTCCAGTTCCCAACAAGTTCCTCATTTCCATCTGAGACCACTTCAGCCTATACTTTATTGTCCATATCACTATCAGCGTTTTGGGCAAAGCCATTCAACAAGTCTCTAGAAAGTTTCAAACTGTCCCACATTTTCCTGTCTTCTTCTGAGTCCTCCAAACTGTTCCCACCTCTTCCTGTTACCCAGTTCCAAAGTTACTCCCACATTTTTGGGTATCTTTACAGTAGTGCCCCACTCTACTGGTACCAATTTACTGTATTAGTTCATTTTCATGCTGCTGATAAAGACATACCTGAGACTGGGCAATTTACAAAAGAAAGAGGTTTACTGGACTCACAGTTCCACACAGCTGGGAAGGCCTCACAATCATGGTGGAAGGCAAGGAGGAGCAAGTCACATTTTACATGGATGGCAGCAGGCAAAGAGAGAGCGTGTGTAGAGAAACTCCCATTTTTAAAAGCATCAGATCTCATGAGACTTATTCACTATCACAAGAGCAGCATGGGAAAGACCCACCCTCATGATTCAATTACCTCCCCCCAGGTTCCTCCTAGGACATGTGGGAATTGTGGGAGTTACAATTCGAGATGAGATTTGGGTGGGGGCACAGCCAAACCATATCAGTCAATTAAATCTCTTTTTCTTTACAGATTACTCAGTCTTGGGTATTTCTTCATAGCAGTATGAAAATGGACCAATACATCTGTCTCTATAAAAAATACAAAAATTAGCTGGCTGTGGTGGTCCTTACCTGTAGTCCCAGCTATTCGGGAGGCTGAGGTGGGAGGATCACTTGAGCCCAGGAGGTAGAGGTTGCAGTGAGCCAAGATTGTGCCACTGCACTCCAGCCTGGACAACAGGCTGTCTCAAATTTTTTTTTTCTGATGAAATAATAAAATGAAAAGAAGAGCCAGTTTTGAGATGTTTTTCAGATTTAGCATTTTGGCAGACCTGGTCCTGAGTCCTCCTCCTGGGAACTGAGTCAGCTGCAGAAAGACAATTTCGATACCCCTGTGATTTCATCCCCAGCCAGTCCATTGTTTCAGTTCCCCAGCCTCCTGTCCATCAAAGTACCTTTAAAAACCTAGCTCCCAAATTCTCCTGTCCTTCTTGGCTGACCCTGTGATAATTAAACTTTTCTTCTTCTTTTTTTTTTTTTTTTCTGCGACACCTGTGGTTCTCAGTGTATTGATTTTTTCAGGATGGGGGCAAGAAGAACCCACTGGGTTGTAACATAGAGTGATGATTAATACTGTCAACTTGATTGGATTGAATAATACAAAATACTGATCCTAGGTATGTCTGTAAGGGTGCTGCCAATGGAGATTAACATTTGAGTCAGTGGGCTGGGAACAGCAGACCCACCCTTAATCTGGGTGGGTACCCAGCTGATTACAGCTGCTGGCATGGTCAGAATATAAAGTAGGCAGAAAAACATGAAAAGGCTAGACTGGTTTAGCCTCCCAGCTTATATATTTCTCCTGTGCTGGATGCTTCCTGCCCTTGAACATCAGACTCCAAGTTCTTCAGCTTTGGGACTTGGACTGGCTTCCTTGCTCCTCAGCTTGCAGATGGCCTATTGTGGGACCTTGTGATTGTGTGAGTTAGTACTACTTAATAAACTACCCTTTATATATCTGTCTATTAGTTCTGTCCCTCTAGAGAACCCAGACTAATACACATGGTGTTCAGTGAGAGCGGGTTGGAGAGCTTGTCTGTGTTAGGCAAGCATTTTTGCCATGACAGCTCAGGCAGGAGATTCTACCTCAGTGCTGAGAACTGAGAAGTTCTTTTTTTTTTTTTTTTTAATTTTAGAACTTGATTTGTTTTTATTTTTATTTTATTTATTTATTTATTTTTTTAGGGGGGATTCTGTACTGCCTTTTTTTAAATTATTATACTTTAAGTTCTAGGGTATATGTGCACAATGTGCAGGTTTGTTACATATATATACATGTGCCATGTTGGTGTGCTGCACCCATTAACTCATCATTAACATTAGGGGTATCTCCTAATGCTATCCCTCCTCTCTCCCCCCACCGCACAACAAGCTCTGGTGTATGATGCTCCCCTTCCTGTGTCCAAGTGTTCTCATTGTTCAATTTCCACCTATGAGTAAGAATATGTGGTGTTTGGTTTTCTGTCCTTGTGATAGTTTGCTGAGAATGATGGTTTCCAGCTGCATCCATGTCCCTACAAAGCACACGAACTCATCCTTTTTTATGGCTGCATAGTATATCATGGTGTACATGTGCCACATTTTCTTAATCCAGTCTGTTACTGATGGATATTTGGGTTGGTTCCAAGTCTTTGCTATTGTGAATAGTGCCGCAATAAACATAGGTGTGCATGTGTCTTTATAGCAGCATGATTTATAATCCTTTGGGTATATACCCAGTAATGGGATGGTTGGGTCAAATGGTATTTCTAGTTCTAGATCCTTGAGGAATCACCACACTGTCTTCCACAATGGTTGAACTAGTTTCCAGTCCCACCAACAGTGTAAAAGTGTTCCTATTTCTCCACATTCTCTCCAGCACCTGTTGTTTCCTGACTTGTTAATGATCGCCATTCTAATGGTGTGAGATGGTATCTCATTGTGGTTTTGATTTGTGCTTATCTGATGGCAAGTGATGATGAACATGTTTTCATGTGTCTGTTGGCTGTATAAATGTCGTCTTTTGAGAAGTGTGTGTCCATATCCTTTGCCCACTTTTGGATGGGGTTGTTTTTTCTTGTAAATTTGTTTGAGTTATTTGTAGGTTCTAGATATTAGCCCTTTGTCAGATGAGTAGATTGCAAAAATTTTCTCCCATTCTGTAGGTTGCCTGTTCACTCTGATGGTAGTTTCTTTTACTGTGCAGAAGCTCTTTAGTTTAATTAGATCCCATTTGTCAATTTTGGCTTTCGTTGCCATTGATTTTGGTGTGTTAGACATGAAGTCCTTGCCCATGCCTATGTCCTGAATGGTATTGCCTAGGTTTTCTTCTAGGGTTTTTATGGTTTTAGGTCTAACATTTAAGCCTCTAATCCATCTTGAATTAATTTTTGTATAAGGAGTAAGGAAGGGATCCAGTTCCAGCTTTCTACTTATGGCTAGCCAATTTTCCCAGCACCATTTATTAAATAGGGAATCCTTTCCCCATTTCTTGTTTTTGTCAGGTTTGTCAAAGATCAGATGGCTGTAGATGTGTGGTATTATTTCTGAGGGCTCTGTTCTGTTCCATTGATCTATATCTCTGTTTTGGTACCAGGACTGTGCTGTTTTGGTTACTGTACCCTTGTAGTACAGTTTGAAGTCAGGTAGCATGATGCCTCCAGCTTTGTTCTTTTGGCTTAGAATTGTCTCGGCAATGCGGGCTCCTTTTTGGTTCCATATGAACTTTAAAGCAGTTTTTTCCAATTCTTTGAAGAAAGTCATTCGTAGCTTAATTGGGATGGCATTAAATCTATAAATTACCTTGGGCAGTATGGCCATTTTCACAATATTTATTCTTCCTATCCATGAGCATGGAATGTTCTTCCATTTGTTTGTGCCCTCTTTTATTTCACTGAGCAGTGGTTTGTAGTTCTCCTTGAAGAGGTCCTTCACATCCCTTGTAAGTTGGAT
>NW_012115422.1:1468033-1473301 GCF_000951035.1 Colobus angolensis palliatus
GTTTATTTTGAGCCTATGTGTGTCTCTGCACATGAGATGGGTCTCCTGAATACAGCACACTGATGGGTCTTGACTCTTTATCCAATTTGCCAGTCTGTGTCTTTTAATTGGAGCATTTAGCCCATTTACATGTAACGTTAATATTGTTATGTGTGAATTCGATCCTGTCATTATGATGTTAGCTGGTTATATTGCTTGTTAGTTGATGCAGTTTCTTCCTATCATCGATGGTCTTTACATTTTGGCATGTTTTTGCAGTGGCTGGTACTGGTTGTTCCTTTCTGTGTTTAGTGCTTTATTCAGGAGCTCTTGTAGGGCAGGCCTGGTGGTGATAAAATCTCTCAGCATTTGCTTGTCTGTAAAGGATTTTATTTCTCCTTCACTTATGAAACTTAGTTTGGCTGGATATGAAATTCTGGTTTGAAACTTATTTTCTTTAAGAATGTTGAATATTGGCCCCCACTCTTTTCTGGTTTGTAGGGTTTCAGCCAAGAGATCTGCTGTTAGTCTCATGGGTTTCCCTTTGTGGATAACCTGACCTTTCTCTCTGGCTGCCCTTACCATTTTTTCCTTCATTTCAACTTTGGTGAATCTGACAATTATGTGTCTTGGAGTTGCTCTTCTCAAGGAGTGTCTTTGTGGCATTCTTTGTATTTCCTGAATTTGAATGTTGGCCATGCTAGGTTGGGGAAGTTCTCCTGGATAATATTCTGCAGAGTGTTTTCCAACTTGGTTCCATTCTTCCCATCACTTTCAGGTACACCAATCAGATGTAGATTTGGTCTTTTCACACAGTCCCATATTTCTTTGAGGCTTTGTTTGTTTCTTTTCACTCTTTTTTCTCTAAACTTCTCTTCTGGCTTCGTTTCATTAATTTGATCTTCAATCACTGATACTCTTTCTTCCAGTTGATCGAATTGGTTACTGAAGCTTGTGCATTTGTCACGTAGTTCTTGTGCCATGGTTTTCAGCTCTACCAGGTCATTTAAGGACTTCTCTACACTGGTTATTCTAGTTATCCATTCATCTAATCTTTTTTCAAGATTTTTAGCTTCTTTGCAATGGGTTCAAACTTCCTCCTTTAGCTCAGAGAAGTTTGATCGTCTGAAGCCTTCTTCTCTCAGCTTGTCAGAGTCATTCTCTGTCCAGCTTGGTTCCATTGCTGGTGAGGAGCTGTGTTCCTTTGGAGGGGGAGAGGTGCTCTGATTTTTAGAAATTTCAGCTTTTCTATCTGATTTTTTCCCCATCTTTGTGGTTTTATCTACCTTTGGTCTTTGTTGATGGTGACGTTCAGATGGGGTTTTGGTGTGGATGTCCTTTCTGTTTGTTAGTTTTCCTTCTAACAGTCAGGACCCTCAGCTGCAGGTCTGTTGGAGTTTGCTGAAGGTCCACTCCAGATCCTGTTTGCCTGGGTATCAGCAGCAGAAGCTGCAGAAGAGTGAATATTGCTGAACAGCAAATGTTGCTGCCTGATCATTTCTCTGAAAGCTTCGTCTCAGAGGGGTACCTGGCAGTGTGAGGTGTCAGTCTGCCTCTACTGGGGGATGCCTCCCAATTAGGCTACTCGGGGGTCAGAGACCCACTTGAGAAGTCAGTCTGTCCATTCTCAGATCTCAAACTCCATGCTAGGAGAAGCACTACTCTCTTCAAAGCTGTCAGACAGGGACATTTACATCTGCAGAGGTTTCTGCTGCCTTTTGTTTGGCTATGCCCTGTCCCCAGAGGTGGAGTCTACAGAGGCAGGCAGGCCTCCTTGAGCTGCGGTGGGCTCCACCCAGTTCGAGCTTCCTGGCCTCTTTGTTTACCTACTCAAGCCTCAGCAATGGCGAGCACCCCTCCCCCAGCCTCGCTGCCACCTTGCAGTTAGATCTCAGACTGCCGTGCTAGCAATGAGGGAGGCTCCATGGGCATGGGACCCTTGGAACCAGGTGTGGGATATAATCTCCTGGAGTGCCATTTGCTAAGACCCTTGGAAAAGCACAGTATTAGGGTTGGAGTGACCCGATTTTCCAGGTGCTGTGTGTCACAGTTTCCCTTGGCTAGGAAAGGGAATTCCCTTACCCCTTGCACTTCCCAGGTGAGGTGATGCCTCACCCTGCTTCAGCTCTTGCTCGGTGGGCTGCACCCACTGTCCTGCAACCACTGTCTGACATGCCCCAGTGAGATGAACCCGGTACCTCAGTTGGAAATGCAGAAATCACCAGTCTTCTGTGTTGCTCACGCTGGGAGCTGTAGCCTGGAGCTGTTCCTATTCGGCCATCTTGGAACCCGAGAAATTCTATTTTAGCTATTCTAGTGTCCGCCAATGCCGCCTGCAAGGCAGAACTGTAAAGGCACAGGTTTGCAACATGGTTACTTTCTAGTGATTCTTTTAGTCATATTAACAAACAAAATATTTCTAGCACGATGGGCAAAATAATAATTCTTGAAACATTAGGTGTTGAAAATGTAAACATGTTTAGTTAAAATTACTTTTGAGACAACCCTAGACGTTATGCTTTCATAATTTAAAATATATCTTAAAATGTATATATATTAATGGTGTGTGATTAGACACATCATTAATATGTATAAAAATGTGAATGTAATATTTTTAGAATCCTTTTTTCTGTCAATGAATTATAGCAATTTAGACCAAATATGTTTTTTTTTTTTTTGAGACGGAGTCTCGCTCTTTTGCCCAGGCTGGAGTGCAGTGGCGTGATCTCTGCCTGCTGGGTTCACACCATCCTCCTACCTCAGCCTCCCGAGTGACTGGGACTACAGACGCCCACCACCACACCCGGCTAAGTTTTTGTATTTTTAGTAGAGATGGAGTTTCACCGTGTTAGCCAGGATAGTCTTGATCTCCTGACCTCGTGATCTGCCCACCTTGACCTCCCAAAGTGCTGGGATTACAGGTGTGAGCCACTGCACCTGGCAGACCAATACATTCTTAACTAATTTGCTTGCCAGAAAGGAATTCCCCATTCATAACATTATATTTGAAAATATTTTGTTATATAGTTTATTTGAAAAGGCTTTGCAGTACAGTTTACAGTTTAAACAATATTATTTCTAGTAAATGGGTATCTAGGCCATGTCATAACATAACATTTTGTAATAGAAATATTAGTCTTTCTTCCCAACATGAAAACATTGTATGTGGTAGACTTTTTATCAGGAAAATGTGTTAAGCATTCAAAATTTATATTGCTGGATTAAAACAAAAATGAAATACCATTTTACCCTAAGTTTGGCAAAAAGTGACTAGTCTTTCTAAGTCAACAGGCGGCAGAGACCAGGTGGTAGGACAATCCTGGCTGCTGCTGGTGTGTTTGGACTGGAACAAGCACTGAGGTCCCATGGCAAATCCTGGGACAGAAGTCATTCAGGACCCCAAGATTCCCCTTGGCAGTTCGTGCCTGAGAGAAACCTGCACATGTGCAGTTCAGAAGTAAAACACAGCATTTCATTTAACATCTATATTTATATAATCATTTCATTATAACTGAATAACACAATAGCCGTAAAGGAAATTAACTAGACAAGTCTCAAAGACAATGCAAGCAAAATTGCGGAACACAGGCCGGGCATGGTTGTTCATGCTTGTACACCCAATACTTCGGGGGGCCGAGGCAGAAGCATTGCTTGAGCCCAGGAATTTGAGACAAGCCTGGACAACAGAGTGAGATCTCTGTCTGTAAAACATAAAGATTAAAACATTTAGCTGGATGTGGTGGCACAAGCCTGTAGTCCCAGCTACTCGGGATACTGAGGCAGGAGGATCACTTGAGCCCAGGAGGTTGAGGCTGCAGTAAACTGTGATTGTGCCACGCTCTCTCTCTTACTCTGTTCCTCTCTGGGCAACACAGAAAGACCTTGTCTCAAAAAAGAAAAACAAAATTGCAGAACGTATAAAATGTATATATTTTTTCTAAATTTTAAAGGCACAGAAACAATCCTTATATTGTTCTTGGGTTCATATTCATGCCTGGAAAAATATTTAAAATGGACTAAGCATGTCCATCAGGGCCCTGATCATTGCAGGGGATGCAGAATGGAAGACAGGGGTAGGGCTGGGCCTGAGGATGTTGGGGAACTGTACTTTTAGCTCTAGTCCTTGTTGTTTGTTTCTTTAGGAAAATTGAAGCAAATATGATATAATGATAATAATTAATTTTAGGTGTACTGGAATAAGACTGTAATATTATTCTTTGTATTTCTTCTCACTCAGTAGAAACAAAAGGCTCACCAAGCACCCAGTACCTAGAAGTCAGCAGCCCATCCTAACCTGCACTCCTGCAGTGTGGCCTGAGGTGCCCTGTGTCCAAAGGAGAAAGGGGCATTGCTATAATCTGGTGGGTAGGCTGGTGTGCCCTGGGAGCTTCCCATCTGAAATGCTAGTGAGAGGTTTGCACCCTGAAAGATACTGGGTTTCGTTCTCCTCTTTGTCACTAATGCACATACCCTCTGTCTTGTGCAAATGCCCCACCCTGTGTCTTGTGCAGAGTTTGTATGGTCACACAGTGACATTTCTGGATTGTGCTGGATTGGATTTTGGCATGGTGCTCAGAGGTCTTTGTTCTCATCTAGCCTTAGAGGGCCACTCTGTGCTTGGCAGGTCCTCAGTGGTTGAAAAACTTCTTACGTACCGCTAATTTGAGGCTTGTCTAGCTGGCTGGTGGAGACAGGTGGGGAAGCTTAGGGAACCTTGGAATTTCTGTGGGGATTGACTCATTCTGCCCTGAGTACCATGGATAGACCTTTTCCTTCTGCTTTTTTTCTCTCTCTTTTCTAGCTGGGAAAACCCTTGGAAATACATTCTCGAGCCTCATTGTGTTGGGTTCAGAGGCCAGAAGGGAGAGACCCAGGATGGAGTGACAGGCGGCTTAGAGGCCAACTGGTCAGCCTGTGGGCAGAGCAGATGGGAAGACAGGGGCAGAGATTCAGCCAGTGCTCTCTGGGGGTCTCAACTCCACTTCCGTCTCACAGATCTGCCGGTCACCTGGCACCTCCAGTTCTCCTCACTCCTGCTGCTGGGGCAGAAAATGAGAACGCCAGATTGGGACTCCAGGTGCATTACTTTGTACCCGTGGCTCTGGGGTGCTGCTGCTGTTGTCCTGTGCGGTGGGTGGCTATTGTGGCTGCCCTACAGGTCGAGTCATACAGGATGTTGCCTGGTTCCTGTGGATCAAGATATTCTGACTTCCGAGTACTTGATATAGAAAATAAGAAGCCTGGGCAATGTGGATAAACCTCATCTCTGAACCAAAAAAAAAAAAAAAA
>NW_012115422.1:1475599-1647736 GCF_000951035.1 Colobus angolensis palliatus
TGATTTTTGTATTTTTAGTAGAGATGTGATTTCACCATGTTGGCCAGGCTGGTCTCAAACTCCTGACCTCAGGTGATCCACCTTCCTTGGCCTCCCAAAGTGCTGGGATTACAGGCGTGAGTCACTGCACCAGGCCAGGGTTGGTCTTTTGTAGAGAGATCAGAGTGGTTCGGAGCTTGACAGGAACAGAGATTTCTCCTTTCCTGCTGTTGTAATGACCTGAAACTCTATCTTGTTCTTCAGTCTATCTTATTCTTCACTTAAGGATGTCGGGCATTTTCTAGCTTCACTGACCTCCCAGGCTGTGCCCGCTGCTCGACTCCATCTGGGTTCCACCCACAGATCCCCTCCAGGGCTTTTCCCAACCACCCTGCCTCCTGCCTCCTTTTCCAAAGTGCCACAACCTACTTTACAGATTTCCTTGTTTATTTCCTCTCTGCCCTCAAATGCCATTTTAAAAATTTTATCATTTCTACTTCATTTTATTATTTATTATGTAAAATAAAATATTTCCAGATTTTGATTCATTGTTTTATCCCAAGGACCAAGAATGGCGCCGGGTACACAGAACACTCTTAGCATCCTTCCATTTGTGGAAGGAATAAATATTTGTATGTCTGTGTAGATCTGTTTTCCCACTTGCTTTGTGATCTGTGTATTTAAAGAGGTGGTAGCTTCTTCACAAGGCATTCTTTCTGGAAACAGAAATGCAATTTTTCTTAAGGAAAAGTGGATCATTAAGATTTCTGAACTAGTTTTGCAACTATATAGAGAAATGTTGGGATAAAAGTTAATTCCCATGTTAAAATTCTATTCTGTAATTATCATAGAAACATAGACTTTTAAGAGCTGTTATTTCTGGATCACACAGTTCCACCAGCACTCTCCCTAGTAGACAGCCACAGAGGGGCTCAGAGCAGTCGGCGATATGCCGGGGACGCCCAAGTCCCAAGTCCCAGCCAGGAAGTGCCCAGGGAGGAATGAACAAGACCTCTGGGAAGGAACAAGTGAGTCCTGCCACTGCAGCCCCTACCGTCCCTTTTTAAAAAATGACAATTAAGCTTAATGAAGGTATTTGCAATTGAACCATGGATCTAAAAAGGTAAAAGTGGGGGGAAAGTTAAGAGTTTCTAATTATAAGCATCATCTTCCTGAAACTCTCACTTTTACCCCTAATTCAGAAAAGAAACGTGGCTCTTAACCTCCTGTGTTCTTGTGTTGCAGGTGGTGTCTTTGGTGGCTGTTCACCCTTCCACAGTAAACACGCTTGGCAAGCAACTTTGCCAAAAGCCTTCGGACAGTCCAGGGTCAACACTGTAAGCCAAGGGGTAAGGTCCGCAGGGTCAGAACCGTCGCACCCTGGTGGCGAATCTGGGATGGATGAATTTGTTGCTGTTGGGGACGGCGGTGTTCGCAGGAGCGCTTGGATTTGCTTGGGTTGGAAAGTGAAATGTTCCATTCTGCCTAAGGAGCCCATGTAGACAGGGCTAGATGTACCTTCTGCAGCCTCTGCAGCAACTTGAGGCGCGTCGCTGCTAGAGGGTCCTGGTGCCCTCGGGGTGCGTAAGGTTTGTTTTCCGGGGTGCTGTGAGTTCCTCCTCACACCCCGTACTATCCTCCCCGTAACTGGGCAGTGCATTCAGTGGGCACTGGAAGGACCCGAGGCAGGTGATGGGATGCAGCGCTTCCAGGTGGTGACCCCGGCTGGACATGCGTGGGTGCGAACCGCCACCCGGGCTGGGGCCAGCTTGCTGCGCTGGGGACTCTCCGAGCTGGACCCTCCCAGCCCGGAGCTGAGTCTGACGAGGATTTCGTACGCGTTCAAGCGAGGGCGCAGCGGCGAGGCAGTGCACTTGCCCCGTAGCTCCCGCGCTGGGAAACCCGGAAGGGAAGGGCTGTGGCGGGCAGGCGCCCCGGGCAGTAGAATGGTGCTTCTTCCTTGGTCCCATTACATGGGAAGGGCAAGGTGACGCGACTCAGTCACACGGGCCTCGCATCGGCGCCTTCCCTTCCCTTCCCTCGCCAGGACGTGGTTATTAAACGCTGCTTTTAGCCTATTCTATTTCCTGTCTTGGAATCCCTTTTCTTTCTCCTCTCTGGTTGGTTGGTTCCAGATATAAGCCCATCAAAGACAAGGAGCCTCCCTTTGTCAGAATTGGGGCCCCTAGGAGCCGAGTGCGGCAGGTTTCGCCTGTTCCTGGAGCTCGTAGTTAGGGTCGCTAGTGCGACCTGCCACCCCGAGGACTGGACGGAGTTCCAGACCTGCCTCCAGGGACCTCCTGAGTGGGGGTGGAGGCTCTTTCATGACCGTGAGATGCTCCGAGCTTTCTTGGTCAGCATGGGCTGCAGCCTCCGCACTGGGGCCCCCTGCCAAGTCCCGGGCTTTGGTGACATAAGTGCCTTTTACAGTCTCACCACCCAGGGAAAACTTATAGCGGTGTGGATTGAACTTTTGTTCTAAGTCTGTCTGATTGTGCTCTTTAATCTTGCTAAGGGAATCGCTAAGGGTAGCCATTAAATTATTTTGTGTCGTTTAATTTGATTTTCCCATAGGTACCCAATAGGAAAGCTTAGGATGAGAGCACTCTCTAAAAACAAACAACTGGCCGGGTCCAGTGGCTCACGCCTGTAGTCCCAGCACTTTGGGAGGCCAAGGTGGGTGGGTCACCCGAGATCAGGAGTTCGAGACCAGCCTGGAACATATAGTGAAACCCTACCTCTACTAAAAAATACAAAAATTAGCTGGGCGGCGCCCGGCCGACCAGACCTTTTTTTAAACAAGGCAATGAAGTTGAGACAATTAAGACAAACTGCCCTAAGAACTGGCACAGTGGGAGAAAGAGATACTTTGGTTCCAGACTCCTAGCCAGTTGGCTAGCCACCTGAAGCAAGCCTGATGACCTGTGACTTCTGCTAGCGAAGACCACAGAGAATATCCTCACTGGTCCCCAAGCTAAGCTCTCAAGACATAAAACAAGATGAAAGCAACATCTTATGATTTTCCTCCTTATGACAAACTACAAAAAAGACAGAGACTAGGAAAACAAGGACCATTCCTGGGAGGCTGTGATTAATAACCAATGGGTACTCAGAACCAAATTCACAAGAGTCACAATTTGAAGAATTAGTTCTTATAAGTGTTTTCTCCTACCAATCTGAATTGGAAAGGAAAAGACAAAGAACGGTATTTACCTCCCTTTCTCGACTGGCCACTACAGACAGAGATCTAAGAGTTGACTGGGTAAGATTTCCTACTTTCTACCATCTTTTGGCAGTCTTCGCAGTCCCATCTCCAAGCTGCAGAGCTAGTGGGCATCCCTGCCTTTTAGGGTCCCTCCCTTGTCACCAGAAACTGTAGGGGAGGCAGAACTGTACCTCCATCCCCTTGGGGTCCTAGCTGGGCTCAAGAATTAAATTGATATAAGATAGATTAACAGGAAAAAAACATACAAATTCACTTAATACAAGTTTTATGTGGCACAGGAGTTTTATGTGGCCTCATACCCAAATGAAGCCCCAAAGAAGCCTTTAGAGTCTGTTACTTCTGTACTGAATTGGACAAAGCATAGTAAGTTGTGAAAATGAGGAAAGACAAAGGGGCTTGGGCTAGGGAGCTAACTGGGTAGAGATGTGTTCAGGAAGATGGGTTCATATAACAAGGTTTGTTTGTAAAGAATTTCTCCAGCCTCAGTTTTCCGTCCTTGATGATAGGAAGGTTGCGTCTGGCAGCAGAGTCTTTGTCTGGGGGGAGCTGCTGTGCAAACCCCACCCCTCACTGAGTTTCTCCTCTCCCACTTTCTCATTGCAGCTAGTGCTCCCTTCACGCCCAGCTGCCCTGTAGAATGGCAGCCTAAATGTGGACAAAAGCTATTCCCCCTTCCTTTGATGCCTTTAGTCCAACTAAAAGAGGCTACAAGTTTCCAAATGAACTTTGCATTACAAACACGAAGATGTGAAGGTGAACAGAGGAAAGATGAGGGCAGGCCAACCCCAAAGGCCAGCATTGCTGCTTATCTTTTTCCTGAAGCCCCTTCCTCTCCTGGCCTCTGTAGAGAAGCCCCCCTAAAGTTCCTCTCTCTACCACCAGGGCTAGGTTACAGCCATCTCCTAGGTAGACAGTGGGAGACTATAGAACCACAGACCCCTCCAAATACCCTTGGCCTTGACAGGACCGTGACTGCCTGCCCACTCTCACTCCACCTGATGTCGGGGATCACCCCCATCTTCCCTCTAGGCTCCATGCCCTGACCTGTTCTCCTTCTTGCCACATCAGCACTGTTCCTTAGTTGACAAAAACCTCCCTATGCTTCTGGACACTTCCTGCCCCCAGTTAAGCCAGAATAGGCTCTGCCCAACTCTCGCCTTAGGTGTCTCTCCCCATCCTGCAGCCTTTCATGAGAATTTCTTTACTCCCCAGACTGCACTCAGCACAAGCACGAACCTTCCCATTTATTCCCACAGGTGCTGTGCCTGCTGGTGGGAGCATTTCTCTCCCTTTCTCAGACAGTTTAAGGCAGAACCATCCTTGCACAATCTCATTCTAGTCTCCATTTTGGTTGCATCTTACAAAACCATAGCTCAGCTTCTTTTTTATTTACTATAAAAGTGGAAGAGTAAGTCTGGTGTCACTTTACACATCCTTGGGGCAGGGGGTGTGGTTGGGTCTTCTTCTGTCACTAGAAGCATGGAACCCCCAGAAAGATGACCTGCTGTCAAACCTGGACAAGATTACCTTGAGGAAAAAGATAAAATAGACTTAATTTTCCAGACAGATAAGGATAAAAATGTTTCCAACTGACAACAAGATTACCAATGGACACTTCCCTCAGAAACTATGTAAGGAAAACAAATTAGAGAAACAAATGTGCTACTCATCTGTCCAAAAATGTGTTGCACTCTGTACAAACCTTACCAGGGAACAAATAAAGTGTGTGAAAGCCTACAGTGCCAGCAAATCTGAGAAAGGAGGGCTCTGGGGCCCAGACATGTCTTAGCTATAATTTTTAAAGAAAACATGTAGATTTTTTTTTCTGATCAATAAACTCTGAACTTTTTAATGATATAGCTTTCCCCCCTTTAACAGCTTTATTGAGATATAATTCACATACCATACATTTTAAAATATACAACTCAATGGTTTTTAGCATCCATCACAAAATCAACTTCAGAACATTTTCACCCCCAGCCTTCAAATTTCTATATCCTTTAGCTATCACCCACAACACTCCCAGGCCTAGATAATCAGCAATCTCCTTGCCGCTTTGATATATTTGCCTATTCTGGACATCCCACATAAAGGGAATTACACAATATTTGGCCTTTCGTGTCTGGCTTTTTTCACTTAGGATGATACTTTCAGGACTCAGCCATGTTGTAGCATGGATCAACACTTTGTTCCTTTTCATGGCTGCATAATATTTCACTGTACAGTGTGAGGAGTTGAATTTTGTCCCCCAGAAATTCACATGTTGATGTCCTAACCTCCAGTACCTCAAAATGTGGCCTTATTTGATGACGGGATCTTTCAAGATAATCGTGGTAAAATGAAGTAAGTAGGGCAGGTCCTAATCCAGTGACTGGTGTCCTCATAGAGAGGGAAAATTTCAACACGGTAGTGCATACAGGGAGAAAGCTGTTCAAACACAAAGACAGAGATTTACGAGCCAAAGAAAGAGGGCTGGAACAGCTCCTTTCTCTGTAGCCCTCAGAAGGAACCAACCACCCCAATGCCTTGACCTCAGACTTCTAGCCTCCAGAGCTGTGAGACAACACGTTTCTGTTATTTAGGTTGTGGTACACTTCGTTACAGCAGCTGTAGCAAACTAGTACATACAGCTACACCACATTTTGTTTCTCTGTCTATCACTTGGACTTTTGGGTCACTTCCATTTTTTGACTATTATGAGTAATGCTGCTCTGAGCATCCACGCACAGGAATTTGTTTTCATTTCTCCTGGGTATGTACATAGGAGTGGAATGGCCGGGTCAAATGGTAACTCTTTTGAACTTTTTGCAGACTGCCAGACTCTCTTCCAGTGTGGCACTGCCCTTTCACATTCCCTGCAGGAACATATGAGGGTTCTCATTTCTCGACATTCTTGTGACACTTGTTATGATCTTTCTTTTTTGCTGTAGTCATCTTAGTGGGCGACAGTGGTGTCTCACTGTTATTTTGATTTGTATTTCCCTGAAGTGATATTGAGCATCTTTTCATGTGCTTATTGTCTGTTTGTACATTCTTTGGAGATTAAATTTTTTTAATCCAAAGGTTCTGTGTAATCCAGACCCTGCACATCTCTGCAGATACATGTTGGCTATGCCACCTTTCCCCTCACTCTGATTCCAGTTATCTGACTTTCTTCAGTCTTTGGAGGCAAGTTCTGTACATTTTCCTACATCAGGACCCTTATACTCTTAAGTCTCTTGAACAAAGACAACTCTTTCCCCCATATTTGCCCTGTTAACCTCAACTCATTTTTCAGAGTTCAGTTCAACCATCACTGCCTCAGGTAAACCTCCTTTGGCTCCCCCAGCCAAGGGTCCATCAGCTGGCTGAGCTCACAGAGAGCCCTGCATCAGGTAAATGTGTTCAGGCTAGAAAATGGCCTAATCGCCCCACCCAGGTAAGTCCTCAGTTCCACTAGGTACAGCTTTATCACCAAATTTTAATCTTTTCACTAGGCTAGGTAATCATACAACTTTAGAACTGAGTTAACTCTTTCAAGTAGGAAGATGAATATCCCTACCTTTCACTTAGATTTTCTGAACTAAAATAAAAATTACACTATAATTTATCTTGGTTTGAATCGGTTATTTTCTAAAGTTTCATTTGGGCATTTAACAATCGAACCCATACCTGAGCTAGAATCCTTTGAAGTATCCAGATTAGGGTTGGGGCACTTTAAAGTCTGAGAAAGAAAGAGCGTTTAAGAGCGGCCGGGCGCAGGGGCTCCCACCTGTAATCCCGCCACTTTGGGAGGCCGAGGCGGGTAGATCACCTGAGGTCGGGAGTTTGAGACCAGCCTGACCAACATGAAGAAACCCCATCTCTACTAAAAGTACAAAGTTAGCTGGGTATGGTGGCACATGCCTGTAATCCCAGCTATGTGGGAGGCTGAGGCAGAAGAATTGCTTGAACCCAGGAGGTGGAGGTTTCAGTGAGCCAGGATCATGCCATTGCACTCCAGTCTGGGCAACAAGAGCAAAACTCCATCTCAAAAAAGAAAAAAAAAAAAAAAGAAAAGAAAAGAAAAAGAAATAAAGTTTAAGAATATCAGGAATAAAGTAAGGCATTATGTTCATTTTCTTAGAATGCCACTAAGCCAATATAAGATAAGCACCCATCTGCTGTAAATTGAATCACCTCTCTAGACCCAAGGCAGCCTTCCATGTCAAACACATGCCCAGCTACAAATGACAAAGGGTGCCATGTCTTCAGGGGAAAAAAGATTTAGACCAATACCAATAAATCTTTTTTTTTTTTTTTAACGGAGTCTTGCTGTGTCCCCAGGCTGGAGTGCACAATTTTGGCTCACTGCAACCTTTACCTCCCAGGTTCAAGCGATTCTCCTGCCTCAGCCTCCCAAGTAGCTGAGACCACAGGCGCATGCCATCATGCCCAGCTAATTTTTGTATTTTTAGTAGAGACAGGATTTCACCACATTGGCCAGGATGGTCTTGATCTGTTGACCTCACGACCCATCTGCCTCAGCATCCCAAAGTGCTAGGATTACAGGCAGGAGCCACTGTGCCCGACCTAGACCAAGAAATCTTAAACGTTTCACACTGAAGGGAGAACAGAAGCCCAACCCATTTTATGATTACATTTGGTTTGCTTTCCTTGTCATCCTTCCATTTTGTGCCAAGGGAACTATATGGTTTCTTTGCTTCATCAGCTTGGCAACATCCTAGAAACTTCTGGGGCAAATAAGTCACTTGACACTGGAAAGGAAAAGGGCACCTGGTTTTAGATTCATTTTGTAATGAAAAGGCAGATAATGGTGTTTTATTATACTAAGGAAGGAATTATTGTCCTTCCCCAGTTAACAGTCATGCAGGCAAACAATTATCAGCTGATTTATTTAATGAAATGACACAAATGATTTGAACATAAGGAGCTGAAGTTGGCCAGAAAATGTGGGATCAGAATAGAGAAGGCCTTGAATGCAACCAGGAAGAACTGGCATCAGGCAGTGATTATCTCCCACAAGGAATGAGGTGGAGTCACACAATTACCCAAGAGCTTCAAACTGGAATGGGCCTTGCTGTTTCCCCAGATGTTGATGGATTTTGGTGAATGTCAATGTTCAGGATAGAAAAGACTGACACTGACACTACTGCAGGGATTTAGATATGAAGCAGTGACAATGTAGGCCAGTGCAGGTGGCCATGGGAATGACGAGGAGAGGGCAGATTTGAAAAATAGGAAGTAGGCTTGGAAAAAAGGTGGACTAGCATAAATAAAGGAGATGAAGGGGGCTTCCAGAAGTTAATGACAATGTTAAATCAAGCAAAAACATTTCTATCTAAGGAGGATTGCCTCTCAGTGTAGCATGTCCCTTGTCTATGTTTAGCCATCCCAATTAGATTGCACCAGAGAACAGAGCCTAGCACTCTTCCATTTTCTTTATATCTGGGGCATCTACCCATAGAATGGGCTGGTGAACAACAGGGCCTCAATTACTGGTTGACCAATTCCCTTGGGCTTGGGCAGAGACTGTTGTCTCTTCAATTTAATGAACATTTGACTTTGTGTTCACTGAGTGATGGGTGCTCTGCAGAAATTAGGAGAAAATTCATGCCGTAGAAAACAGCTTATGGGTTAATGCAACTGTGAGGACAGGGAGTTTTTGTGTATTAGACAAGTAAGTCACTACTATACAAGACTAATAAGACCAGTGCTTTGCTGGCCCAAGACAGAGACTTAGGCCTCTGAAGGTGAGGGATTCAGCATGAATTTATGAATTTGGACGAGCTGAAACAAGTCTTGGAGGTTAAAGATGGGAGTGGGGAGAGGCATCTCAGAAACAGAAGCAAAAGCAAAGAAAAGGATGTATTGACTGCAGCTGAGAGGTTCGCGTTAGCACTGAGAGCAGAGAAGACTACCCGATGTAGCCATACTCTTGACAGGTATGTTACAGCCAAGCATTTAGAACCTTTATTAGATTTTAATCATGATGCTTTTATTGGGCATGCTACCACCATTAAAATTATTTTGTGTTGGAAAAGTGAACTAGAAATGGGATAAGAGACTTGCAAAAGTAAGACAGTGGCCAACCCATGAGCTCAGTCTGCAGTCAAGTGACACAGGTGAATGCCTAATGTGGCCTTGGAACCATCCTCCAGGACTCTCAGGCATGTAGGGTGGGATAAAGAGCAGCAGGCCCAAACAAAGGCGTACAGACACATGTTTCTGTACTTGAATCACAAATCACCCAGGCCAAGAGGACCCTACCCTCAGCAATCGCCACACCAGACCCACAACTAGTTTGTGCCTGTAAAAAAAGAAAAAGTTTTTATTTGTCCCAGCTTCAGGGATAGAAGGATGTGTTGCTATTTTCATTAGATATATAAAATTGACAATAACACTCCAGTGTTAAAGAAAACACCTAGTTATTGTGTGCTCAAGATTTACACAACTCAGTTGATGCTTCTCTCATCTTACTTTATTGAATTTAAAATAAGGCTAAAAGAACATTAGTCCTAGAGTTGAATTAGATATAAGAACATTTATCTTCTGTTCTCAAGGTTTAAAAAGTTGCAAAGACCCAGATTCTTCACATTTCACTTTTATAGATATTTGTTGAGAATAGTCTTATAGAAAATTGTGAAAAAATGTCATTATCCCATCATTCTAACCTAATATTATTTCAATACTTTTTTTAAGTCTATGAATGCTTGAATGTGACAATTCTAGCCATTAATATAAACAAATAAATAATTTTCTAAAAATGCAAATATATAGTTTAATTTTTGATAATTCAGCTTTACTTAGATTACCACACCTTTTTATTCTAAGAGGCATCATGTGACCATTACTAGAACAGGGACAGAAAAACTGGATTATAAACTGGTACTAATTTTGTACAAAAGGATGATGAAAATCTTCAAAAAGATCATTATGTTATGATAATTTCCCCAAATGTTGCAGATGTGAGAGCTTTCTCTCTCCTCAACAGTAGAGAGAAATAGGAAGTAGGAAAAATAGGAGGTAGGCTCTGCTCCCCATCATGTCCTGACTTCAAACTGCACAGACAAATAGTGTTATTGAGTGTGAACCTGAGCTCCTGTTGCACACACCTGACATGCCCCAGGACCCCTCACAGGCTCACAGCACCATCCTCTCCCTGCCCAATCAGCCAGCCTCCCTCTACCAGGTCTCCCGTGTATGCAATCCTAATGTCCTTTTTGTTTTGTTCCCCGCCCCCCGCCATCTTTCTTGAGGTGTGATTAACAAATACAAATTTTACATATTTAAGGTGTGCAATGTGATGATTTGGTACACTGCAATCACAGTAATTAACATATCCATCTCCTCATGTAGTCACCCTTTGTGTGCGTGCGAAGACACTTAAGATCTACTCTCTTCCCACATTTTAAGTATCTGATTCAGTATGATTAACTATAGTCACCATGCTGTACATTAGATCCCAGCATGTATTCATCTAGTAACTGAAGGTTTGTACCCTTTGACCAACATCTTTGATTTCCCCTGTGCTCCCCATTCACTGATAACTACTATTCTATTCTCTGTTTCTGTGTGGTCTACATTTTTAGATGCCACAGATAAGACAGATCATGCAGATTTTTCTATCTCTGTCTGGCTTATTTTACTAAGAGTAATATCCTCCAGGTTCATCCATGTTGTCACAAATGACAGGATTCCTTTTTTTTTTTTTTTTTTGAGATTGTGTCTTGCTCTGTCACTCAGGCTGGAGTACAGGGGCTCCATCTTGGTTCACTGCAACCTCCTTCTCCTGGGTTCAAGCGATTCTCCTGCCTCAGCCTCCCAAGTAGCTGAGATTACAGGCATGCACCACCACACCTGGCTAGTTTTTGTTTTTTTAATGGAGATGGGATTTGGCCAGGCTGGTCTCGAACTCCTGACTTTAGGTGATCCGTCCACCTCAGCCCCCCAAAGTGCTGGGATTACAGGTGTGAGCCACCGCCTCCAGCCAGGATTCCTTCGTAAGGCTAAATAATATTCCTCTGTGCGTGTGTGTGTGTGTGTGTATGTGTGTGTACATACACACGTCACATTTTCTTTACCCATTTACCCACCATGGGCACTAGGTTGACTCTGTTATCTTGGCTATTGTGAATAATGCTGCAATGAACATAAGAGTGCAGACAGCTCTTTGAAATGCTGATTCATTTACTTTGGTGCTTATTTTACTGAGCATAACGTCCTCCAGGTTCATCCATGTTGTCACAAATGACAGGATTACAGGCTTGTCCACCACACCCAGCTAATTACAGGCTTGCACCACCACGGACAGCTACTTTTTTGTATTTTTAGTAGAGATGGGGTTTCAGTGTGTTGGCTAGGCTGATCTCGAATGCCTGACCTCAGGCGATCCGCCCGCCTCAGCCTCCCAAAGTGCTGGGATTACAGGCATGAGCCATTGTGCCCAGCCAGTATTCCTTCTTAAGGCTAAATAATATTCCTCAGGGTGTGTGTATGTGTATGTGTGTGTGTGAGGCAGTGTGAGGAGTGGGAGTAGGAGAGTGTGCTAATGTGATTCCAGATCACATCAATCGCAGGAGCCAGTAGATGGAGCAGGCCGAGGGAGGCGAGGTGGGATGTGGAGAGAGAATGTGGAAACCATGAAGAACCTTCTCATCTACAATATACAGGGGTTCCCCTTCTCCCCTTGCTAGATCTTGACTGTTAGAGAACAGCCATTCTAACAGGTGGGCCTACATCCCATTCTGCATTGGCCTCTAGCCCTTCCATCCGGTCCCCTCGGAATCACTCCCCTTCTCCAGTTCTTCTCATTATACTTTTCTGGCTTCTTGCCTCAGCTAGAACACACCTGAGAAATGAACAGCTTGAAGAGCTCCCATTCAAATAAAACGCCCTTCCTGTGACCTTACACTCCATGCTCACTCTTGCCTGAACTCTCACTGCCTGTCTCACTCAAGAACTCCTAATTGGGCACAGTTGCTCCTTCCTGTAATTCCCTCATTTTGGGAGGCTGAGGCAAGAGGATTGCTTGAACCCAGGAGGCTGAGGCTGCAGTTAGCTGTGATCACACCACGGCACTCCAACCTGGGAAGCAAAGCAAAACCCTGTCTCAGGAAAAAATAAAGAGCTCCTGGTCTTCATTTCTTCACTCCCCGTTTCCTCTTTAACACAGAGCCACCTGGCTTCTGCCCTGAATGTTACCAAAACCTCTTTAGCTGAAGCTGATGACTTTGGCCAGTGACTCCTGCACAACAGACCTTGAGCCCCCCTTTCAGTACTTAGTGACAGCGCTCTCAGATGACACAGTTGATAGGGCCCTCCATGGTTTCCACATCCCCTCTCTCCCCATCCCACCTCTCCTCCCTCAGCCTGTTCCATCTCCTGGCTCCTGGGATTGATGTGACCCAGAATCATGTTGGCACGTCCTCCTCTTCCCACACCTCACACTACCTTAGCAGTCACCTCAAGCCAAGATATTAGATCAAAATCTTTACCTCCTTCCCCGGCCTGTCCTCTGAGTTCTAGATGCCTGTTCTAGATGCCTGGGGACTAGAACCTGGATGTCACACGAGAATTTTACATTAAATATGATCAGCCCTTAACTAATCACTGCTTTCCCATTCCACAAACACCTACTCTTCCTGATCTGTCTTTACAAAGAATCACATGCTGGATCCCCTGACTGGACCCTCCTGGTCATCTCAGCACCTGCTTCCTCTTCCCCATCCAGCAACCAATCCAGACCCTCCTCCTGGACATCTCTCAAGTCTGTCCTCTGCTCAACACATCCTCTGCTTTGGGCTCAGTTCAGCTCTCTCACTGGCTCTCACCTGGCTGGTTTAGAATGCTCAATGACTGTCCCTGCCTGCAGACCTACCCTCTCAGCTCACCTCTCATGTGACCATCCATGCCTCTGATCCCATCTTTGCTAACATCCTCCTGTGGGTTCTCACTGCTTCCAGGTAAAGCAGTGCTTCCTGGACATGACACCCAAGGACCTCCCGACCTGTTCCCTTATCTCCCACCCTGTGTGCTCCCCAAAAAGCTTCAGTGTCTCCAACATACCCTGCATCACACCACACAGACAGACACACACCACACAGACACACACCACACAGACACACACCACACAGACATGCCCCACCCCTCCCCACAGCACTCTGCCTGAAACATCCTCCCTCTGCCTCCTTCCCCAGGGCCACTGCCTGTGGTCTTGCAGGTCATGCATCTCAGCTCTGGGTGCACCATGGGCACGTAGTATGATGTTGGGGTACCCTGAACTTTCATGCGCACGACCTCAAAAACTATGTGACAGCCCACACTCCCCTTGTTGCCTAAACTCCTGGTCATCCTTCAAGAATAATATTTCTCAAGGGTGGTCTGAGGACCAGAGCAAAAGAACGATGTAAGGTGCCTTCTAAAAACAGTGCTTCCTGCCGGGCACAGTGGCTCACACCTGTAATCTCAGCACTTTGGGAGGCCAAGATGGGAGGGTTCCTTGAGCCCAGGAGTTTAAGACCAGCCTCGGCAACATACCCAGTCGCTACAAAAAACAAAAACAAAAACAAAACAAACCAGTGTTTCTGGACCCACAGAATCAGAATAGTTGAGGAATGAGTGAAAAGGCAGGAAGAAAACAATAATGGTGTTGTTTGTGATTATGGGTGCTGAAAATCTCCATGTCCTTGTGTAATCATTACAAGAAGTCAATGACTTTAACAAATGCAGAGACTGAGGCTCAGAAAGGTTAATTAACTTTCTTCAAGGTCAAACAGCTAGTAAATAGAAAATGCAGCATTTGATTCTAGGCCACTAAAACTTTAAAGTCCAACTACCTGCCTATACCCTGCTGTAATGGTTAATTTTTAGGTGTCAACTTGACTGAACTAAGGAATACCTAGAGGGATGGTGAAGCACCACTTCTGAGTGTGGCTGTGAGGGGATTTCCAGAGGAGACTGGTGTCTGAGTTTGGTTTGATCTTCTCCACCCTAGGAGTAGATCCATTATGTTTATGACATTATGCTGCTTGGACCTTTATGAGCATGAAGTAGCAACTACTGCAGACTTGTTGGTAAGTAATTTGCATGTCAGAGGGTGGAAAATAAATCCAATCAAAATTTAAGGGCCTTCTACCTCTGAAATTTCCAGGAGTCCAGTGGTATGGAGCCTGTTGATATATCCCTTGTAAGGTAAAGGTTAAGTTGTTGCACCTGGTCCCTTCTACAGCCAAGAAAAAGGCACACTGCCTAGTGGGCCTACTTGGATTTTGGAGTCAACATATTCCTCATTTGGGTGTGTTACTGAGGCTCATCCACCAAGTGACTAAAAAAGCCGCTAGTTTTGAATAGAACCCAGAATAGGAGAAGGCTCTGCAACAGGTCCAGGCTGCTGTGCAAGCTGTTCTGCCACTTGGGGCCATATGATCCAGCAGATCCAATGGTGCTTGAGGGGTCAGTGGCAGATAGGGAGGGTATAGGAGAATCACAGCAGAGGCTCTTAGGATTTTGGAGCAAGGCCCTGCCATCATCTGCAGATAAGTACTCTCCTTTTGACAGATAGCTCTTGGCCTTGGTAGAAACTGAATGCTTGACCATGGGCCACCAAGTTACCACACAACCTGGTCTGGCTATCATGAACTGGGTGTTATCTGATCTACCAACCCATAAAGTTGGGTGTGCACAGCAGTGTTCCATCTTTAAATAGAAGTAGTATATACATGATCAGGCCCAAGCAGGCCCTGCGGACACAAGTAAGTCACATGAAGTGGCCCAAATGCCCATGGTTTCTCTCTCTCCACCTGCACCTGTGGCCTCATGGGAAGTACCCTATGATCAGCTGAAGAGGAAGAGGAGGCCAGGTCCTGATTCACAGATGGTTCTGCACAATATGCAGGCACCATCTGAAATTGGACAGCTGCAGCACTAAGGCCCCTTCCTGGGACATCCCTGAAGGACACGGGTGAAGGGAAATCTTCTCAGTGGGCAGAACTTCAGGCAGTGCACCTGGCCATGCACTTTGCATAGAAGGAGAATGGCTAGATGTGTGATTTTATACTAATCCATGGGCTGTATCCCATGGTTTGGCTGGATGGTCAGAGATTTGGAAGGCACATGATTGGAAAATTGGTGACAAAGAAATCCTAGAAGAGAGTATGTTGATAGACCTCTCGTGTGGACAAAGGATGTGAAGATATTTTTGGCCCATGTAAATGCTCACCAAAATGATCTCTGCAGAGGAAGCCTTTAATAATCAGGTGGTTAGGATGACTTGTTCTGTGGATATTGTCAGCCTTTTTCCCCAGACACCCCTGACATGGTCCAGTGTGCTCATGAACAAGGTGGCCATGGTGGCAGGGATGGAGGTTATGCATGGACTCAACAACATGGACTTCCACTCACCAAAGTCAACCTGATTACAGTTACCCACTGAAAACCCCATCTGCCAGCATCAGAGACCAAAGATGAGCCTGAATATGGCACTATTTTCTGAGTGAGCAGTCAGCTATCTGGGGGCAACTTGACTACATTGGGCCTCTTCCATCATAGAAAGGGTAGCATTTTGTCTTTACTGGAATAGACACTTACCGAGTACTACAATACTGACACTTACTGGAATAGACACAAGGATATGGATTTGCCTTTCCTGCATGCAATGCTTCTGCCAAAACTACCATCTGTGGACTTATAGATGCCTTATCCATCATCATGATATTCCACACAGCATTGATTCTGACCAGGAAACTCACTTTGTAGGCAAAGACATGTGACAATGGGCTCATGCTTATTGAACTCACTGGTCTTACCATCTTCCCCATTATCCTGAATCAGCTGGCTTTATAGAACAATGGAATGGCCTTTTGACATTGCAGTTACAGCACCAGCTAAGTGACAGCATTTTGTAGGGCTGAGGCAAGATTCTCCAGAAGGCTGTATATGCTCTGAATCAGTGTCTAGCATATGGTCCTGTTTCTCCCATAACCAGGATTCGTGGGCTCAGGAATCAAGGGGTGAAAATGGGAGTGACACCACTCATCATTATCCCTGGTGATCCACTGGTAAAATTTTTGCTTCCCATTTGCACAACTTTATGCTCTGCTGGCCTAAAGTTCTTAGTTACAGAGGGAGGAATGCTTCCACCAGGAGACACAACAATGATTCCATTGAACTGGGAGTGCAGGCTGTCACCTGGCCACTTTGAGCTCCTTACGCCCTGAGTTGACAGGCTAAGAAGGGAGTTATGGTACAGGCTGGGGTGATTAACCGGACTTCCAAAAGGAAATTGGGCTACTACTCCGCACTGCAGGTAAGGAAGAGTGTGTCTGGAATACAGGAGATCCCTTGGGGCATCTCTCAGCATTAGCATACCCTATGATTAAGGTCAATGGGAAATTGCAACCCAATTCAGGCAGGACTGACTACAAATGGCCCAGACCCTTCAGGAATGAAAGCATGGGTCACCCCACAAGGAAAAGTGCCATGACCAGCTGAGGTGCTTGCTGGAGGCAAAGGGAATACAGAATGGGTAGTGGAAGGAGGTAGTTACAAATACCAGCTATGACCACATAACCGGTTACAGAAATGAGGACCATAATTGTCATGAGTGTTTCCTCCCATTTGTTAAAAATACATTTGTATGTATATACATATATTAAGCAAATATCTTTGTTTTCATTCCTCTCTCTTATGTAGCATAAGATATTGACTTTATATCAGTATTGAAGTATTGTTAATTTTACATCATATGGGATCTCACGGGAGGAGTAAACATCAATCAAGGACTTGACCTCCTTTCTGGGGCAGGGGTTAATGCATTTTTGGTTGAATGCAGGATAGCTGTATCACGCTGGGTGAACTATTAACTTGTTATTGTCTTTATTTGGAGACCAAGTATGGTTTAAGGAGATGGGTATGGGTGCCAAGTTGACAAGGGGTGGGTTTGTGATGGTTAATTTTAGGTGTCGACTTGACAGGATTAAGGCATAGCTAGAGAACTGGTAAAACATCATCTCTGGGTGTATTTGTTTCCACAGGAGTCTGATGTGTCAGTCAGACTGAGTGGGGAAGATCTGTCCTCAATGTGCGTGGGCACCACCCAGTTGGCTGGGGGCCCAGATAGAACACAAAAAGGCAGGGGAAAGGCAAACTTGTGCCTCTCTTCTTGGAGCTGGGACACCCTCTTCCTCTTGCCCTTGGACATCAGAACTCCAGGCTCTCTGACTTTTGGACTCCAAGACTGAGACTGATGTTCCCTCTGGGTTCTTGGGCCTTCAGCCTTGGACTGAGAATTATCCCATGGGCTTTCCTGGTTCTGAAGCCTTCAGATTTGGACTGAGCCATGCTACTGGAATCCCAGCTTGCAGACAACCTGTTGTGGGACTTTTTAGCCTCACAGATATATTTATGATTTCTCATATATATTATTTCTTTTCATCTTATAAACTTTAATCCATAATATAGTTTACTCTACAACTAGAAACTGTGATACACACACATATCTTATTGGCTTTGTGTTTCTGGAGAACCTTGACAAATACAGTTGGATTATGGTGATTTGGAGGCCATCAATTAAGCCTGGCCTGTAGCCGCACAGTTTCTAGTTCTTGCATAAACTATATTGTGGATTAAAGTTTACAATATGAAAAGAAATCATTTTCTCCTCTACTTACTTCTTCAGAATTTTAGAAATGGTGATGTGTAATACATTTCTGGTTTCATTTATAGGACTTGAACCTTGAACATGATTGGAATAAGGGCTGGTAGCAGGGGGAAGGCAGGAATTTTAATTGGGAAGACAGAAAGATGGTTTTTTGCTGAGACTGAAATTCTTGAAAACACTGAGCAGAGTTACAGGATGGCTTAGATGGAGCCAGGGGTGGCTGGGAGAGCCAGATGAACTGACCCAGCCTGGATTTGCTTTGGAGTCTCAAAGTCTGGATTCAAATCTCAGTTCTTTAAGTTGAGCAAAGAACTTAACCTCCCTGAAATTCAATTTTCTCATTTGTAAAATAGGGACATTACACAATTTCCCTGAAATTTAGTTTTCTCATTTGTAAAATAGGGACATTCTAGGATTTTATGAAGGGTATGAGGATGAAGTAAACCCATACAGGCAAGACGATTTCCATAGTGCCTAGGCCCTACTGTTAGGACTTGTTTCCCTTCAGACCCTGATCAAGCCCAGGTGCCATATGAGACAGGCAAACCTTCTCTCGCTTCTCAGGTCTAGAAATCTGCTTTAAAATATGGAATTTTTGTCAAGGGCAGTGGCTCACACCTATAATCCCAGCACTTTGGGAGGCCAAGGTGGGTGGATCACTTGAGCCCAGGTGTTTGAGAGCAGCCTAGGCAACATGGCAAAACCCTGTCTCTGCAAAAAATACAAAAGTTAGTTGGGTGTGGTGATGTGCACCTGTAGAATCACCTGAGTCTGGCAAGTGGAGGCTGCAGTGAGATGAGATGGGGCCACTGCACTCTAGGCTGGGTGATAGGAGTAAGACCCTGTCTCAAAAAACAATCAAACAAACAAAAAAACCCATGGATTTTTGATGCAGTTTGCATTTTAGTTTATTTCATTTCTACTGCTTCCTCTCTCTCTGAATCAAATGCCTTATCTCTTTAGGACTGGTAGATGGAGTTTTCTTAGTAGGTACAAAACTGACTGTTAAGCAAAGGATACACTACATTTATAAAAGAACATCAGCAACTCCCTAGTGGTCTCGTGGTTAGACAAAATAAGTAAACACGTAAATATAACAGCAATGACAATGCAACAGAAAACCTCGGTTATCCTGGGAAAGACTCTTCCAGACACTGGAAATGAACACTTTTTTTAGTGATTAGTTTCATTTACTAAAGAGGGTTCGCTCTTCAGGGAGACAGCAGAACTAAAGGGAGAAGCAATGTGAAAACACTTCAAGGCTATAAACTTACATAAAGGTAAATCTTATCGATAATAAGTACAGAAGATTACACGTTTGATAAGTGCAAGTGTAGCAAGCAGACAAATCTTCCTCTCCTGCCCTTCTTTGCTCTGGTAGGTTCTGGGGCAGAGCTAGGCTCAGCTCACTTTCTGCTCATCCTTGCTGATTTAATTCAATGAGTCGACCTGCAAACACGGCTAGAGTTCCGATGATGCAGACGAGCATGAAGACTCCGAGGAGAATGTGGTCCATCACCATTGCAACGTACTTCCACTCCTCCGCCGCCTGGGAGAGAGGAAAATATTAGACAGAGTCTCCCTCAGGTGGTTTCTGGACTCACAACGTTTGTGCTTTGCATCATCTATGGGCCCTTTAATTTGTAGATCTCTAAGTCCTGCCATCCCTTGGCTGACATTATCTTTATTTTTTGAATAGATTATTTACAAAGTGATAACTTACTAAGGTGGTCTAGAGGTGGTCACCAGGGTTCATCTCAGGTCAGTAGCTGCCTGTTGTACGCCACCTACTTGTCAAGTCAAACTCACCATCTGTGCTTATGCATTTGGCCATTTAAACCCAGAGGCATGGATTTCAAGCCACAAAGCTTACATTGTTAGACTCCTGGTCTGACTTCATGGTCTCTGCGATGTACTTGATGCCCTCGATGGCACTTTTCACCTCGGGGTGTTTGATCAGGGGAGAGTGGAAGCCCATGGGTGGAGGCCCTGGCTTTCCAGAAATGTCGGAGATATCAATGTCTTCTGTAAAAATCTTTTTGTCTTGCTTTTCTCTAGACGGTCTTTTCATTGTGGAGAAAAACATGATATTTGGGATAGTGTCGATAAAAACCTAATATAGAAAAGAAATCCATGCATGAGAATTATTGTCCACGAGGAAAGCATAAAACTCTGTCTTTGAACTATCAATGTGATTTGGGGCAGGTCATTCAGTTTTTCTGGGCTTCAGTCTTCTTGTCCTTAAAACAAAAGAACTATACTAGATTTTTTCAAAGATCCCTCTGTATCCAGGTTCCTGTGAAATGGCTATGGTTAACAGTGATGATTCTGTAATGTGAGAAGTTCGCCACCGGAGGGAGCCCATGTGCAGTCATCGACCTGGGGCCACCAATGAGTTTAAAAGCTTCAGGATCCCCTTCAGGTATGGAAACTGCCTTAGCAATGTGTCACCTGGATCAAATGGTTAAAGAAGGGGCCCCTCCACTTCAAATATATCCCACAAAACGGCTAGACTGTTTTCTTCTGTTTCCTGTTCCTGAAGAAACTGCAATACAGGTATTGCCAGGAGCCATCTAACAGCCTTTACAGAAACAGGGACTCTTACTCTCCTCTTAAAAGAGTACATTGTGAGCAGTAGCTTCTTTTGTCAATTCCTGACAAATATTTTACATTCAGCACAAAACATCCTGGACTTTAAGCAGTAGCTTCTTTTGTCAATTCCTGACAAATATTTTACATTCTGCACAAAAGATCCTGGACTTCAGTGTCTCTGTTAAGTTTTGTCAAAGAAAGACATATTTGAAATGTTAAATTTTTAAATTCAGTAACATAAATATTTGAGAGCAAGTCCTTCACTAAAAGTCACCTTTTGACCCTCTTTTATCAGGAACCTCCCCATCTCTAGCCCTCATTCAATTCTCAACAGATGATTTCACCAGCAAAAAATCAGCCAGTCTGTTCACAAATTGGAAAACATACAAGAGAAACCTCGAGAATTTCACGGCATTTCAATAAAAAGAGCCGTTTGTTGATCTTCTCTAATTAAAGACATTCTTTAAACTTGAATTTGAAATGAGCTTTGTTAATTCTGTTTTTCTTTTCTCTCTGGGAAGGCTACAGTAGTTATTTATTCCTAAAAAGAGGCCAAAGAAAGTTCCTTCCAAAAATTCTAAAGCCCAGAAAGAACTCACTTTCGGCTGGGCGCGGTGGCTCACGCCTGTAATCCCAGCACTTCGGGAGGCCGAGGTGGGCAGATCACAAGGTCAGGAGATCGAGACCATCCTGGCCAGCACGGTGAAACCCCATCTCTACTAAAAATACAAAAATTAGCCAGGCCCAGTGGCGAACGCCTGTAGTCCCAGCTACTCGGGAGGCTGAGGCAGGAGAATGGTGTGAACCCGGGAGGCGGAGCTTGCAGTGAGCCGAGATTGTGCCACTGCACTCCAGCCTGGGTGACAGAGCGAGACTCTGTCTCAAAAAAAAAAAAAAAAAAAAAGAACTCAGTTCCTAAATAGCCCCAAGTATTAGCTAAAGTATTAGCTAGAAACCCATTGGTTCCTTGAAGGGGAGGCCTGTAGATGTGCCCCCGCGTGGAGTCTGCAAGGGCCTCCCCACTCACCTTCCGCACCCAGTCGGGCATGACATGGGTGCTGGGTGAGCGGTGGTGTGTGTTGATGACGATGACGGTGATGATGATGGAGGCAATGACAAACACCATGGTGAACAGCATGTATTTTCCAATCAAGGGTACAGCACTGGACGTGGAGGGGATCAGCTCCACGATGACCAGAAGGAACACAGTCAAAGACAGTAAGACAGAGATGCTCAGAGTCATCTTCTCCCCTGGAAAGACAAAAAAAAAAAAAACAAAACTCCCACAACCACCTCTCTGGGTTGGGCTGCAGTGTTCCTCCCACCCCACCATTTCTATGTGGAAGTCCTGAGTCCTGGGACCTCAGAGTGTGACTCTATTTGAAGACAGGGACTTTAAGGAGGTAATTAAATGAAAATGAGGTGATATGGGGTAGTGAGTAATCAAGTATGACCGGTGTCCTTATTAGGAGAGGAATTAGGGAATTAGGACACAGATGCGTGGACGGAAGGCCATGGGACACAGGAAGAAGACAGCCATTACAAACCAAGGAGAGAGGCCTCACAAGAAACCAACTCTGCTGGCACCTTGATCTTGGAATTCTAGTCTCCAGAACTGTGAGAAATTACATTTCTGTTATCTAAGCCTCCCAGTCTGTGGTGTTTTGTGTGGCAGCCCAAGCAAACTCATTCACTGAAACCCAAGGGTAAGAGGAATGTGACCGACATGTTCTCAAAGCATTATGCTGGGAAATCTCAAAGTATTTTTTTCTGCAGAATTTCCTGTGTAACCTCCATACCTTAACTTTTCTGACAGCAGCCAGTGGCAAGCATTTCCATTAGAGGCTGCCAAGCAGAAAATGGAACAATATTTCATCTCATGCTCCAGATTTCTGATCCTTGGTGGAACCCAGGAAACTGAAAGGAGTTCCGGGTGGAAAAGCTGGACTCGGTGTGGCATTTCCCTTCTGCAGCAGGATGCATTAAACCTCATAAAAGTGAACCACCCCTGGCCTACCTATTACCCAGCAGATGAATGGGCAGCCTGGAAGTACACGTTTCTTTCTGTTATTAAGGGAGCAAGCTGTAAGACCAAAACCCAAGAAAAGGACAAAATCTGAAAGGCTAAGGAGTTCTCCTTGGCATCCTGAGTGATCTTCTGATACAGTGGTTTCACACCACTCACTGTCTCATTTTCATGTAAGAGGAAGTTTGTCTTCTCACTTATTTCTTGTTTTGTTTGTTTTGTTTTGCATACTAATGGAGCAGGGATTTCCCCAGCCCCCACCTTTTTTCTGCAGACCCTTTGATCTCAGGAGGGTTTTGGCTGGGCAAACTTGGCAGCAGGAGGGTCAGGGGCCGAATGGCACTGAGGTATTTTTGTGAGGCTTGATCTCACAAGTGAATATTTGTTGAACAAATATTCATTGAGTAAATGAAAAATCTTTTACTAGATGCAGCAGAGAAGCTCTGGGAGGGACTTTCTCTGGGCTGGCCTTGCTGTTGGTGCTGCTGGAAACCCTTGTGTTACCCTGCTTTCAATGATGAAGCTTTCCCCTACTGGCTGCTTCCAGATTCTAGAATATGTATAGAATATGTATGTATGTATAGGATACAGCGTGGATGCAAACAAGAAATTGTCAATTCTACCCGGTGGGTAGGGAAACCTTTCCAAGTGAAAAAGAAGACAATTACAAATACAAAATATTTGTCCGCTTGTATAAAATTTCTTGATTAATAATAATTATAATAATAATAGCCAACATTTATGATCAAGCATAATCTTTGTCCTAAGTGCCTGCCTGCCTGCCTGCCTTCCTTCCTTCCTTCCTTCCTTCCTCCCTCTCTTTCTTTCCTTCCTCTCTCTCTTTCCTTCTTTCGAGACGGAGTCTCGCTCTGTCGCCCAGGCTGGAGTGCAGTGGCCAGATCTCAGCTCACTGCAAGCTCCGCCTCCCGGGTTTACACCATTCTCCTGCCTCAGCCTCCCGAGTAGCTGGGACTACAGGCGTCTGCCACTTCGCCCGGCTAGATTTTTGTATTTTTTAGTAGAGACGGGGTTTCACCGTGTTAGCCAGGATGGTCTTGATCTCCTGACCTCGTGATCCGCCCGTCTCAGCCTCCCAAAGTGCTGGGATTACAGGCTTGAGCCACCGCGCCCGGCCAGTGTTTTTATTTTTAAAAGTTTCATTTGAGGGCCTGGTGCAGTGGCTCATGCTTGTAATCCTAACACCTTGGGAGGCCAAGGCAAGGGGGGATCACTTGAGGTCAGGAGTTTGAGACTAGCCTGGGCAACATAGCAAGACTCCATCTCTATTTATTTATTTTTTTAATGTAAAAAGTTGCATTTGATTAGAAAGTTGAAAAAATTGTGTTTGCGATAATTTGTTTAAAAATGAGTGCAGGGCAGGCACAGTGGCTCACACCTGTAATCCCAGCACTTTGGGAGGCCGAGGTGGGCAGATCATTTGAGCCCAGGAGTTCGAGACTGGCCTCGACAACATGGTGCAACGCCGTTTCTACAAAAAATACAAAAATTAGCCAAGTGTGGTGGCACACGCCTGTAGTCCCAGCAACTCAGGAGGCTGAGGTGAAAGGATCACTTGGGCTTAGGAGGTTGAGGCTGCAGTGAGCCGTGATCATGCCACTGTACTCCAGCCTGGGCAACAGAGTGAGACCCAGTCTCAAAACAAAAACAAAAACAAAACCCCGAATGCAGTCACTGGAACATGCACTCTGTGGGGTGAGACACTTTCTGTCTTATTCTCTACAGTCTATCTGCCACATAATATTTGTTCAACAAGTATTCATTGAGTAAATGAATAATCTTTTTTCCTAGTTGGCAGGTTGGATTTAAAGTTTGTGGGTGTTTTTTTAAGTCATTTTGACAAAAATCGCTACCTGTCATAAGCTTGAGGTCTGTCTGTAGTATCTTTCTTTTTTCCAAACTTGTCTGCGTAAATTGTTTATGAATAGTGACTTGCTGGCAGGCAGATGGGTACCTTTTCCTCCTTTCTGGTAGACTGTTGTTGTTTGATAAAATTATGTCACAGATATGATTACTCAGTAGGAGGTGAGTAAGTTGTCTAGGCTGATATGTGAGAAAGAATAGCCACATGGGAAGTAAGGTCTTGTGTGTGAAGATGCTGCCATCTGGAAGTAGATTCTGCATATCTCTATATGCAGAATTTTCAAGTGGTGAGCAGTGGGTAAAGGAGCAAGACCAGGATTAGTCAGTATATAGAAAGTGACTTCATCGTGGAAGTGGTATGAGAAGTGTCTGGGATCACATGCCTTACCCAGCACATTTCTGGGCACGCAGTTGGTATTCAGCATATAGGTATTGGTGGTTAATGTACTTTAACCAGCCTGAGCTACAATGTGCATCTTGAGGGCCATGTTCAACTCCCTGCCACTCTGGATGTCTGCCCCAGCTGTGAGCTCCATTCACAGTGACTCTCACCACTGCACACGCCCACTCAGCAAATGCACCCTCCTAATGATGATGGTTCGGGTCGATCTACCTGTTTGTTAGCACATGATTATTTCTGGCTTTCCCCAAAATAGCAGCACGAGACCCATCAGCGTCAGCAGCAGCCGTCATGGCAACCGCACCCACCTGAGTCTGTGGGCAGGTAGAATACCAGGCCAGTTAAGAAGGAGAAGAGCAGGCAGGGGATGATGACATTGACGATGAAGTAGAGGGGCAGGCGCTGCATGACGAAGTGGTAGGTGATGTCCAGGTAGGGGGTGTTGGGGCAGCAGGAATAGAACACCCAGTGCTTCCAGCCTCGGGACTCCTTGATCACCCACTCTCCGCTCTCCATGAAGTTGCTCAGGTCTGGCTGGTCGCTTTCCTGAGAAAGGAAATGAGGTTTCGAAATCCCAGGTGGGTCACCCTGATGAGGGGCAGCATTTTGTAATCAGCAGTGACAAGGCCACAGATTCCAGCTCTGTGGGTCACACACCCAGGAGGGACTCTGGGGCACTACTGCTTTGAGGTCTTAGATTCCTTTCCTATAACATAAGGGGGTTTGGACTAGTAGCATTCTCCATTTTGGCTACACATTCGAGTCAACTGGGAGCTTTAAAACATACTGATGCCCTACCGCCACCCCAGGCCCATTACATCAAAATTCTTGAGACTGAGCCTGGGCGTAACAAATTAATTTAAGCTCCCATTTTGTTCTCCCTTGCCAAACAACTCGAACCATCAACCTGGATGATTCCTAAGTTCTAACTGGTACTGAGAGCCTATGATTTTCCAAGGAAAAGTTGGAGACCCGAATCACACTTTTCCTGAAACCACCCTTATCATATGTGGCCACCACCTACCGGATTGATGGCCACGACAGAGCCGTCATAGGTCCAGGTACCCAGCTTCATGCTGCAGTTCTGTTCATCAAAGGGAAAGTGGGTGACGATGATCTCACAGTAGCTTTTAAAGATGGCTGGAGGTGTCCATGTGATGTGGCCAGTGTGGTCCAGGAGCACTTTGGTGAACTTGACAATAGCAAAGTCACCATCTGCACTACAATTGGGATAAAAGAGGAAAATGGCTCCAAGTGACAGATGAGCGTTCCATTTTGCTTGGGAATGTTAACAGGAGACAGCTGTTAATTATTCAGGTGCTAATTATAGAAGCTCTCTTTCGGGCAGTGTCACTTCTTATCTATTGCAATGTTTCCCAAATTTGATAATAAGAATCACTGAGGTGCTTGTTAAAAATATAGAGTCCTGCACACCCTCTAAGTAAACCCTGAATCTGAGTATCTGGGAAAGAATGTGGGAACCCACAGTTTTAAAGAAATAACAGGTAACGTGGGTCCACTGCATCCCAGATTATTTTTCTAGCCCTCAGGAGTATTCGTAATGTTAATCTTCATCTATTGCCTCCCTGATGTACTGTGTTGGGTAAAAAAAAACCAGGAATTTTACATAAAAGCACCTCCAGGGGCTTGTTACTGTGACAAGCAGGTTAGGGAAGGGGCCTTCTACTACTTTTGTTGTTTTGTTGTTGTTGTTGTTGTTGAGACAGAATCTCGCTTTGTTGCCCAGGCTGGAGTGCAATGGTGCAATCTTGGCTCACAGCAACCTCCACCTCCCAGGTTCAAGCAATTCTCCTGCCTCAGCCTCCCAGGTAGCTGAGATTATAGGCGCCCGCCACCACACCTGGCTAATTTTTTGTATTTTTAATAGAGACTGGGTTTCACCATGTTGACCAGGCTGGCCCTGAATTCCTGACCTCAAGTGATCAGCCTGCCTTGGCCTCTGAAAGTGCTAGGATTACAGGAGTGAGCCACTGTGCCTGACTGGCCTACTGCTTTTTAAAGAATGATTTAGAACTCTCTGGAGTGGAGTCACAAACTCAGATACCTCCAGGGCCAGACAGGTGAGGAATGAGTGCAGGGTGACAATGCTGAACAGACTGCCCCTCTCTCCTGTCAGGAAGGTGCCAGCTTTCAGTGCTCCCTGATGTGCCCATGTGGGAATGAAGGCCCAATCTTGCCAGATTTGGATTCTTCCTCAGAAGCTGGAAATCTAGATTTTTTTTTTTTTTTTTGAGACAGAGTCTCACTCTGTCATCCAGGCTGGAGTGCAGTGGCGTGATCTCGGCTCACTGCAAGCTCCACCTCCCGGGTCCCCGCCATTTTCATGCCTCAGCCCCCCAGAGTTTAAGGTTGCAATGAGCTATGATCACACCACAACACTCCAGCCTGAGCAACTGAGGAGAGACCTTGTCTCAAAAAAAATTCTGGAAGTTTCAATGTTGGATTTTTCTAGAGAGGCTAAAAAACAGATTTTAATGTGATATTTCTTGGTTTTCAAATGTCGGCAATGATTTATTATTTTTAAAAATACAGACACCATGGGAGGTTCTAAGAAAACAAATAAGCCACTTCTGCTGGCCTTATTCAGTGGACAGCTTACTCTTTCCGTAAACAACAGTCTGTGTTCAAGGGATTTCGCAGAGGGCAGGGTGTTAGAATAGGTGTTGAATGGGCGGGATGGGGTCTGTCTCAGTGGGATTTCAGGGACATCATGGCATATGTTGGTCCTTCATGTCATAAATCAAGAGGTTTTCTTCCCATTGGTTTTTCCTTGGGACTGAAGTGGGCTCTTTACCTGGAAAACTGTGTGGCATTGGACCCACCCAAAGCAGCCCCAAAGGGTAGAGTCATAGGATTGTCTTAGTCTCTCCCAATAAGCAAGTAAAAGAGAGTTCTCTCCTCACCAGGGTGTTCCTGAGTGAGTTTGGCAAAAGAACCAAAGGATTTTACTTGCTCTTCTCAGATTCCTACTGAAAGGGAAACTGAAAGATATTTTATCAGCCCATTTGTCCAAAAAGGTTACACAAATGATCGAATAATTTGGCTCAAACTTGAACCCCAAGTATAATTGGACAACATGTGGCAGAAAATCGAAGCTTGAAAGGGCCTGCCTTAAAGGGTATCATTTTCATCCACTAGCCCTGTCACCTTCCCTGAGTCTGCTAGGACACACAGCTTGTGGACCCCCAACACATGTTGTATAATGTCAGACCATAAATCCTCCGGGCCGGTGTCGCATGCTCCTGCCGGGGAACGATGCTTTTTGAAAATGAGCATTTCCTGACAAATGAAGGGCGTATGCTAATGAACGTGTCATTAGACTAGAACGTCTTGAATAATATTATAATTTCACAACATGCAGTCTGTCATGGGGCCCAGTGGACGGGCAGTGACGGCATCCCAGGCCAACAGCAGCAGTGGGTGTCAGGAAGGCGTTCAGGATGTGATGAGTAACCACCCCAGTAGGCTCAGAAATATTTGGTAGGGAGGACACTGGATTCCAAGGAACTCAGCGATAGGGCATTTGGGTGCCTTGGAAAGTTGCCACATGTGCTTCAGGGACTCTCAGGGATCAAATGTCCCCCACGCTCAGCCTGGATTCAATTTGGCTGCAGTAATCCTTTCTCTTTAAGTCGTGAGACAACGTATGGCATCCCTAGCCCATCAACTTGGCTCTTGGTCTAGAGTGATTTATTTTTTTAATTTTCTAGAGACGTTGTCTTGCTATGTTGCCCAGGCTGATCTCAAACTCCTGGCCTCAAGCAATCCTCCCACCTTGGCCTCCCAAAGTGCTGAGTTTATAGGTGTGAGCCACCATCCTGGGTGATTTAATATTAGCAGTGGTGAGAAGCATTTCAAGCATGCAGCCCTTCCATTAGGGCACTTTACTCCAACTGCCCCAGGAGCACCCTCCACCACCCATGCAGTTTGCTCACTTGTTATAGAGAACAAGGTCTGGGCGCCAGATCTTTTCTGAAGGAATGTGAATTTTTTTCACACCGCCATAGTCGTCTGGATTCCATTTTAGGTTGTAATCCACCCATTGCTAGAAACAAAGACATACAACTAATTAAAAAGTCAAAAACAGGAGATTATTAGATTTATTTTTAAAATCTAAGATTATCAAGAGCCCTGATGTGCATGGGAATTCAGTATTGACAGGAATTGTGCTTCCGTAAGAAAAGCTGGATTCAGAATTCAGCTTTCACTTCAGTAAATAAGAACAGCAAACAGCACTGATGACGTGCTCACACTGTTTCAACCACCTTACCTATATTAACTCACTTAGTCCTCACAACAATCCCATGAGGGGAGGGTGATTACTGACCTCATTCTACAGATGAGAAAACAAAGGAACGCCCCAAGTCACGCAGCTGGGAGGTGGCAGATCTACCATGTCACCCTGCCCACCCCCAGGAAAGGAGAAAGATCCTAGTGTGAACATTTTCCTCAAGCAGGCAGCATCATTTTTAAAAAGTACCATATATTTTTCTACATTATAAAAGTAATGGCTGGGCGTGGTGGCTTATGCCTGTAATCCCAGCACTTTGGGAGGCTGAGGTGGGTGGATCACCTGAGGTCAGGAGTTCGAGACCAGCCTGGCCAACATGGTGAAACCTCATCTCTACTAAAAATACAAAAATTGGCCAGATGTTGTGGTGGATACCTGTAATCCCATCTACTTGGGAGGCTGAGGCAGGAGAATTGCTTGAATCTGGGAGGCAGAGGTTGCAATGAGCCGAGATCGTGCCATTGCACTCCACCCTGGGCGACAGAGTGACACTCTGTCTCAAAAGAAAAGTAATACTGGTTGAGGATCCCAAATCTGCAATCTGAAATGCTCCAAAATCCAAAACTTTTTGAGCACCAACATGACACTCAAGGAAATGTTCATTGCAGAATTTTGAATTTCAGATTTTCAGATTTGGGATGTTTAACTGGTGAGTATATGCAAATATTTCAAAATAAAAAAAATCCAAAATCTGAAACACTTCTGGTCCCAAGCATTTTGGGAAAGGGGTACTCCACCTCTATGTGCCCATTGCAGCAAAGCTGGAAAGCACAATGCTATGGGTTCAGTTGTGTCCCCCTAAAATTCACGCTGAAGCCCTAATTCCCAGTATTTCAGAATGTGACCTAATTTGGAGATAGGTTCTTTACAGAGGTAATTACGTTAAAATGAAGTCATTAAAATAGACTCTCATTCAATATGACTGGTGTCTTCATAGAAAGGGGGAATTTAAAGATATATATATGTATTTAAATATACATATATATCATACGTATATGTATCACATACACAAGAAGAATGCCATCTGAACATGAAGACAGTCGTCTACAAGCTGAGGAGAGAGGCCTAGGACAGATTCTTCCTCACAGCCCTCAGAAGGGACCAACCCTGCCAATACCTAGACTTTGGACTTCCATCTTCCAGAACTATGAGATGATAAATTTCTGTTGTTTAAGCCACCCAGTTATGGCAGCCCTAGCAAACTAATATACACAGAAAAAGCCCTAAAGTTAAAAAAAAAAAAAAAAAAAGCAAAACCGAAACCAAACAGGATCCATTCTTTCACCATCTCAAAATATCTACTTTCAACATTTTGGTATATATGCCTGTTACCCAGATTGATTTCCTCTGGGCCCAGGTTTAATTTCAGGTGAATAAAAGTGACATATATACGATTATCTGTCTAAGTTACCTGTTTCAGACGGACATTGGTTGTCACGATCTGATTTACTTCATCCTGGAAAAAAAAATAAGGCATCATTTTTTGGGGGGAGAGAGGGAACCTAGGGGAGGAAACCCAGGGGTGAGAGGTCCGGGTGTGTGGGCAGCCCCCAGTGCTCTTGTCTCACCACATTGATGAGCTGTATCAGCTGCAGGCCCACGGTGACCTCCACGACCTGGTGGTGGTCTTCCACTGGCCGCACCACGCTGCTGTAGTCTTTAAATAGCTTTGCCACCAGACGGGTCTCATGTTCGGAGCCCAGGACGAGGCCAGCTGAGACAGCAGATGACACCCACACTGTCAGATTCTGCTCCCCACCCTCCAAACACATGAACATGAGGAACTGAGGCATGAGCCTCAGTTCCTTCTAATGGAAGGCACACAGCCCTCCTTGTTGAAAGGCTCCCAAATGCAGCTGTTATTGCCTTAAGTTTTTTTCCAATTACAGTTGCTGGTGCAGTCCCTTACTCGGTGACAGTGGGGTATGCCAGATAATCACAACACTTGTACTTTGGACAGGTGACAATCCTTAATACAGCCTGGCTGAATCAAGTTTGCCAGGTACACACACACACACACACACACACACATACACACAGGCACAGGCACACACACACATGAAAAAAAGCCCACAAAAAAGCCAATCTCAGTGTTTCACAGCAGTGTAATGAAATCTTGGACTGGCTGCGTCAGATCTCATGATGCCATGAACAGCCAAAATTGATGCTGGTTCAAACCCTCTAGAGTGGCCATAATTAACAAGTGGAAAATAATAAGGGTTGGGAAGGTTGCAGAGAAACTGGAACCTCATATGTTGCTGGTGGGAATGTAAAATGGCAGTTCCTCAACAAGTTAAACACAGTTACCATACAATCCAGCAATTCCACTCCTGGGTCCACACCAAAAGAAGAGCAGCATTATTTACCATAGCCAAAGGGTGAAAACAACTCAAGTGTCCATCAACAGGTAAATGGATGGACAAATTATGGTACACATATGAACTATTATTCAGACATGAAAAAGGAATAAAGGAATGATGTACTGACACATGCTACAGCATGGATGGAGCTTGGAAACATTTTGCTAAGTGAAAGAAGCCAGACATAATGGGGCAAATATTGTATGATTTCATCTACATGAAGTATCCAGAATAGGTAAATCCATACAGAAAGAAAGCAGAGCAGGAGTTACCAGGGACTGAGGGGAGAGAAGGATGGGGTGAGACTCCTTAATGTGCATGATGTTTCCCTTTGGGGTGATGAAAACGTTCTGAAAATAGATAGTGGTGATGGTCATATAACATGTGAATGTACTGAATGCCACTGAATTGTATACTTTAAAGTAGTTAAAATGGTAAATTTTATGAAATGGGTATTTTACCACGATTTTTAAAAATACCACTGCTGGCAGGTACATGTCCTAGTTAAGCTGTTAAAGTAGAGTGAAAACTGTGCTTTGTTGACCTGGGTTTGGGGCTCCTAGTTGGAATATGAGCGATTCCAAGGAATCTTTACTACATTTCCTTCAGGATAGAGAGCAATATCATCTAATACTCTCAGAACCCACGGCCCCCTTTTCTATCTACAGCTCTTTTCAATCTTCATCAGCCTCAGATGAAGCAGGCGGGCAGACATCCTCACCTGAAATTCAGGGAGGTTGGACCACTTGTCCAAGGTCATGTGACCAGTAAGGGCAAAGCTCGGATTAGAATCCTGTCATTCTGCGCTGAGCTCCTGCACTAACTCTTGATACTAACAGTGTGTTGTGAGCTGTTCTGGAAACTCACAACTGCAAGTGCCACTATTCCTAGGAGAAAATGTGTTCCAAATCCCAAGTGTCTTATGAAGGATCTTTGTAACTCAAGCCTTCCGTGCGTTGGGGACTGTGTGTTCAGAGCTGGGAGAGGAAGTAGACACATGATCCATTTGCCTTCATTCACGTAACCAGATCTCCCCTTTCCGCAAGTTATGGCTGAGGCTGCAGTGCAGTAGCACAATCACAGCTCACTGCCGCCTCGACCTCCCAGGCTCAAGCAATCCTCCCACCTCAGCCTCCCCCAACCAAGCAGCTGGGACCCCATCTCTATAAAAAATACAAAAATTACCTGGGCGTGCACCACCACACCCAGCTAATTTTTGTATTTTTTGTAGAGACGGGGTTTTGCCACGTTGTTCAGGCTGGTCTCAAACTCCTGAGCTCAAGCCGTCCACCCACCTTGTCCTCCCAAAGTGCTGGGATTACAGGCAAGAGCCACCTCACGTGGCTAGTTTCACAAATTTTCTGAACCCAAAATGTTCCAAGGGCACTCAGTGCCCAACCATGCAGAGATTTCACATGACATTTCCCCAAAACCACCTGCATCTGAGGACTCTTGAAGGGAATATGTTGTTTGAAGATCCAGTCTTTGCAACCACCCCATTGAGCCCCTGGGACTTGATAATCCTTCTGTCCTCCATGCATTTTCTATCCTGGGCCTCATCCCTCCCACGGTGGGGTTGCAGACTGGAATGGATTACTGAGCGCCTTGGCCACTGAATTTGAAGCTGTTGCTTTGGCCTTGCCTTGGGCTGTTATTTTTAAATGACTGTTCACTCCAGTTTGACAGGAAGAACATATTAGAAAGCAGAGGACAGAGCAGATGGTCAGCATTATGTAGCAGGAGGACTACACAGAGCAACCCTATGGCCCACTAAGAGGAAGGGGAGGATGACAGAAGCAGGCATAATCAGCATTTCAGCGACAGTCACCTCCTCCTCTCCCACTCTAGCCAATAACAAGGTGCCTGTTCCTTCCATAAGGAATTTGTAAGGAAAGAGGGCTTCATTTCTTAGATCAGTTCACTGGTATTCTTTTCTTTTTTCCTCCCCAAAGCAGGGTAGAGTGATAGAAAACTCACAGGACTCAAAGTCAGAACTCTATGATTCTCTTCCCAACTCCAATATGGCCTGGAGAGTTGGATTAGTTCTTCACGGATTCAGTGAATCACAGTAAATACTTTTGTAAAAAGGTAGGGCATAAATAAACAAATATGCAGATAAAATATTAAATAATGTCAAATCTCCCTTTTTAGCAAGAATATATTTGTAATCTTTATTCAGATGATGGTAACATTAATTTATTCATGAACTATTTATTGAGCATTTACTGTAAGCAAAGCATTGTTCTGGGAGCTTTGAGATATTCAAAAGTGAATCCTTTTTCCTACCCTCATGGAGATTGACATTTGTCATTTACATAAATAACTGTGAACAAGTTGGAAAGTGATATGCCATAAGAAAGATGGCAATGAAGTGCTTGGGATTCCAGAGACAAAGAGAAGAAAAAGTTGAAGTGAAAAGTACTGTATAAATAGAACAGAGATCATGCTGTGTTAAGCTAACACAGTGAAAGAGTCCCTGATATAAACGACAATTTTGTCCACAAAGGACTGACTCTAAGAAGGGAAACTCAACCACAATTTCAAAGTGTTCCTTTTGTACCACACTGGTTCCATTTGTATTTGTCTGTAGGAAATAGCTCCCCGGGCTGGTCAAAACAAAGTCTGAACTGTTAGTAGTCCTTATTAGATCATTATTTTCTTAGATCATTATTATCTTAGATCATTATTATCTTAACCTGATCCTGTATCTCTTGCTACCTTTGGCTAGTTCAGGCTGTGTTTTCTGACTGAATGTAATAAACCGAGTCTCCAACTGACCACATTCCAAAATGTATAAATTAAGTGACCTTGGGCAGGTCAGCTTTAGCTTCCTTGTAATAAAAAATTGAGGATGTTGGACTGCCTGATCTAGCTCTAAATTTCTATAAAACACCCATGGAAATCAATGCCAGCAAACTCGAGATTTGCCCTAAATACATATCACAACTTCTTTAATAGCTAATCATGCATTTTTGGTTAGCAATAACCAAAATCCTAAGAGCTCTATTAAGGATTTTTACATTAAAGCATATCATTTAAGAATTTTTCAGTGAGTGTCGTTTTGCACACACACACACACCAAGTCAGCTTTGATTGGACAGAGTCCAAATCCCACAGGATATAATTTATCTGAGTTTAGGCTCTTTCACTCAACTCTGCTATTGAAAAAAATTAATAATAAAGCTTTTTGCCTCTTGCCCAAAAGGCCTGTGTTTTTCAGAGCAATATTGGAAATGAAAAATCACAGGATGTCAGCCACCTTGTTTCTCATTTGGGATGATATCACCAGTAAACTTTTATGTGAAGCAATCAGCAAACATCTCCTGTTTCCCTCTAGCGGAAGTCTGGGATTCAGGATGGTGTTTCAGCTGTTGTGTTAGGACACATTCCAGAGTAGAATGCAGGTCAAATGCTGTGCAAGGTTTTATAGTTTCAATTCAAACCCAAACCTATATATATAACATCCTTTAAAAAAAAAAGTAGATAGGAATGCATTCATATGGAATTTCTTTTTTACTTCACAAATTCAAAAAAATTACAAAATAACTTCTGTCTCTGTGGAGAGAGTTTAGTTATGATTATTAACTGGTTTCTATCTCCAGCACATGTAGCTGTCAGTCAGTCCTCTTTATTATTAGAATTCTCCTGGGGCAGTAAAAGGACTTGTTAATTCCATTGTTTGTGATTATAAGGCACTGTTCTAAGTCTCTGTGGTTGTTTAAATATGAACCCCAGGACACTACCATGGTCCACAAGTGGTCCAGGTCCTACAAGTGGTGCAGAGTGTTCAGAGGGATGAGTTGGCTGCCAGGCGTGATGGAGGGAGAGCCGTGCGTGTGTACCTTGAAGTCTTTGATCAGGCAGTTTCTATTTTAATTAGATAACGCAAACTAAAAATCTTTATCCAAAAACCCAATCAAGCTAACATCAGGAAGAAATTGACAGAGCAGCCTCTGGTTGGAGAGGATCTGCCGTTTTGTGGTCTCATCAAAGAAGCAAGACTTTGATTTGGGGGCCTCCAGGACTTTAGCCTCAAAGGAGAGCCCTCCCCCATCCCCTGACCCCAGCACTTACCTGAGCAAAGGCTAAAGAGCAGGAGGAGAGGCCAGGGCTCCATGGGCCACCAGAGCTGGTGTGGACTAGGGCAGAGTGGTGGCCTGTACTTCTCACTGGCACTGTGACTGGGTGCTTGGCTGCTGGAGGGTTTGGAAAGCAAGCCGGCTCACTAGAGCTATTGTTTTACACCACCTGTTTGCGGGAGCGACAGCTGGGCTGCCCTCAGCCCTGGAGCCCAGGGAGTTACTGGCACTGTACACCACTACAAATGTGCCTCGCTTTACACAATTGCTTACCCTTGACAAGCTGAGCATGAACTGCGTTATATTTTAAATGCACCAGGAGTCAGATCTTAATGAAAAAAAAAAAATGTATAGAAAGGAAGGAATTATTTTGAATGGTGAGCAAACCGCCTCCCTTTTGTGTAAATCAGAACCTCATCTCTGTGGGTCGATTTGATTAGGGACATTTGGTCTGAGTAGATAGTCAGCTGTTTGTCCTAAACCACAAAAATCCACATTCTGCAAACATGGCTTCAGTTTCATTTCCTCTGCTTCAGTGTTAGGCTGAGGGTGCCGGGGGCTTTTGTGACTGCCTGGATTTCAGAAGAGTGTAGCTGGTGTTGAGTCTGCTGCTGGAGAGCCCCCATGTTGATTGGGTTTGGTTTTTAACAAAGACAGCTTCTTCCATAAAACTGACTTTACTGGCCCCCAGAGTGGCTGTTCCAACCCCTGCCTCTGTATCAGGCAATACTTATCCCACACGAACCATTAGCTGGAGCAAATTGCCCACGTCCAGTGCACTGTGATTCAAGTGAAGAGTAATTATCGGGAAAAAATGTCCCACCGCATCAGCAGTTGTTCTGGGTCCCTGCCTCCTTCCATCCATTCCTCTGCCCACTCTCTCACTCAGAGAAGCAAAGAGCAGAGTGGTTCAGCTTTTCAATTCTCTTGCTTGAAAAACATCCTAAAAACCAGCAGTTAGTAATTTCTCAGTCTGAGAAGTATTGTTACCCGAGCTGTGCTTCTTTGCAGGGCGTGAGGTGGGTTCACAGAAGGAGACAGTTATTTAAAAGTATCCTGCCTGTCCTTCCAGGCCTCCTTCCCACATGGAACTAGGTGAGAAAGGACCTCTCACCTCAAGCCCACGACAACATCCTAACAGATCCTCTCATTCCAGTGGGTCCAAACAAATCATTAGAGAAGGGGCTCGGAGGGTAGAGGAGAGAGCTGCAAGCTCATACTATTTATATTTTTTGTTTAAACTGTGGGAGATTAGTTAACTGTTTGCTAAAACAAATTTAGTTCTCTCCCTTCCATGGAATAGCCCTGTGGGAGAAATACAACCCCCACCCTCCGACCAGCCCCTTCCATGTAAATGGAGCCATGAGACTGACCTCTGGCCAGTGGCATGAGTGGAAAAATGTTCTCAGACTCACTCTCAGCCCTGCCCTTCTAGCTTTCTGACCGGCTAGAACGGACATGGTCCCCAGGGCAACATTAGAAACCATGTTCTGAAGGTGTATGTTGCTTTTGATATTCTGAATCCTTGAACGACTGCATGGAGGGGGACCCCCTACCCACCTGGTCACCACCCAGCACTATTTCAGTGGAAACAAAACATGTATTGTGTTGAACCATCAAAATCCTTGGGTTTATTTGTACAGCAGCTAGTGTTCCATAATTAATAAAATGTTTAGCCCTTTGCACTAGTATCCTGAGGTTAAAAATAAATCCTAAAATATGTAGCACTGCAGCAGAAGGCAAGAAAATTGATATTGGAGGCTGAAAAGATGAAGACCCATGTTATATAGTACCAAATAATTTCATAAACTGTTGTCCTCAATTACTTGGTGAACAACGTGTCTACTGAGCCTGTAGCTCCCGGAGAAGAGGTTGGTAAACTCAAAGTTAGTGCACGATAGCTCTTTCTGGCTTTGTTTAGCAAGTCAGTACAAGGAAGAGCTGAGCTGAGGCAAAAATGTGCTGGTTCAAGAGGAGAAATGAAAAGAAATAGAATGAGTCCAGAAATGTGGAGTCTTCTGTTTTGAACTTCAGAGAGGAAGTGAAAACATGGAATAAAGGCTTTGAGCAAACAAAGCCATTTAAGACTTCTCTTTAAACAGGCAGCTTCATCACAACAGCAAAGATCACTTTAGGGATGCTTTCTTCATAGCCAAGCTTATTTTTTTCAGATGGCTTCACGATGGCTGCTATTAAGTTGAAGGAGAGAGGTATAGTGGTTAGGACGCAAAGAAATACATCAGATTGGAAAGGTGTGTCCAGGAAAGAAGCCCATGTGTGTATATAGGCACGTGGGAATGTTGGAAACAAATATTGCAGAAGCTTACTCAGTATTTGAAGGAATTATATTGCCGAAGAGTTTACTAACCCAGGCTACAAAAGTTTTGGTTGTTCAAGGTTTAAAGCAGTCCTTGAGTTCCCAAACACACACACCCCAAAAGCAGGCTCCAAGATCTGCACAGTCTTCCAAAAAGGGTGCTCTCTCCATCCCCTCCTTCAAATGCGGCAGTGAGGGAAAGTGGGCAAGGAAGAACCTCCCAGGGGCATAGCCAGGAACCTCAGACAGCAACGGACACGGCAGTCCCACCTGCAGAGCAGAACTGGGTCGAACTGAGGAATCTGTTGAGAACTTTTCTGTGCCCACCCAGGTGCCGCTGGCTTTCTGCTTACTGCCAATGCCTGCAACCCTGTAACTGAGGGATTTTTTTTTTTTCTTTTTTTCTTTTTGGCGATGGGAACACATGAAACAAGCCTGAGATGCAGAAGCGTTACTGCCTACAGAAACAGGCCTCAACCAATGTTGGAGTATAACTATCCCCTCTCCCTCACCCCTTGGACTGGGTCACCCCCAAGCATGCCCTACGACGTCTCTCTGTGGGAGTGAGTCCCTGTTGCCCATGACAGAAATGCCTCAATAACCCTCCCTGTATTAGCTTCCTCTCCTTCTCCGTCTCTTCTCCCCAATCTGCCACCTCTCAAGTCAACTCCCTACAGGGCCAGGGGGAACCTCAACTCAAGACAGAATTTCTCCCACTGCCTGGCATGGGGTCTTCACAGTGATATCATTGGAGGCTTCCCCCCTCATTGCCACCATCTTACCAAATTTCTTCTAAAGGTGAACAGTTGAAACCGTAGACTAAAAAAAATGACTAAAACTGCTATTAATATTATCCTCAGGAGAAACCTATTTTTTATTTAAAAGTTTATTATTCAAGTAATTTGAATTTATTATAGAGAAATTAGAGAACAGATGAATGAAAAGACCTGCTCTCCTTCTACCCAGAATATTTCTTTTAATGTTTTAGTTTGTGTCTGTTCAGACCCATTTTCCATGCATTCCATTCATTCATTCACCAAAAAGTTTTTCACTGGGTTTTGCTATGTGCCAAGCAGTGTTCTAGGCATTTGGAATACATCAGTAAACCCAGCAGACAAAGATTCCTGGTGCTCAGGAAAAACGCATTCTAATTGGAGGAGATGGAAAATTAAAAAATATATATATAATATACAAATAAGATATATATCCTTTAAACAATTTTATATATCACGTTATATAATATATGGTTATATATTATATATCACATATGTTTACATATATTATGCTTACATATATTATGTAATATATGTTTATATATTTATGTATATATTTATATATTATGTAATAATATGTATGCATATCTAATATATAAATTGTAAAAATATGTATATATCATTTTTATTTATATATAAATATATATCTTTATATAACTTTTTCTTATATGTTATATAAATAACATATATGTAATTTATATAAGTAAATTGTTATAACTAGTAAGTAAATTGTTTAATGTGTCATTGGGTAAAAAAATGCTATAGGAAAAAGAAAAAGCAGAGCAGGATAAAAGGGGACCAGGACAGCTGGAAGGGGATTGCAATTTTAAACACAGCAGGTAGGGTGGGCTTCACTGAGGAGGTGGCATTTGAAGGAAATGCAGACAGGTATCTGTGGCGGGAGCATTGCAGGCAGAGTGAGCAGCAACACAGTCCCTGAGGGGAATGGGACTGGTGTGCTTGGGCATAGCCAGGAAGCTAGCAGGCTGGAGCAGGGCGAGAGTGGGGAAACTGCTAGGAGATGAGGTCAGGGAGCATCCCAGGGAAGGGGGACGCAACATGCATCCTCGACTTTCGTTCTCTGTGAGATGAGGAGCCTCTGCAGCGTTTTGAGCCGAGGGGTGACACTATCTGACATATGCTGTCAAAGGTCGACTCTGGCTGCTTTAAGGACACCAGGCTGTCGAGGTGTAAATTAGGAGCTACTACTGCAGTAATCCCTGAGGTCGATGGTGATGAACTGGACCAGAGTGGTTGCAGTGAAGGTGGTAAGAAGTCGTTAGATTTGGGAAATGTATTTTGACATGAGGGTTAATGGGATTTCCTGAAGGATTTGATCTAGGATGCAAGAAAAAGGCAGGCGTTTAAGATGATTTGCAGGGTTTTGGCTTGAGCATAAGGAAGGATTTAAATGCCAACAAGTGGATTTAGGAAGACCGTGGATGAGCAGGTTTAAAGGGGGGGAAATTCAAGGGTTCTGCCTGGGATGTGATCAATTGGAGGTGCCCATTAGAAATATGAACAGGCAGTTGGATTTCTGAGTCAGTAGTTTGGGAGATCTAGAGTAGATGTTGCTTAAAGCCACCACAGGATAAGGTCAAAGGAATCAGTATAGGCAGAGAAGAGAAGAAAACTAACATTAAAAAGTTGGAGGACGGGCGTGGTGGCTCACGCCTGTAATCCCAGCACTTTGGGAGGCCGAGGTGGGCGGATCACCTGATGTCAGGAGTTCAAGACCAGCCTGGTCAACATGGTGAAACCCCGTCTCTACAAAAATACAAAAGTTAGCCAGGCATGACGGTGGGCACCTGTAATCCCAGCTACTCGGGAGGCTGAGGCAGGAGAATCGCTTGAACCCAGCAGGTGGAGGTTGCAGTGAGCCAAAATCATACCATTGCATTCCAGCCTGGGCAACAGAGTGAGATGCCATCTGAAAAAAAAAACAAAAAAAACAATTGGTAATAACTTGGGAGGCTGAGGCAGGAGGATCACTTGAGGCCAGGATTTTGAGACCAACCTGGGCAACATAGTGAGACTTCATCTCTATGAAAAATAATAAAAAAATTAGTCGGGCACTGTGGTGTGTGCCTGTGGTCCCAGCTACTTGAGAGGCTGAGGTGGGAGGAGCCCTTGAGCTCAAGAGGTTGAAGCTACAGTGAGGCATGATCACACCACTGCACTCCAGCCTGAGCAACAGAGTGAGACTCTGTGTCATTAAAAAAAAAAAAAAAAGTTGAGAAGAAGAGGAGAGTGCAGCAAAGAAGACTGAGAAGGAGGACACAGTGAGGCAGGAGGAAGTCCACAAGAGGGTAGAGTTCTGGAAGCCTGGTGAAGGCCAGTGCAGGAGGTGGGGGTGGGGGTGAGCCCATGAGATGAGGGCAGAAATGGCTATGGGGCTTAGCACTATGGAGGCCACCGGCAACCTCATGTGTACGAAATCTGACTGAAATAGGCTTAAGGGGACAAAATTGGAGGTTTTACTGCAAAAGGTAACAAAGAAATTAGTTGGGAGCAGGTGGGAGCAGAGTGAAAATAATTTTGTTGTTGTTGTTTTGTGCCTTTTTCTGAGTAGAAAAAATAACAGCATACAGCATATTTGCATGATGAACGTAATGAGCTAACAATAATATTCAACAATAATAAATATATAATGTTTTGATCCAATCAACAACATTACAAATGTTCCAGAGAGGGCTGGGCCCAGTGGCTCATACCTATCTATAATCCCGGTGCTTTGGGAGGCCGAGGAAGAAGGATCACTTAAGGCCAGGAGTTGGAAGTTACAGTGAACTGTGATAGCACCAGTGCATTCCAGCCTGGGTAACAGAGTGAGACTCTGTCTTGAAAAAAAAAACAGTTTCAAATGGGATTTACTATATATGCTTTTCTTTTCTTTTTTTTAAATTGAGGCAGGGTCTTGCTCTGTCACCCAGGTTGGAGTGCAGTGGTGTGATCTCAGCTCACTGCAACCTCTGCCTCCCAGGCTCAAGCGATTCTCCTGCCTCACCCTCCCGACTAGCTGGGATTACAAGCATGAGCCACCATGCCTGGCTAATTTTTTGTATTTTCAGTAAAGATGAGGTTTCACCATGTTGGCCAGACTGGTCTCGAACTCCTAACCTCAGGTGATCTGTCCACCTCAGCCTCCCAAAGTGCTGAGATTACAGGCGCAAGCCACTGTGCCCTGCCCATTTTCATTTTTAATGCCTGAGAATGTTCTGTTTTTTGAATGTATCATAATTTGTTTAACCAATTTCTTATTGGACGTTTTCATTTTTTATTTTTAATTTTTGCTTTTATAAATAATCATGCAGTGGACATCCTTATACATATAAATCAGCCCAATTTTCTAACTATTGCCTTAGGATGAGCTGTAGAGTAGAAGTGCTGGGTCAGAAAATGAAAACATGTTAAATAATTTTAATGCATATCATCAAATAGCTAAATCTCCATTTTAGAATCAACCAAAGTCACTTAGACCTGCTCTTCTCACAGTTATATTTTTCTATTATACCTGTCACGGGTGCATATGTTACATTTATTTGTGTGATTATCTGATTAACATCTGTTTCTCCCACTAGATTGCAACCCAGTGAGTGCAGAGATGGCACCTGTTTCTGCTCACCGCTGTATCCTTAGCTCTTGGCTGACAGCTTGTCATATAGTAGGCAGTCAGTAAATAACTACTGATGAGGGAATGAATGGATGTAAAGCTTAATTCAATGAATAGGGTAGAAGATGACACTAGATAATGTCATTTGGGGATAAAATAAAATGTCTGTCTACATTTGGGTGCAGCTCCCTGGGGCCTGGCTAACGCTTAGCCAAACTCCTGTTTCCAGCATGGAGTACCTTGGTCCAGTGGCCAGCAGGTGGCAACAAATGGTTATTAAAGTGGCGGCTGAGCGCTAGAGGCTCTCTCCGGACGAGGTGTCTCTCCTGCTGTGCCCCCCCAGGGCCTGTGTTTTGGAAACTCCAGCAAGCCAGCCCAGCAGGCCCTTTCGGGTGACGAAGGCACCTCAGGAACTGCAGGTGCTCCTCAGAAGAGTCAAGAAAGGGGGGTCAACTTTCAGTCCCTGAAAGAGCCCGACTTTGCATTTCTATTTCACACGCTGACAGTTCTGAGTCATTGTACTGGAGGGCTGAAGAGTCAAAGGCAATTCATGTGCAAATCTAGGCTTCTTCGGGCGTGAGATTTCACCCGGTTCACACCAGATGACCTGCCTCTGTCATGTCTGTCTGTCTGCAATGGTCAGTTTCTTTTGTTTTTTTCAGCCAAGCTCAGTGCCATGCAATCAGGCTGACAGTCTGTAGTAATGAATGGGTTTGTTAGCACTGGATTATACAAAGGCTTCTAACTACATAGAAAAAGGTTGCTTGGCTGGGCGCGGTGGCTCACGCCTGTAATCCCAGTACTTTGGGAGGCTGAGGCGGGTGGATCACGAGGTCAGGAGATCGAGACCATCCTGGCTAACACAGTGAAACCCCCGTCTCTACTAAAAATACAAAAAATTAGCCGGGCGCGATGGCGGGCGCCTGTAGTCCCAGCTACTCAAGAGGCTGAGGCAGGAGGGTGGCGTGAACCCGGGAGGCGGAGCTTGCAGTGAGCGGAGACGGCGCCACTGCACTCCAGCCTGGGCGACAGAGCAAGACTCTGTCTCAAAAAAAAAAAAAAAAAAGAGATTGCTGACCATCATCATGGGTCCCCCAGACCTTGGTGCTGTTTCTTCCAGGGGCAGGGATGGATTTGCCCTCGTCCTGCTTCACACTCTCCCTTTTCCTTTGGGTCTAACGGTAGAGGGGAAATCACCCTGTACTGCAATCCTGTTACCTATCCCCTCATTCTGGCAGCAGCTCAGCTGTGCACGTGACATATGTCATGTGTCTGAGCTCACTTAGGTACAAGTACCAGGAGTACCAGGAGGGGAATCTGATATTTCTGAGCCCAAACACGATGCTCTCTCCACTACACTCATGGTTCAAATTGTGCTCCAAGAAGCTCTTCTGAGGTGGCCGTGAGAGAAGGGAAGGAGCAGAGATAGCAGACGGGGAGGAGTGGCCAAAAGGGTGGTGCTCCCTGCTTCCCACCCTTCCTTCATCTAGAACAGCTGTGCTTTGATTTTTAAAATATACATATGTGTACATTAAATTATATATGTAGTCTTTCTCTTAACTTTCCTTTCCGAAGGAGGAGAAAAATCTGTGCCTCTTCCTCTCAAGGGATAATTTGCCTCTGGGGTACTTTCTGACCCAGTGGACCCCTGGCAGAAGTAAGCGTGGACTGTGGCTACAGTACTGCACAGAGTCAACAGGAACCGAAGCCAGGCCTTGGCCAAGGCAGCTCCGGGGTCCAACCACTTGATCAATGCAGGAAATGCTTTGATGAAAGAATTCTTCCATGGCCAGCTTCTCATATTCTCTGGGACAGACACAAACCAAGAAAAATGAGTGTGGTGCAGAATCTGATGTGCCCTTCCTGTACCCCCTGCTGGTAGCAAAAAGTATGTTTTGAACTTTTCTTTGTTACACACAGTCTGTGTAATAACAGACTGAAGGAAAATTAAGGAAGCCTGGGAGGCTAAGTTCAATGAAAAATGAACTGAGGCAGGAAAAAAAAGAGAATTGAGAAAATATCTGGGTGTCTGGAGAGGTTGGGGTAATAGAGAGGGAGGAGATATAATTGGCCAGATAACTTGAGAGTGGGAGAGGAGTGCAAACATTATTTTTGAGGCGCTTTGTTGGATATTTAAAATGCACTCCTACCTTTGGCATTTTCTCAAAAGGCAGGAAAGATTTGTTTTCAATTCTATTTTTCTGCTGGACTGAACCAGTGCCAAGACTGGACCATGTAGGATCCTGGGTTTATTTCAGTTACATAAGCAAACGTTACTGTGATTTGGAATAGTCAAAGCCATGAATGTTTCTCAACTTCCATTTTGTCAGCTGCTTGAGTTTCTATTCTGAGAGGTGCTAACTGTTAACATTGTTATTCACTTGTGTTCCCTAAATAAATTTTAGTTAGTTTTAATTTGAACCAAGAATGTTCTACTGTTGACACTATGTCAAGAATGATCAAAAATGAAATTAATAAAGAATTCACTTCAGAAAAAAATTTGCACTAATATTACAGTATTTTATAACATCTATCTCAGCAGAGTCACAGATAATTTAGAAATTTTCATTTTGTTTTTAAGTGATTTTCCTCAAAGCAGTAATAGCCTTGGTAAAGAGTTTAGTTAAACATTATTTTTCACCTCTCATGCATTTTGTGTAATGAAATTTTTCTATCATCTTCCAGTGGAATTAATTGCATTGGTGCAAAAAATGCAATAAAATCAGTGACTGAATTTAGCTTTTGAAACCTCATGTCTAGCTGGGATAGTTACTATATTCATTACACAATGAAAAATGATAAGCAGTAATCTTTTCTCCTAAAAAACTGCCAAAGATAAGTTTTTCAGGGCTCTCAAAATATCATAAGGCTGACAATACAAGAAATGTTAAAATATTGTTGGAGTTTTTAATGGACTCTTCCCTCTCTTCTTTTCCTGTTCTTTAAGACAATGGTAGTTAGTTGTCCACTAATCATTAATACATGATTTTCTAACAAAGACTTGCATACCCTTTTGGCTAAAAAGTGGCCAAATACCAAAGAGCTGGAAATTTGGGAGACAGCCTTTAGTCTTTTCCAAAGCATGTAAACCCTTTTGAATCCTTTTGGGTAAATGTCTGATGAAGATCAAACAGAATTCATAAAGGGTTTCTGATACACAGTGAAATGTGCCTGTGAGGACTCTACACGTGATAATAATCTAAGCATGCTCTCTTTTAGTCCTAAAATGTGTGGAGTAATGTTACGTGAAATTGATAGGAGGCCATTGATTTGGACTGAGCTCCCGCACTAGGCCTAGCAGACCAAACCAAAATGGAGTCACTCATGCTGAAGTTCACACCCACCAAGCCAAAACTAAGTTGTTTATCTGATCTTCCAAGAAATCAAGAAAGAAAGGGAGATAACAGCCCAATCCCCAAACAGGCCAGTTTTAGCTGGCATGATAAGGAAGGCCCCTCTGCTTCAACCTTTACAAGGAAAGTAACTTTGAAACAATCGATCTGCTTTTTGTTCTCCGTTTCTGCTTTCCTCAACCCTTTTCTGACCATAAAACCAACATCCTCTGCTCGGCTCACGGGAACACTCATTCTATTTTGTAGAATGAGGTATTGCCCGATATTCTAGATTTGCACATAAAAGCCAATTAAGATCTTTAAATGAAATCTGTTGTAACTTTGTCTTTTGACACTAATAAATGCACGAACAGGTTTCTTTAGAGAAAGTCGGTGATATGCAGGATACATTTGACAAGTGCTGTGGTCAAATGTGATATTGTTTACATTCTCATTTTCATAATTTTCTTAAGTACTATGTAATTTGGTCTTGGGAATGCTTCACTAATTACGGGTGAGGAGGATGGGCCTTGTATGTGACAGAATGATTTAGTGTTCTGCAGTTCAGTGGAAAGAGTGTAGATGTGTTGAATATTTATGACGTTTTACCTTCTCTCTTTGTTACAGAGGCCTTACAACAAATTAAAACATGTGTGTCAGCTCCCTAATTATCTAGCTAGACTTTTAAAGATTGGCTAGTTAAGGCTGAATTTTATTCAAGCACTACTTCATCTGTCATACTATTTTAAGTACATTAGCCTTGTTAGCCTATTATATGGCCATGATCAGTACTATTTAAATTGCCAACTTCTATGAGTTCCTTCTGTGTGCTCTGGCTCGGTCAATGCATTAGTGGCACTAGCTTAGTTTTGTCACAATTCTGGGCACATTGGCAGTCCCCGGGTGGGAGGCCTGGAGCTCCTGGGTGAACATAGTGCATCTGCCCAGAGCTTCAATTTTACTTGAGGATTTGGAAAAATATAAATTAATCGATTTAACCTTTTATATAATATGCTCCAATTCTTTATTTAATTTGCTGCAAAGCAAACAAAATTATGCATTAGCTATGTTATGACTAAAACCCAAATGTTGTTGAATACTTTCAGGGATAGAATAACAACTTGTAAACCCAGAAGTATGGCTGCTTAGCTATTGGAGTTCCAGCCAGAAACCGGCTGAGAAAAAAATGTGCTGACTCTCATCCTGAGAAGTGTTGGGACGGAGCCCCACCTGGCTTCCGGGTGAGGCAGTCCAAAGCCTATTCCTATCTCATGTCAAAGTCCTCTGCCATTGCACAGGAACTCCAGGGACTGTTCAAGAAGGAACAGGAAGCCTCCAACCCAAGGGAACGGGACTCATCGTGTTGTCAGATCCAGAGAAGCATGGGTGAGCTCAGCATGGGCAGGGCCATTGAGGAAGTTCCTCCTTCCTCAGCTAAGCCACACTGGCCAGGAGGTCCCCGAGTCCTGAGAGCATCCTCCCAGAGCTGTCCCGGTTACTCTCCAGACCTGGCCGTGGCACCTCCCAGCTCCTGGTGCCTGAGTCCCTGCCTTTGACTGGGATTACCGTTTATCACCCCCCACTGCACGCTTTGCCCCTTCCCGCCCACTGTGGTGACACAGTCTTGCTTAGGTCCAGTCCTAGTCCTGTGAGAGAGTTTCTGCCCTTGACCTTGGTCCAGATTTCCAGTTCCTGTCTTTATGTGGTCCATTGCCAGGACTATAGATGAGTTGAACCAATGAACAATATAAAGTTTGATTTTTCTGTGAAAATAAATATGAATGCAAAATGCACATGAATGCTTAAAATACCAGACCTCAAAGATGAGTGCTGGCTCTCTGTGGCCCCTTTGAGCAATCCCTGTGCCCCTGGGGGATGCATTCATCCGCTGCTGTTACAGCGCCACCAGCAGTCACTTTTGAGGAGTGCAGCTCCAAGGGACGACGGTACAAGGGAAAGAATTCAGCCAATGTGAGATGTCCTCCAGCAAAATCAGAGACAGTGTCCTTCAGAGGGCACGTGTCCTGCTGGAATCAGGGGACATTCCATACGGTTCCGGATATTCCGCCTCCTAACTGAACTCTATGCAATGCCTTTATCCCCTCCTCCCAATCTGTGCAACATATCAAAGAAATAAAACCTGTTTTCTTTCTTAGTGGTTGCACCAATTTAGTGCAGTCTGGTTCTTTTCTGTTTTTCCATAAAATTGTTTTCAGAAGTACTTAAAGTTGTTTTGGTGAAAGTTGACTTTATGATGCTTGTTTGTCGTTTCAAAAACAACAAAGGCAGCTTTGACTGGCGTTGAGAACCTGAGCTAAGAGAGCAGGAGATAGGATTCCAGGGACTTTTAGCCTTGGCTCTATCCTCTTCCCACCCTGCACCTCCTTTCTTAGAAACATGGGGAGCCCAGGCAGGCATGAGAAACCTTTCTGAGCATGAGACTCTCACTGAACTGAAGGCTCAGAGGATGACTGGGCCCCCGTTGTCCTGGACAAACAGTTGCTGTCCTGATGTTTTCCTCCTTGCTCCTGTGATGGGGGCTTTCAGGATACATTCTGCGTGGGAAGAAATGCACAAGGCATCCCTAATTTGAGATGGGGCTGTGACGGTCTTTGTTTTAGCCAGGCCAGTTCCAGACCTGATGCAGTTAAACTTGCATTAAGGTCGAAGCTGCTGACTCCTCTCAGAGGGCCCCTCAAGTTCTGCCTCTTAAAAATATAAATATCGGCCGGGCGCGGTGGCTCAAGCCTGTAATCCCAGCACTTTGGGAGGCCGAGACGGGCGGATCACGAGGTCAGATCGAGACCATCCTGGCTAACCCGGTGAAACCCCGTCTCTACTAAAAATACAAAAAACTAGCCGGGCGAGGTGGCGGGCGCCTGTAGTCCCAGCTACTCGGGAGGCTGAGGCACGAGAATGGCGTAAACCCGGGAGGCGGAGCTTGCAGTGAGCTGAGATCCGGCCACTGCACTCCAGCCCGGGCGACAGAGCAAGACTCCGTCTCAAAAAAAAAAAAAAAAAAAAATAAATATCAGTCCCGGAGACTGATCTTTGGCTCATGTTTCCTAGAGAAAAGTACTTGAAAAATTTGTAGGCATGTACTTCTGTGCTCATTTCTATTCTGAAGGTGAATTGGCATGGTGCTGGTTAAGGAGGACCCTGTCATTGATTAGAATGGTCACCTTAAGAACTTGTTCCTAGTGCCTGACTCTGTGACAAGCATCCCCAGCCTGCCAGTGACACAGCATTTGTGTATCCCTTTTTGTCCTAAACCAGAGCTTATTCTTGTACCATATGTATAAAGACCGATACTTTGCAGATGGAAATTCCTCCCTGAGACAGAGACAGATCATCTGCCCCCTCCCATATGGCTTAGGAAGGGCACAGAAAGAGCCAGAGGAAGCAAGCTTAGAAAGTGAGAGCAAGGGAATAGGGAGAGAACAATTCAAAGACAGAATTGGGAGGCAGGTTTTAGAAATAGGAGGCTGTTGTCAGAGACCCAAGGGAGACATTCCAGGGAGCTTCCTGGAAGTTTATGTGGCCTGAATCTTTACACTGGACCTGGTGTCTGGGAGAAAGAGCCGTGCCTTCAGGGATGAGAGGCTGAAGGAAAAAAACTGGCTGCCTGCTGTAGGGATGCAGTGAAGATGTGGGGTGGGGTGGGGGCTAGAGAGAGGAAGCAAATTGGGATTAAGGAGAACATTCAGCCAGCCAGGCAATGCTGGGCTCTGCAGATCGGGGACCATCTCTGTATTTGGTGTCTGAATGTTCTCACACTTTAATTAGGCAGTTCTTCCCCCTGGATCAGAATAGGGTAAGTGCACACCCTTTCCTTCTTCCCTGCCACCCCCAAGGAAATGGCACAAGGATACCCCACTTTGGGACATAAATTCTAACATGTTTGATTTTTTAAAGATCAGTGTCATTACCCAAAAGTTATGCTTGCTGTGTTCACGGTCTGCATTTATGCTCTCTGAATTTCCCTTTTCAAAGCCTGGCTTTTCTCCAGAATCCCACTATGGCAGGAGATCAAGGGAGGGCCTCACGCTCTCCAGCAAATGATAAAATTCCACAGCGAAGCTTTCTCAGCGTCTCCCAGAAAGAACCCAGAATTAGCTGGGTCCTGACAACCATAGCACATGTCCCTACACAGGCTGTGCACCTTGACTGAGCAACACCCCTGTCCTTGGCCAGCAGAAGACTCGCTTGGCCCTGGTGTGGGCAGACAACACACGCCAGGCTTTTCTCTTGGCACAGCTTGCTTGGAGCCCTCTTTGCTCCCCCAGAGCCACAGCCCTGCCCCTCGCCCCAGTGACGGTGCTGTGGTTTGCTTATTTTGACATATTCATTCCTAACACGCTGAAGATGAAAGGCAGGAAATGTGCAGTTCCAGTTCCCATAGCAGGGGCGGTTGGACCACGTTGCATCACATTTACAGAAAGGTCATGGGATCCAGAAGGCAAACACAGCATAGGCTGACCTCAGGCCCAGGGGCTGGCCTGGCACAGCACATGCTGGGCGCTGCCCGCCCCTGGATGGAATCCCTCCTCACCACAGACTGACCACAGCCTGGCTCACTCCCACCACTGTCTGTGACTGAAGCCACCTCCTCACAAGGTCACTCCTCTTGGGGCTCCCCACTGTCCCGGAGAGAGCCCACTTCCTCTCAGACCACTCCCAGTCCTGGCAGTGTGACTGCTGCTGAGGGATAACTATGGAACTCTCCCTGCCTTTCCGCTTCCCTTCGAGCAGGAAGTGCCTCCAGATCTTTGGGGCAGAGATTGGAAACCCCCAGTATTCTAAAAAAAGTGGCAGAACTTGACCCACCAAGACCTAAAGGGGAAAAAAAGCTAAGGCCTTGCTGGTTTCCCTCAGTGGCCATTGGTCCTTCCTGCAGTCCCCAGCCAGCTAGATAATTCTTCTCTAAAACATGCCATCTTTTCCATAAGATACAACTAAGCATCACTTCCACCTACACTCAGGTTGTTAAGACATTTGAAGAATAATTTGTTCTAGACCCCAAAAAAAAACCTTGCAGGAAGAATTCCACTTCCCTTCCTCCAGGTGTGTGCCATGTGGTTGGGTTACGGGGGCAGTGGGGGCTGTAACTGGCTTTGTATATGGTCATTTCCTGCCTTTGGTGCAGTTAAACCAAGCCGTCGGTCATTAGGCTGCAGGAATACCATTTGTGCATTTCATTTCCTTGGGGATGATTTTTTAAAGTGGCTCTAATGCACCTGATCACATTCAGATGTGTTCCCAGGGAAGCAGGCGATTTGAGAGTGCAGTAAAGCCAGCTTGCATGTGCCCAGATCCAGCTCAGTTTCTTGTTCAACAGAAGCCACTAAGGACAGGCACTCAGGCATGATAATGTTCTTCTGTGCCTTTGTCTGGGGCAGTTCATTAAGGCAGAGACACCTCAGCGCTGACAGGACAACCCCTTCCTGTGTGTTCCAGGGAAACCTAATTGACTACAAAACCTTTTTTTTTTTTTGATGTCACCACTGCCAGATACAAATCCAATTAGCAGCAGAGTTAACTCAGATGAACCCTGGGAACATGGAAATACCATATTCTACAGCTAATCAGACCCATGGAATGATGACACATCTGAATGTCATCAGGAAGGTGGGATTCTGAGGACAATAGGGGGCTGGATGCTCTCAGGGCCCACATGTTCCACTGATTTCAGAGCCCCCCTCTGTGGGTGAATTACAAGGACTTCGAGGTTTAACAATCAGAGGCCAGCTTCTGTCTGCTCAAGGCCTCTGGGCCTAGGAACATCATCGCTTTATTCTGAGGCCAGAGATATTCAAATGAAGTCACTCAGGTCTTATTTCCAGGACAGCCCCTTGGTCCCTCCGCAAGTCCCTCCCCACAAATCTGGATAGATTTAAGAAACCCTTCGTTTCTTGTTATGTGACCCTTCTCCCAGAGACTCGGGAATCCTGTGTTCTGACTCTCCTGAGAGTAGAAGCAAACAAGTAATTTCAAGGCACAGAGGGATGCTCTGGCCTCTCTGACCTCCCTTTAAATAATTAATGTTGACAGGCAGGTGCTAAAAGGCTAGGCAGAGAGAAAAATGCCAATACAAAAGGGCAAGTGCAAAAGGAAGTACTCGCCTGACTTCTGAGTGATCATTATGGTGATTATTCATCATTGCAATGTGGATTGTAATGCTGGAAGACACTCCAGGCTCTGGGAACCTTGCTTTTGGTAAGAAAAACTCCATTTAGAAATAACCAGGTAGCTAGAACAGCAGGGCTAGAATCAAACCAATCAGAAGCCACGCAGGAGGCTTGTATGGGGGCTTCTCAGGACATCAAGTTTCATCATGATTGGTGGCCTGGTTGTTTCAGAAGTCCTCACTTGCCCACAGAACAGGTTACTCCTCGACCTACTCGCCTGATTGGTGGGAAAACCCCCACTGGTAGAAGTGGCAGCTGTCAGGGTAGGAGGGCAGGGGCTGGTGCAAGATTCGGAGGCTTTCATCCTTTTTATTTGGCATGTGATATGCTTGGTTCATCTAAGTGTAGTGGGTCTACTCTGGCCTCAGACAGGCGGTAAAGCATTTGGAGATAAGTAGGGTGGAAGTCTCTGGAATCAAAGCCCAGGGGCCTGGGAAATCAGCTGGAGCTCTCAGATGTAAGCAGCAGAAATGAACAAGGGCTGTTTTCAGCAGGCAGTATCTATCACAATTACCTTAGGTATTTACTTTACCCTTCTACAAGCCTCAGAATATTTCAAGGCCCCCTTTACTATCTCTGGTGGACTGATGGCTCAACATTCTTCATAGCCACAGGCTTTCATGGACTTCATGTTATTGGATCAACGTTTCTCACTATCTGCCTTTTCAGTGGAAAAGGAGCGTATTGAATGGCTATGGGGTGGCTCAGAGTCAGTGAGGGCTGCAGCGTGAGCTTGGAAAACAGCAGGAAGGCTCTGACACAGTCAGACTCATGGGCAGAACCACACCAGAAGCCTAGGACCGGGAGGGCTCTGGGATGCCTGCTGTGGGTCGCTGAACATCACAGTCCCCTACGGGTACCACTGGTGCTTGGCCTGGCCACCGTGGGGGAATAGCTACCTCCAAGGCCACTGAGGACACAGGGTTCCACCCCCCGCAGCCCCCTGCCATGGTGGTCTCTCGTAGCTCCTGCCACTCTCAGCTTTGGCACCTCTAAGTCTGGGTGTCCCTAACTGGTCCAGCTCAACCATGTGCCTATGCCCCACGGCAAGGTGGTAAATATCCACCATGCCCGAATTCTGATGCAGATCCCACACTCTCCAGGAGGAAAGCTACTGATGGCCCCCTTTATCACCAGCGGAATACAATGAAGACCAAATGAGACAACAGCCTGACCCTCGTGAGGCTGTCCTTTCCTGCCCCTACCACCCAGCTCTTTTGGTCCAAGCACCATATTCTGCTTGGTGGATATCCAGGCCCTTCACTTCACTTGTCTTTCTTCCTTAGGCTGTTGTCCCTTCTGTATCTCTGCTTAGGACCTCCATAGGGAAGGAAGGGGTTATGAGGCAAAGTTCAGTGCCACTGCTCGCCAGTTTACAGCGAGGCAGGTGCAGGTAGTGGCCAACTGATGGCCACAGCAAGGATAATAACCGGTTAGAAAATGCCAAACACCTGCCTCGGAGCTCAGTCCGCACCTGTGAAATAAAGCTGCAGCCAGGGTCTGAGGCTCACACGGAGGAGGAGGGTCTCCTCCAGCAAGGAGGTCACACTTCAGATGCAGAACAGAGCGGCAGAAGCCAGGCGGAGTTCCACCCTAAGCAAGGTAGGAAGAAAATGAAGTGGGCTGCAGAGCACTGGGAGATTTTTGAAAAATTATAACAAGACTTCTTTGTTTATCTTCTCCCTGGCTTCCGCAGCCGGTCTGAGTCGGGATAAATTCAGCACAGGAGGAAAATGTAGCATTTCCTCCCCCTCTCCTCCCATTTTAGGTGAGAGGAGGAGGTGGCATGGGGGATAGAGAAAGATCTGGCAAGCTCGCCAGCTGGCACTGCGGCTGGGCTGAACACAGTGAGCTTGCTCTGAGCCCCCACAGAGCGGGGCCCGGAGCAGAAACGTGGAGGTACCCTCTCTCTTTGCTCCCCTTCCTCCAACCCCTTAGAAGTCAGGTTGGTCTCAGGCATAGAGGGGTTGGTAGCCCCTTGCCCAGTATAATCCAAGGGTCCACACACCTGCATGCCCCAGCAGAGCCCCACCACTCAGGCTCACAGCATGCAGCTTCAGAGGGGAGCCATGTGTTTAAGAGCGTTGCTTTCAGAAAGACCCATTTAAAATGCAAACCTGTAGCTTGGGAACAGCAATATATGACCAGCTCAATCTCCTCACAGAGTTGACCATCACATTACTAAGGGATGGCTCAAGGGGCAGTTCTAAGGATGGGAGCTGGAGAGATTTTGATGCAAGTGAGGACATGCAGTCGTGGGTGCCCTGGCTGTAGGGATCACATGAGGGGCTTGGATAAGAAGGGGCACTAGGAAAATTAGAGTGAATAAGGAATAAGATTGGAGACAGGGATTGTGGGCATGAGGCCTCTTCACCCCTACGCTTACGCTTACAGAGCCTCGCCTCTCCCTAGCATAGGGAAGAAGCTGGAAAGCTTTGGATCCTGTTTTCCAAAACCTGAAGACCTTTCACAAGAGCCTGGGTCTGGACAACATGTCTGGTCTCCTGATCCCTGTGTTGGTGGTGGAGAAGGTGGTGTGATGATGGAGGCCAGTGCACTCTGTAGGGGAGAAGGGACTCCCCTAGGAGCTGGATCTAGGGACAGACTTAAGCAGCATTTTATTTTTTGTATCAATTTCATGCATGATTTGTTTTAAAATCTGGTTCAAGGCATTGTAGCTATGGAGGCTCAGTTATTATTGAGCCGACCCTAGGTGGGAGGATGGGGAGGCCTGCGGGGCTGCTGTTGCCCTTTTGAGTAGGTCCATCCTGGTGCCCAGAGGCCGGCATCACAGGCAGTCCTTGGCCCTTGGCCACTGAACAGAATAAAGACTAAAAAAGGGACCATGGAGGTAGGTGACAGAGGTGCACTGCTAAATATTACATTGTATTTTGTATTAGTCTGTTTGGGTTGCCATAATATACTACAGGCTGGATGGATCACACAACAGATGTTTATTTTCTCACAGTTTTGGAGGTTGGAAGTCTAAGATCAGAGTACCAACAGGGTTAGTTTCTGGTGAGGGGTCTCTTCCTTGCTTGCAGACGGCCACCTTCTCCCTGTGTTCTCACATGACCTTTTCTCTGTACACACATGGAGACAGAGAGAGAGATAGAGCTCTGGTGTCTCTTCTTCCTCTTGTAAGGATATCAGCTGTATTGGATTAGGGGCCTTATGACCTCATTTAACCTTAATTCTTTAAAGGCCTTGTCTCCAAATACAGTCACGTTGAAGATTAGGGCTTTGACACATGAATTATGGGGTGATATAATTTAGTCCATAACATACCTATATACAGATGTATGCATATATGTTAACAGTAATCTTCTGGTGGTGGAATAGGAGTGCATTGTTTCCTTTGTGTTCTATGATCTCCAGGTTTCTTCATTAAGAATATCTCCTGTACTTACAGGAAGAAAGTAACAGGTAATAGTTTCTAAAGAGAAGGAACACATTTTCAGTTCAAAATAACATGTGCTGTGGGATTATTTCTAGAATTACATCTATAACTTGTGTGCCCATCTACAGACTCGCCCGCCTACCCATCTGTCTGTCCATTCGTCCATCCATCTACTCATCCATCCATTCTTCAGTTCGTCCTTCCTTCCATCCTTTTTTCCATCTGTATATTTGCATTGAGAGATATACGGGAATGATAATGAACAAATGTTTGTGATGGTGGTTTCCGTATGGTGGAGTTTTAAGTGATTTTGTATTCTTCATACTTATCTCTTTTGCTTGAAATTTGTAATAAGGAGGTACATAAAATTTTTCCTCAATACACAACATTGAACTTTTTATTTGCTTACACACATGATCTGAATCACTTGATTCTGGAACAGCAGTTGGTCTAACACAGCAGCTCTGCTCTATTCATAGGGTGGGTCCTAATCACCGGGCCTAACTGAGCGCAACTCTGACCCCACAGACCTGGTGGTGCTGAGGTTGCCAAGCTCAGCGTGTAAAGTGGAGGTGTAGCTCAGTGGGGGAGAAAAGAGAGAGTTTGCAGGCTACACCTGGGCTCCATTTAAACCCACAGCCGGGCATCTCAAGCCTTTGATGTATGCTGTGCAACTGGCTGGCGGGTCTGTAGCGGGCAAGGCCCTGCCATTTACAACTCCAGGGTGGCTGATAAGTGCCCTCAGGGCCTTCCTGCCCAGCTGCAATTGTCATCTCTGTTCCAGTCTCCCCTGACTCCCACTATTCTGAAATTGGGACAGGAGCTCCTGTGGAAAGATCTCCAAGGTCAAGGATGTGACTGTTGAACATTTTTAGCTCCAGTAAAATAGATAAACAGCCTTCTGTGTTCATGGATTTGCAGAGCATTTTCTGAGTGTTGGAGAGCAAAGGAGTAGTAGGCACTTTCTCACCTGTGGTGGGAGTGAGAATGACACAACAGTTTAGGAAGACAGCCTAACATTCATTATCTAGGAGAGGCAAAGATACACTGGCACTGTGACTTAGCAACCCTGCTCCTAGGCACATGCTTTGCATGTGGAGATGTGTAAGGATGATCATGAGAGTGTTTTTTCTAATAGCCCCATGCAGGAAGCAACCCAATGCCCATCAACAGTTATAGATGGCCTACATAAATTGAGCTATATTTGTACAGTGGAATGCTATTCATCTATAAAGATGAACTAATTACAGCTAGGGTAACAACATGGTCGTAACCCACAAGCATGAAGTCAAGCGAACAAAGAAAATCGAAAAAGAACATATACAGCATTATATTGTTCTTGTGAAGTTCAGAAACAAGCCATATTTTTTTAGGGATGGATAAAAAAGTAAAAATATGGAAAAAAAATTTATAAAACACAGGATAGGGATACCCAGGAGGAAGGAAAGGAAACAGAATCGACCAGATTTTCTTTCCCAGGGTGGACAGGAACTTCTGGGGTGCCTGGTAACGGTTTTTTTTTCTTAACCTGGGTGGTGGTGACAAGGATGTTTGCTTTATAAATTATTCACTAAACTCTTCAGTTATATGTCTTACTTTGAATATTTTATATTCACTATGAGAATATGAAAAAGAGAAAAGGAAAATCCAGTCTCCATTTCTAGAAATGACTGCTTCCTTTACCCCAGGCTTCCTTCTGGGACCTCAAGCAGCATTGGTCCAAGTCTATGACCAGGGTCATAAGTCAGTGTGCTCTTACTTTCCAAGTTCTATGATGAGCTTAGCCTTCTATCTGGGACTGTTGTATGTGTGGAAGTGGGAGGGATGGGAATATGCTGCCCCAAGGAGACGAAACATTAGGAATTACAGTGAAAACATGAGACCACGGTGTAGAGACTTCCAGTGTTGTGGAAGTTTGGAGAATGAGTCCAGAGAAGGAACACTCCACTGGTACTGAGGATGGACTGGAGGAGACAGAAGCTCGGAGCTGGGAGGGTGAGAGAGGATGTTGTGATGAAGGTCCCTGCGAATGACCAGTGGAAGCCAAGTATGGCTGGATCCACAGGAGGGTTTGGAAAAGCAGGAGGATGTTTGCTCCACCCCACCTTGTTGGTAGTTTTGGTTCACCAATCAATCAATTATCAATTCAGTGGTGCCCCCAGATATGTTATATCTAACAGTCAATAGGAGAATCTTGGACAAAGAAGACATGCAGAAACCTTCAGAGAAAAATAGAAAGTGAATGAGAGAATTTAAAAAATAGATCCCATTGTTCTCTTTGCCAAACTCCATTGGAAAACAATCCTCAGCTGCTCCAGGAAACGCATTCATCAGAAGTCTCCGGGGCTTACTGTGGAAAACAGTTTGGTAGTTCCTTACAAAATGAAGCATAGAATTACCTTAAAATCCAGCAATTCTACTTCGATTATATATCCAAGAGAACTGAAAGCAGGGACTCAAACAGACCCTTGTGCACCATAGCATTATGCACCATAGCTGGAGGTGAAAAAACCCAAGTGCCCACCCACAGATGAATGAATCAACAAAATGCAGCACGTCTATATGATGGAATATGATTCAGCCTTAAAAAGAATGAAGTATTGAGACACGCTACAACATGGATGCACCTTGAACCCACGCCAAGGGAAATAAGCCAGTCGCCAAGGGACAGTATTATAGAATTGTTCCATTTCTATTAGGTACCTAGAATAGGCAAATTCACAGAGACTGAAAGTAGAACAGTAGTTAGTGGGGGCTAGGAAAAGAAGAGCATAGTTATTGTGTGTGTGTTGTTTGTTTGCTTCTCTGAGACAGGATCTCACTCTGTTACCCAGGCTGGAGTGCAGTGGCACAATCTCTGCTCACTACAGTCTTGACCTCCTGGGCTAGGGTGATTCTCCCACCTCAGCCTCCCAAATAGCTGGGACTACAGGCATGCACCACCATGCCTGGCTACTCTTTGCAATTTTTGTAGAGACTGGTCTTGAACTCCTGAGCTCAAGTGGTGTGATCTGCCTGACTCAGCCTCCCAAGGTGCTGGGTCTACAGGTATGAGCCATCATGCCCCTTGAGAGTTATTTATTTATTTTTTGAGACAGAGTCTCACTCTGTCACTCAGCTGGGGCGCAGTGACACAATCTCAGCCCACTGCAACCTCTGCCCCCTGGGTTCAAGCAATTCTCCTGTCTCAGCCTCCTGAGTAGCTGGGATTACAGGCCTGTGTCACCACCCCCTGCTAATTTTTGTATTTTTAGTAGAGATGGGTTTTACCATGTTGGCCATGGCTGGTCTCGAACTCCTGACCTCAAGTGATCCACCCGCCTCATCCTCCCAAACTGTTGGGATTAGGGGCATGCGCCACCATGCCCAGGTGAGAGTTATTGTTTCATAGGTACAGTTTCTATTTGTCATGACTATAAAGTTCTGGAGATGGATGGCAGTCATGGTTGCACGATATTGTAAATATAATTAATGCCACTGAATTGTACATTTAAAAATGGTTACAATGGTAATGTTTATGTATATTTTACTACATTCCAAAAAGAAGTCCACAGGAGCTCAAAAAATTGTTCCTGTGTGTTGAGATAGAGGAAAGAGGCCTGAGCTGTGGAATCATTTACTGAATAGCAAGAAAGATAGAAAACAAGGTAAACTTTCCTTGTTGAAGGTTGAAGAAGAAGAAAAAAATGCTTTTTCCTTGGCCTATCCCTGGAGCTTCTGCTACTGTTGGGCCAGCCTCTGGCAGCAGCATGGAGACGTTAAACACTGCGGGTAGACCTGAGTGCTTCTGGAAAAGTGGCCCCTGCCCCTTCCTCCTATCCTCATCCCTCAACAAAGGCTGAACCCTAGCTACCCTCCAAAAGGCTGTTTTCTGGGAAATTGCCTTTTAGAATTTTTCTTTTAATGTATGAATCCACCCTGAATGCTATTTGAAAAAGAAAAGGAATTTAAAAACTAAAGATGTTGCAGTAGGCTTACATATACACAATGGAAAAATCTGCTTCTCAAACAGCCTGAGTAGAAAACCTCGCATTGCCATGGCAACCAGATTCCACTGTGACCACACATCATTGCCAGGTCACCCACCCATTTGTAAGCCTGGGCTTTTCAGCCCTTCCCTGAGAACATATGGGGCCCAGATGATACCACCCACTGCTGTAGGGTGCTTGAAGCTCCAGGATGGCTGGCTGAGGGCTCTGTTCTAGTCACTAAGGGGATATTCCTGGAGACCCATCTAACCTGGGAGAGGGAATCGGCTCTTCCTAAAAATCATAGAGGGGGAGGAGACGCTCCCTCAAGCCATTGCTCCAGGGAAATGCAAGACCCCTGTGGCTACTCAGGGGCTTGGAGTACTAGGATGAGTGGTTGGGATTTAAAACAATTGTGTGCTGCTGACCAGAAAACCAGGCCCTTGGTAACACAAGAACTGCGAGTCCTGGATCAGTTAAAAATCTAAAGAATAATCAGATCCTTAATGCTTCATTTCCTTGAACAGACATCATGACCCTTTTATAGAGTTTCTGTGTCATCTTGCCCTTTGATCATTCGAAACAATTACTTCTTTCCAAACTACACGCTCAGTCCCTTTTTCAAACAGCATTTTGGAATGGCTAGCCTATAATAACACCACCTCCCTTCCTTTTGAGCTTCCTCATGATACCGAAGGGAAGTGCTGGAGGGAAGAGCTTGGTCCCTTTAAATGATACTGAAGGCAGGGGGAAGGGTGTGGCCCCTGGCTAGGGCTCCACCCCCACGAGCCTAGGTGAGGACAGGCATTTTTGTTTTCCTGCTCAAATGTTGCATTTCCCAAGACCACTCTGGCCTGCCACGCCCCCATCCTGTGCCTGTAAAAGTCCGGCCCTGGCAGGCGGACATACAGATGGCAGGAGGTGGAGAGGAGCACAAGGGCAGAGGAGCACATCAGCAGGCGCCAGCAGGCCACTGACCGGCATAAGCAGAATGAAGCTGGGGCGGTCCAAATGCAGGGGGAAACCTTCCCACTCCACCTTCCGACTTCCGCCATCTGCTGAGAGCTGACTTTACTCAAAATCTTGCACTCATTCTCCAAGCCCAGGTGTGATCCGAATCTTCAGTTACAGCAAAGCAAGCACCCAGGATACAGAAAGCCCCCTGTTCTTGCAACAAGGCAGAGGGTCTAATTGAGTTGGTTAATACAAGCTGCCTATAGACAACAAAAAACTAAAAGAGCGCGGAGTAGCGCACGCCCACTGGGGCTTCAGGAGCTGTAAACATCCACCCTTGGACACTGCCGTGGGGTTGGAGCCCCATAGCCTGCCCATCTGTGTGCTCCCTAAAGGTTTGAGTAGTGGGGCACTAAAGAAGTGAGCTGGTCCCCGTGTCACACTCTCTACAAGGGCGACAAGTGAACTTTTCCCATTTCACTAAGGCCTTTTATGAAATTGATATATAATAGTTGTACATGTATATGAAGGTACATATAATATCTTGATACCTGTATACAATTTGTAATAATCAAATCAAGTGATTGGGAAATCTATCACCTCAAACACTTTTGAGTTGGGAGCGTCACAATTCTAGCTATTTTGACATAGACAATAAATAATTGTTAATTATAACTTCCCTGCTATACAATCGAATACTACAACTTATTCCTTCTGTGTAACTAACTGTATTTTTGTTCTCATTAACAAACTTCTCTTTATCCTCCTTCCCAGCCTCTGGTAACCACCATTCTTTCTCTACTTCTATGAGATTCACTTTTTTTTTTAGCTCCCACATATATGAGTAACATGTTATTTTACTTAATGTCCTCCAGTTCCATCCATGTTGCTGCAAATGACAGGATTTGTTTGTTTTGTTTTGAGATGGAGTCTCATTCTGTTGCCCAGGCTGGAGTGCAGTGGCTCCGCCTCTCAGGTTCACGCCATTCTCCTGCCTCAGCCTCCCGAGTAGCTGGGACTACAGGTGCCTGCCACCATGCCCTGCTAATTTTTTGTATTTTTAGTAGAGACGGGGTTTCACCGTGTTGGCCAGGATGGTCTCGATCTCCTGACCTCGTGATTCGCCCTCGGCCTCCCAAAGTGCTGGGATTACAGGCGTAATCTGCGCCTGGCCAGGATTTCATTCTTATGGCTAAATAATATTCTGTTTTGTGTACATAACATTTTATTCATCCATCTGTCGATGGACACTTAGGTTGATTCCATACCTTGGCTATTGCGAGTAGTGCTGTGATAAACATGCGAGTGTCTTTCACATACTAATTTCATTTCCTTTGGATGTATATCTAGCAGTGGGATTGCTGGATCATACTGGAGTTCTAGTTTAGGTTCTTGAGGAATCTCCGTACTGGTTTCCATAATGGTAATAATACTTGACATTCCCACCAACAGTGTGTGAGTGTTCCCCTCTCTCTATCCTTGCCAGCATTTATTTTTTGTCCTTTTGTCTACGACCATACCATGTTCAATGTGGCGATCCCATCTGAGGTCTTTCCTGTGGGAGTGGCTGGAAGGCCATCATCCTTGCAATTGCCCTCCCCTGCTGACCCCAAGGAAAGTTTTGCAGGGCTTGTAGATATCAAAGCAAGCCCTTGATTTTGATATTTTAGGGGCCTCAGCCCCAGACTGGCTAGCATTCTCATCTCTCCCACAATGCGGTTTTTATAATTGGCAAGTCTTGTTTTTACATTCCAAGCCTGGAGTCTTTTTCCACAACATTGTAGAAGGCCTTGGGCATTCTGAGAACTAAGTAGCTTGCTTTTGGCATTGTCTTTGATTGGGCCAGGCTTTCAATGAAGGAAAACACATTGGGAAGAAAGGAGCTCGCCGTGTTGCTGACGGATCACAGAGATTTTTTTCTTTACTAATTTTCTTTGTGTTTGGCCAGGTATAGAGTGAAGGTGGCAGTTGGGGAGGCCTCTCCTAGTAGACTGAGCTTTTCTGCATTTTAGGCTAGGGCTGAGCGGGTCCAGTCCTCTCCTGGCCATCTCTGAGACTTCTTGAGTCCCCACTATAGAGGAGTTCAGGGGCATTGGGCATTTCTTCCTTGTGTGAAATTTTCAGCTCCTGTCAGAATGACCTTCCACCAAACCCTTCACTTCTTCCCATCATAAAGTTGGAAGAAGAAAGAAGAAAAGTGGTTCATGGCATGTGGGCAGGTAAAATATCAACAACTTTGCCATAACCCATGTTCAGTTCAGTAGACTTGGAACAGCATGAATTTTGCAAAGTGAAAAACTCTGGCTTCCCCTGGAGATGCATTGCTCTGCAATCTGAAAACCAGCAGCAAGCCAGAGTAATAAGAGCAGGGAAGGGGGAGAGGGAGGAAAAAGGGAGAGAAGAGACCAAATCAGTGTCCTAGGGCCTAGCCTGACGGTTTAAGGTAATGCCTATTTATTAATATCTCTTCTCCTTCCTTTCTTTTTTCCCCTTTCTCCCTCCCTCCCTCTTTCTTGCTGCCTCCCTTCCTAGTGACATGAGGATGCTTCTTCCCTCTGGCAGCTCTGTCTTATTTGGCTATACCCAGCCAGAGTTTATAAGGATGCAAGCCTGTCTTCACAGATGTTTCCTTTTAATCACTAATTAATATTAGTGATTAATTCTTAATGGGGACATACTAAGAAACACACTTGCAAAATGCTCACTGGCAATTGGAATAACCTTGATTTTGTGAGCCATGCATCATCTTTGCTTGGCCACCGGTTCCACAGACAATGCATCAGATCCTAGACTTATCTGATCATTTATTAGTTTCTTCTCCCAGACCTGGGACAAAACCAGGGGGTTTCCAGAGTGGAAACAACAGGGAAGTTAGCTGTCGTGACTGAGAGACTGTGAAGGTTCTCAGTGAGGATTTCCTCTGATCTCCCGGCATCACCATCTGAAATGGGAATGGGTATTGGGTGGGTGTTCACTGAATGCTGGTTCCAGGCTGGGCCTGTGTTAGTGGGCAGGCTGCTGAAGTGGCTTTGGGACGCAAGAAGGCGTCCTGGCTCCTCCTACTCTGACAAAGTGGATGGGTGCCTTGCTGGGGGTGCCTTAGCGAAAGGCCGTATGTTGACAGATCCAGGGATTCCAATCAAATCGAACTTATTAAGCACATGGAAACTCCCGGCATAGGGCAGGCCCAGTAGAGGCTCTGCTGGGGGACTGGGGACATTCTCAGTGTGGGGAGCCTGGGCATCTTGTCACTTCCCATTAGCTGCAGGATGCCAGGATCCTTCATTTCTGATAAATCATTCATCCATTACCAAAAAGTAATGGTTTTAAAACTGATGTTAGGAAAAATAATGTTCTTAGAGAAGTTAGTAAGTTTGCAGGAACAACAAGGCTTCCCACACACAAGTTGCCAGTTTGTATAATCTCCTCAGCTTTTTAAAATGCAGAACTTCTCAGAAGCTTTATTATGCTAACAAGATTATAATTTCCACACAGGTGGAATTGGTATACAGTATTTCCCAAGCTCATTTAACTATCAGTCTCTTTGCTCTTGGGATACCTGTTGAGCTATCTAATACATCACCAAACCACCTGCTGATAAAGCAAAACTAAGTTAACAGAACTCAGGAAGGGAGAGAACCACAGCATGTAAGCCATGTCTCAGGATGAGGAAGACAGGAGGATTTTATAGGGTCCCGGGGGGTCTCGGCTCACGTCGGTTAAGAAGTTTTTTAAGGCAGGGCATGTAGTAGTTAAGACTAGCCAACCTAGCAGGGTCTGGCAGGGACTTTTGATAGACAAGCTATTGTTTGGTAAGCAAGCTGTTTGCTCAGGTGAGCAGTGTGCTGTCTCAAGTAGATTACTCTGTAGGGAGTTTCTGAAGCAAAAGTGAAGTTATTGCTTCATAGTCTTATCTGCCTTGGGCAAAGATTTCGTGGACCAAACAACTAAGTCATGTTGACACAGGTGGTCTCAGTTCTTAGGACCTATAGTGTTCGGTTGATGGAGGTTGTCGTAGTTCTCAGAACAATTCATATTTCTCACATGTACAAGAGACTAGTACATGGGATGCTAGGCTTTTCAAATGCACTCTGAGAAATGCAGAATCTTTGAAGTTAACATTTCCAACAGAAAGTCCTTGAGTTTAGTGCCTATTGCATAAAAACGACTTTCTGTGTTTCTAGGGAACCTCCCTGGTCTTCCTAATTAAGGATTTTAGTTAATAAGTGTTCATATGATTCATTCTCCTTGTGATTTGTGATTTTTATAAAATTTGATAAAGTTCCATTTCCTTTTTCTAAGAACAGCTAATTTAGGTTAAGTTATGCAATTTAGAATAAAATTTGAATAAGAAAAGAAAGTATTGAGGACAGAGTCAGATTTGAGTCCGAAACTGGGAGGTGGCTTTGAAGGGAAGTAGGAACAGTCAACTGTATGGAATATAGTTTCCAATTTTTTTGTTTTCTTAATGCTCTGGCATTTGAGGCCTTGATGGTGGAGAGCCTGCTCCTCCCAGGGCTAGCTAAGTCCTACAGAGCAAACCCCCCTTTGAGGACACCTTTGACATATAAACCAACCCATCCAGAGCTCGCATCCCCAGTCATCTCCTTTGTCAAACTCACATACCAGACAACATTCTCCCTGCTCGAAATCACCCCAGGACCAGGTACCCAGCAACTGGATACCACTCCTGTAGCCCAGAGCCTGCTGAAATATTCAAACCAGCCAATGTATCTTACTCAGCTACCTACCCTGCCTCATGCATCCTTCCCTGGAGACCCCAATAAAGGTTCTGGGCCATGCTCTGCCCCCTCCTTCTGCCTCCTGAGTGACTGTGGTTCTTGCCATGTAATCCTGCATAGTCTACCGTGCCTCCTGTTTCTGGGGTATGAACTTCTTCCTTCATGACAGTCATTTCCATGTCTGCTGTCTTATTATCCCTGATTAAAACAAATCCCAGGAACATTTTAACGCACCAACAGGAAACGAAGCGTAATGTAGTCGGTACAATGGCAACCCATCAGAATCACCTGGGGCGCCGTCTGCCCAGGCCTTGCCCAACAAGCATTTGATTTAATTGGCCTGCAGTAGGGACTCAGGTGGTTCTAATGGACAGCCAGGGGCAAGAAACACAGAGTCAGTGATCCCCAAAGTGTGATCCTGGGACCAGCAGTGTCAGCCATCACCTGGGAGCTCGTTAGAAATGCAAATGTTTGGCCCCAGCCCAGGCCTCCCAATTCAGAAATTCTGGAGGCAGAGCCTGGCAAGCTGCTTTATCAAGTTCTTCAGGTGATTCTGAAAGACCTAAAGTTTGAAAACCATGACACAGACATAAAGCAGAGTAGAGTCAGAGAAGCAGAAGCAGGTCATTAATGGATTGAGGGCCTGCAGCTTCATGGCTACAGTTTCTGCTCTCTGCTAGTGCTGATCAATAGCTTCTTCCGGTTCTAGAATCTTAGGGCAGAAAGTCTGCTGCTGATGTAGCTAAACATTATTATTATTTTTGAGACAGGATCTCACTCTGTGGCCCAGGCTGGAGTGTAGTAGTGTGATCTCAGCTCACTGCAACTCTGCCTCCCAGGCTTAAGCAATCCTCCCACCTCAGTCTCCTGAGTAGCTGGGATTACAGGTCTACTTGGCTAATTTTTGTATTTTTTGTAGAGATGGGGTCTCGCCATATTGCCCAGGCTGGTCTTGAGCTCCTGACCTCAAGAGATTTGCCCGCCTTGGCCTCCCAGAGTGTTGGGAGGCATGAGTCTCCACCCCCAACCTGAACTTAACCTTTTTTATATGCCCGTGTCATCTCCTGCTCACACTTTGGATACCGTTTTTAAAGAACGTGAACAAAGTATTCTTCCCTATTATGTATATTCACTGGTAAGAACTGTCTTAGGGAAATGTTCACTCATATATAGAGGCTTCCAAACATCAGGCTGGATATTTTTTGCACGGACAAGCCTAGGATTCTGCCCCAGTTGTACCTATACACACATCAGAGGAAACCAACCGGTCAAAGCTTGAGGTAACGGCAACCAAAGATTGGTGTGTTTTAAGAACATTCCAAATTTATGGCATTTTACCTTCAGAAGTCCCTTTTTGCTCATTTCCTTCCCTGAGTCTTTGTAATCTCTAAAACATGACCTCCTCGACTTTTTGTGTCTTACCACAGTGGCATGGGCAGCTAGGTGGTTATGCTTCAGAACTAGAAAAAGCAATCCTAAGATTTCTAGCTTCACATGCTCATGTTTCCTGCTATGATGTAATTGAGTGGATCTGAAAAACTGTAAAACCCCCCAAAACTTCCAAGGGTTCGCTAGAGCTCCAAAAACTAGGTCAGCCATGTGGTGCTTATACTTAACTCTTGGTGGTGGTTTGTGCTATTGAGTTGAATAAACAATAGAGGAAAACATTTACATTGTGAAATATTCTATGACCGGAAGGCTGTATGAAAATACAATCTCTTCAGTAGAGAACAATGAAACTCATAAACCAGGATTTTCCTTCCAATATGTAGTGATGAATTATAATTTTTTAGCTTAGCTCTCTCGATTTGGTTTCAATATGTATAAATATCAATTGAGCAGTATCCTTGTATGAGATACAAAACTAGTGAAATATACTTTAAAAATTATTTAAGTATTTGCTGAGAGACCTAATGACTTTAATAAGGCAGAACAGTAATGAAACCAACAAATGTTCGAATTTGTAATGAAAGTATTAATACAACCTTCATTAACAAAATTGATAAGGATTTGGTGTTTTAATTATAATTTAATTCCCTGATTATATAAAACAAAGGGAAAACAGCAACTTTAGTTTTTTTCCTTCATTACTATTTGGGAAATGTCAAGATGGTCACAGCCTGTTTTAGATAAATGGTGAGTGGGATAGTTTTACTCAGAACACTTCTAAAACCAGATGTGTGGGTTTTTTCCACACCAACTTCTCTAACTCTCCAGACGCCAACTAGGTGTCCTACAATTCAATTCAGTTCTGACGCTCTCTTCCTCAAGTGTCAGATCCTACAAGTTACAAAACTCAATTCCACAAAACTGACCCAATGCAGACACCAGTTGCAAGTCCCAGGGAACCACCCATGGTTGTGCTGAGCTATGACTCAGGAATTCCTATAACCTCCTCTTCTGGTTTGATAATTTGCTAGAACAGTCCACAGAACTCAGGAAAATACTTCGCTTATGTTTACCAGTTTATTAGGAAAGATACAACAGGAACAGCCAAATAGAAGAGACGCATAGGACAAGGTATGGAAAGAGGCAGGGGGGGCCTTCTATGCCCTCTGGGATGTGCCCCCTCCTAGCGCTTCCATGTGTCCACCCACCAGAAAGCTTACCAAACCTAGTTCTTACAGAGCTTAATCTCTGGACCTCTCCCTCCCCTTTCTGGTAGTCAGTGGAGAGAAAATTCCAAGCCCCTAATCACTTGGTCTTTCCTATGACCAGCCCAATTGTGAGGCTATCAAAGGGCCCCAGCCTAAGCCACTTCATTAGCATACAGTCTGGTGTACTTACCAAGGGTCATTATAAATAACAAAAGACTCTTATCACCCTGGAAATTCCAGGGGTTTTAGGAGATCTAGGCCAGGAGCCAGGACGGAGACCAAATATATATATATATGCCACGGAGATTTTGAGCTGTCAGATCGAGACCATCCCTTATGTCAGAACGACTGCCAATTGCATGGGATTGGTTAAAATGAGTTAAGTATGCCAGAATGCAATGGAACTGATAGCATCATCATCTCTCCTCATCTGATGCCTGGAAGTTAGGGACTAGTGAGTCCACGGCAGAGAATACTGTAGCTCTTTCATGTGGTGGTGTCCCATCCCAGATGACACTCACCCAAAGGCACAGGCAACTAAGCATCAGGCTTTCGATTTTTCCAAACAGACTTACACTGGCTCTGTCGTTTTATTTCTGTGTTTTCCTTATTGGTCAAATGAATGTTTAAGGTCGACTTCAAAGTATCAAATGGAATTTTAAGGGTATGACTTGTGAGTTCACATTTTTCCAAAGAATCCATCCACGCTGTCTTGTAGCTTTCTATTGACATCTAGCACTGAGGCTTACAGTACTTGAAACTGTGACTAGTCCAAATGGATCCCGTGAGTTCCTCAAGAATCAGAACCAATCTTGTTCCAAGTTCTAGCATAGTGCTTGGCACACAGGATCTGTGTAGGGAGTAAGTAGCAGATGCTACAAGGGATGCAGTTTTCTTTTTTTTTTTGAGAGAATGCAAGTGAGAACTAGATCTCTAAAAATTAGGCTGACAGACCCTTGCTGATGCCAGACTTCTTAGCATTCCCCTCTACCACAATGCATGACAGCTAAGGGGCAGAACCAACCTGGACGTTCAGTGGGCGTGTGATGGATGGTGATGACATACATGAAGGGCACTACCACTTCGGCTCAACTCTAATGGACAAATGTGAGTGCCATGCAGTTGTTACTGACAAATCAAGCTATAAAAACACTTTTTGCTCTTTAAGTGGACTTGCCCATAATATATAATCAGCTGTGGGGCAGTAGCCTCTAAATTATTTTATTTAAAATGATCAAACCCAAAACAAAAGATATAAAAAACAAAAAACTCACAAAAGGAAATTAAAAAACAAACAAAATGATTGGACCTCTGAACCTAATTTATTCAGAGGGCCTCTATTTGAGCTCATCAAGTAACCAGAAACATCTTGATAAATATCCATTCTTCCAATTACAGAAATGTTTTAAATCTCAATTCAGTGAAGGACTAGTTCTTCTGGTCAGCTGGTATAACTGGCATTTAAAGACAAAAAAATGTAAAAGGGAAGTCTTTGGTTTCCCAATATATAAACAAAAATGATATCCAGAAAACTGAGAAGACGTAGACACTTAGCATTCAGGGCAAAGTATCTGTAGTGCTGTCAAACCTGTGGGTGATGGTGGAGAGGTTTATTGGTTCCTTCTCTCACTCCTGATTGTGTCAGAAATAGAAACATCTGCCTCATCATAAAAAGTCATGATTTAAGAAATCTCCCACTGGTCATAGAAAGATATGTGCAGAAGATCCTGGTTAATCATTGGGCAAAACCCTCCCTAGGCAACTGGGAATTGTTTCTTCAAGGAAGTGTCACCCAACAGTCCAAGCATGTTCACAGATGAAGTAGCTGTTCTTTCTTTCTATACATCCTGAGGGTATGAAACACACATCCTTCTGTGTAAAAACATACTAAGCACATTCTTCACAGAGCCAGTAAGCAATAACTTTGAAGACTTGCTCAGAACTTTCTCTGAACATCTGCTTCCTATTTACTATGACCTTCTGCTCCAAATATACCTCTAATTCTAGTAAGTGCCTGCTCTAAAGTTGAACATCTCTCTCAGGAAAAAATGGTGAATCCATTCTAATAAAGCATACTCCTTTACAACCAAATTTCTCTTTTAAAAGTAAAACTTTGTAGAAAACTGACTTCCGCAATGAACACATCGCAGTCCAATTGGTTTACTTAACCCAGGGACAGATTCGTTTGATCAGATTTCTCAGACATATGAGCTGTGTTTGATGTGTCCAAAGCACTGCCTTGCTGTTTAGTGCCTTTTAGTGGCCTCCCTTTAAAAAAAAAATTCTATGCTATACAAATCTATGTATATTATCAATCCATGTATTTGATGTTGCTCAGTGCAATGGTGTTCTTCACAGGAGACTGGCTGACTGGAGAGTTGAGAGGGAATATCTACTGAAGAAACCATATTTTTCTCAATATCAAGATTAATGAAAGCATACTGTCAATTTCCTCCTATAGCCTAGGGGCAAAAATATGGAAACAGTCCATATTTTCATCAGTTCCCATTATTTTTGGAATAATCTTAAAAGTTTGAATATGTGTCTTTTATTGTTAAAAATCTGAAAGCAGGATGGAACTTTTGTTCTAGAAGCGTGTTCATCTGGTAGGCACAGAAACGTTGGCTCCAAGCCACACAGGTGGGCTCCTGGCCCCTAGCTGCAGAACTCTTCTCTGGCCACTAGGCTGCCCTCTGGGGCTTATCTCTCAGGTAGCCTTGTCAGCTCAATGCATGTCGATGTCGTACATTTTTGACAAATCAAATGTTTAGAAGAAGTCACTCTTTTTAGTTAGCCTCTTTCTTCTTCTGAGAGCTCTGGAAGGAACTCCTGCCCAACCCTTCGTTAAAAAGTGTGAAGAAAATATTTTCTAGATTTCTGCCAGAGTAATACAAGAAAAAAAATAAATACAATTAATGGTTGTTCTAACTGTAAGCAGTTTTAAATGATTATTTTAGGAGCTTATCACTTTTAACAGTAAACAAAAGAGGTCAGAAGAAGTACTCGGTATTTAATAAATGGCCAAACACATTTTCCCGAATATTCTTACAGAAAAAGTAAGCTATCAATATTTTTGATTTCTAAAGGCCAATTTAATAAATAAATGCATGCCAGAAAAAATACAAAATTACAACTGAAAACCAATAATAATTTAACAGAAAATGCTGTGTTGTACACTTTTTATTGGTATGGATAACTTATTAAAGTAACAAATCTGAAAACACCTTTTGCTTTTGCTGGAAAGAAAGTACTATGTTAGAGAAGAACTAAGAGAAACCAGAAATCATTTGCAAAATGTAGGCATGTGATATGGTCTATGGTAATGCAACAGCCAGAGGTGCTGTTTTATCCATTTGTGTGTGCATGTTTGTACAAGAATCAGAAACCAATGACATAGACCCCAAAAGCAAAGTCACAACAGGCTTACTCTGTGAAACATGCTGGATTACAAGCACAGACTACCCAGGACGCAGAGGCGGTGCAGGCGCAGGTTTGTTGTTTCTTCTGTATGGGGTTTCCTTGCCAGATAGGGGGCTAATCATGCAATAGCTTGAGTTTCTCTGAACTTGATAAACACCCAGGATTACTAGAACCGGAAAGCGTGTGTTCACTGTTTTACAAGACAGCTGAGCGGTGCTACAAAAACAACAGAAAGTTCCTTCACTTTAATCTGGTTATATGCCCAAACCTCTAATCAAGAAATAATGCAGCTACAGGAGCAAATTAAATTACTATAAAACATTCCTTCATCTGTAAAACATTTCTTTTCCCCTCAAATTAAAAATTTAAAATAAAATGTCTTCGTTTTTGATAAGCAGCTCCACCACCAGTCTCTGATATCGTATATCATTCAATGCAGCCATGGCATCTAGTTCTGGAGATCTCATAAGGGTGGGTCCAAAGACGATTCCAAGGTTCTCTGCATTCATAAGATTCTCCTTTTCATGGAGGGTCACTCTGAAAAATGCAAGTACCAGGAATAAATGACTTTGTGTAAGCCATATGTTCTTCATTGTGCTTGAACACGAAAACAACAAGATTCACAATAAAAGTTTGCATCTACTTATCAACAGGTTATTTCTCTGTAATTTCAAAGTACTGACTTTCCCTAAAGTAAAGGATGTTAAGAGATAATTTAAACTTGTGGTGATCACTGAGGCTCAAGCCTGTGTTAATGTGCTGGACTGTATGGATTCAGTTCTATCTATGGATCCTCCTGCCACAGCCCACAGCCTATAGTTCTAAACCTACATTTGCAAATAGCTGAGAAGGAACTGGGTCACCTTGATTTAATCCACCCACTCTCCCTTCACTCTGGCTGTCTTTGCTATAGAGTAGTTTTGCAAGTAGACAGTTGAATAAGTGTCTAGGGAGAGAACAGCAGCGACAGTAATAAGCAATGGCTATGGGTAGGCAGCATCGTCAGGGAGGGTATGTGTTTATATGCTTTTTACCACTGCACAGTAGCACAGAGAATATCATTTGAGAGTTAGTCCTTTGTTTTAGTGTGGAACACTTAATTACATCCCAATAGGAAGCAAACCTGAATTTATAAGTGAAGTTGTAAGCACAATAAACAAAGGTTTTAAATGAGAGGAAAAATTTAAACATTCATGAGTGACTAGAATATCATTTTTGTATAACTCATGCCTTTGGCCACAAATGTATTTTTGTTTCTGATTGGTTCTAAATTTTGAAAACCTAAAACTACTAAAACTTGGTCACATAATCTGGAAACCTTTGCTTCAACTGATAGAGACCAAGGGTGACCGAGTAAGGGAGTAAAGCTGCATGACTATCAATCGCCTGAAAACATCAAACCACAACTAACTGAAATACTTTTTCTTTCCTCCCTTTATCCCTTACTTCTTTACTGCACCACTTTTTACATCAGTTTGCAGTGTTGGCAACATTAATTCAATAATCGAAAAATCCCATCACCAAGTTTGAAGTGCTTTTTTTGGAGCAATAAGACAGGAAAAGTGAGCTGCCTTGCAAGTTCCAAGTTGCTTGCTTCTTGCTTTATTATGCAAAGGTCTCTGCAGCCACAACTCTCTCCACAAAAATTAGTGCACGTCCTTGGCAGAATACTGGTATTTCTAGCATATCTGCAAACATATACTGAAACTGCAAATCCATTTATAACACAATCAAGTCCGCACTCAGTATTGTAGTGTAAAATATTTTTAGCATTCCTTCTCAACTAGTACAATTTCGCAAAAGACAAAATAGCTATGCATTTATTTATTCATTCAATAGATCATTTGTCCTTTCTTTCACCCTTCATTTCATTTTATCCTTAAAATTTGGATGCAATACAAGTATAAGACTCAAAGTCTGTAACTTGCCTCTTTAGATGTGCCATGAGGTACCGGAGGGTTTCGCAGTGAGCAGGTGGCAGTAGTTTCAGTGCTTCATGAAGGGTTTCCAATTGCTCATCAGGATCCATAATTTCTAAAATGGTAAGTTGAATACCAAGAAGAAAAGCATTAACACAAAATTGAAACAAATGGTTCACTGAATTCTATTCTTGTGATAATCCTCTGAAACTGGTAAGAAATGCTTTCTCATAATTCCTTGTCCAACAACTTCAGAAATTATTTTTAAGGTTCAAGTCCAGATTTCCAAAGGCTCTTAGTTTCAATGTGGCAACACTAGTTACTTGGACTTTTGGGGATGGAGGGAACATCCAGTTTTGTCACTTGAGTGTCTTGGAGTCTGACAACTTCAGAAATTGGACATTGAATACAGGATGTAACTACAAAAAATTCAGACATGTCAACACAGATAAAAACTTATATATGCAAATGAAGTGACCTTAGAATAATACTTATGGGATGGTACACTGCTTAAAATATCCATTTTCAGCAATGGTATACTAACCATGTCACTCCATTACCCACTCTGACCCCAGGAAAGTCTTATTAATTGATATTTATGCTTTTTTCTTTTTAAACCAAAACATGTACTATCCAACATTTACTTGCCTCATTCATTATGTTTAGTTTTAAATTACTTTGTTTTATATAAAACAATCAAATCTACCTTCAAAATGCAAACATTTTCTATGACTCAGACATTCAGAAGACTGCATGGCAGACTTTGAAGGCACTTCCAAGTGTTTTGCCTGATGGCGGGAGCCCTCAAATAAATGTGACTCTTCCAAAGGTGTAAATTTTGAAGGGAACCATCTACATTTGAATGTTTTAGTTCCAAATGAACAAAACCCCAGCACATTCCTTTGAGGTCAGACTGTATTCAATTCATTAGTCATCTGTATAACTGAAAACAACATATTTGGAATTCTGTAATCTCAAAAAAGAGCACCACAGTACATTCCTGCTTCTAATCAAATGTCAAAGGATGGGGTGCTTTTAAAAGTTGGGTTAGGCCGGGTGCGGTGGCTCACGCCTGTAATCCCAGCACTTTGGGAGGCTGAGGCGGGTGGGTCATGAGCTCAGGAGTTCGAGATCAGCCTGGCCAACATGGTGAAATCCCGTCTCTACTAAAAATTAGACAGGTGTGGTGGCAGGTGCCTGTAATCCCAGCTACTCAGGAGGCTGAGGCAGGAGAATTACTTGAACCTGGGAGGCAGAGGTTGCAGTGAGCCGAGATTGTGCCACTGCACTCTAAGACCGGGTGACAGAGCAAGACTCCATCTCGTGGGGAAAAAAAAAGTTGGGTTTCAAGGTAATTTCAATGAGACTACATGCTGCTGAGTCCTAATCAGGATGGCGGCCTTGAAATGCTATGAAGACTACATCTGACCAGAATGCAACATCCAAGACACAAGACCAAAAATCCTAGTGTTTCCAACTTATAAAACAAACCAACTCAATGGTAATGAATTGAAGTCAGGTAAAAATTGGTGTAAGATGAATGTGAAAATTTCCTAGCATTGGTAAAGCAGATGTGATAAATTTCAGAAACTGAACAATGACTGAAGCTTTTTAATTCAAACAAACTTTGACCATTTTACAATCTCTACCCAAAATTTCCTCACAGTTCCTGGCTCATTTCTTTGAATGAAGAATGGATTTGCTTTTTGCCATGATAAATTATGTATGGTCTCTGAACTTCGTGGCCTTTAAAAACTGCCAATTTATAACAGTGGTGCCAGCTCAGATACTGAAATTTAATCATCGAATTTCTAGAATAAAAGAAGAACGTACTATAACAACCACTAGTTAGGGTTTTTTTTTTTTTGAGACGGAGTCTTGCTTTGTCTCCCAGGCTGGAGTGCAGTGGCGCGATCTCGGCTCACTGCAAGCTCCATCCCCCGGGTTCACGCCATTCTCCTGCCTCAGCCTTCCGAGTAGCTGGGACTACAGGCGCCCGCTACCACGCCCGGCTAATGTTTTGTATTTTTAGTAGAGACGGTGTTTCACCGTGTTAGCTAGGATAGTCTCGATCTCCTGACCTCGTGATCCGCCCGCCTCCGCCTCCCAAAGAGCTGGGATTACAAGCGTGAGCCACCACGCCCGGCCTAGTTAGGGTTTTTGTTTGTTTTTTGAGACAGCTCTGTCCCCCCAACTGTAGTGCAGTGACATGATGATGGTTCACTGCAGCCTTGACTTTCTGGGCTCGAGTGATCCTCCTGCCTCAGCCTTCCAAGTAGCTGGGACTGTAGGTGTTGCCACCACCATGTCCAGCTAAATGTTACTTTTTTTTTTTTTTTGGAGACGAGGTCTCACTATGTTGTCCAGGTTGGTGTCAAACTCCTGGGCTCAAGCAATCTCAGCCTCTCAAAGTGCTGGGATTACAGGTGTAAACCACTGTACCCAGCTCTAGTTTTTACTATAAGATAAATTAATTTGAAACTACACAAATCTGGAAATTAAAGAATAACCCAGTTTCCTTTTAATTTCCACAGTTAATTTCTGTAGGGAGAACTGTGAGATAGTGTTATCGGGTGAGCAAAAAAAAATCTGCACATGGTGAGTTTACTTGCTACTGAGGGTGACTGACAATGAACCATGAATATGACATATTATAGTTACACGACTGGAATGAGGCAAGTGCGATGGGAAATACAGCAGGATAAAAGCATCGGAAGTATTGGGGGTTGCAATTTTAAGTGGTGTGGTCAGGATAGACCTCAATGGTAATGAGCCATGTGGAGATCTGGAGAAAGACAGCGCTGGTGGAGGAGCAGCCATGCAGAGATCCTGACGGGAGAGGATGCCTATAATGTCTGAGGAAAAGCGGGGAGCCAATTGTGGCTGCCAGTTGAGTGAAGAGGGGGATGTTAGCAGGTTAGCAGGTGTGGTCAGAAGGGCAACAGGGCACTTGATCATGTCAAGCGATGCAGGCTATTTTAAGAATTTAGCATTTACTAAGATAAATGGGAAGGTTAGCAACAAAGAAAGGTCACGATCTGACATGTATTTTTCAGTTATCTGTGCTCTGGCTGGCCAATAGAAAACAGACTGGAAGGCAAAAATAAAAGCAGAAAGACCATTCCAGTAATTATTAAAAACATCCAGGTGAAGAATGACAGTAGCTTGGACCAGGGGGTAGCAGTGAAGGTGATAAGAATTTGTTGGATTCTGGGTATATTTTGAAGGTGGAGTTCACTGGACTCCTGATGAAGGATGTATGAGAAACAGAAGAATCATGAATGATCCGAGTTTTTGGCTTTGGCAGCTGCAAGGACGAGGCCTCTGTTAACTGAGATCAGAAAGACTGTGGGTGGAGGAGGTTTGGTGGAGAAAAGTTCCATTTGAGATGTTTGTCGGGCATTCAAATGAACATGCTGACTGTGGATTAATCTGGTGTTCAGGGAGAGGACATTTACATCTCCAGGCTGGAGATATACATTTGGAAACAAATGACAAAATGCACTGAATATACTAAGATCCAATTGGCAGACATTCTTCCCTGGAACTCATTTCTCCTTTTCTTCCACTTACTAAAGTATTACCCATTACCATTTTTTAGAGAACACAACTCTTTAGCCATAGGAAGCATAATTTAAGAGAGAAATAGACAAAATGGAATGTATTCAGAGATGAATGACCATCAATTGTCAAATATACAAAATACACATGGAAAAGGGTGATGCCAAGAACACTGCTAATGGGAGGGAGTTTTTAAATAAAAATAGGTAGATTTCTGTTGTACACAGAAGGCCTTCATGACTGTTACATCTATCCACCAGTGAACTGGCTGCCTCTGGAAGCAGTGAGTGAGCTTGCAGGAACTAAATATTTCAGAAAGAATGTTTTATAGAAGAGAGTCTAGCTGCATGACCCCTTAGAATATGTTCAAACTCTAACATCCTACAGTTCTCAATATAAAATTATAAGTTGACTTATTCAACAAATATTTATTACACCTATTATGTAAGTAAGGGACTACCACAGGTACTGTGGGAAAAGGAACACGAGCGAGAACTCCTCCCTTTAAAAGGGATTCCCGTGAAGTAGGAAGACAAAACGTAATTACAACCTTCCGGCATGAAGGAAGGAGGCAGTAAAGATATCCAATTAGAGGTGATGGGAATCAGAGGAGAAAGACGGTCTGCAGCTGAGAGGGCCAGGGAAGAGCAGATGGCATTAGAGGATGGCCTGGAAGGATCTGGAAAATGTGAACACTGTCGGAGAAGGAAATAAAGACTCTAAGCCCATAAAGATCTAATTAAAAGCTCTTCTACAGTATGTCTAGTTAATTTTACACAGAGAAACTTGAATACAAGAAGATTAAAACTTAGAAAAAGGGGTGGCTCAGTGGCAGGGCTGAGGAAACACAAGTTCTCCTTCCCAGGCTTCTCTTCCAGAGATTTTAAGTTGCTTGGGACCAAGAACCCTGGGTTTTATTTGAGTTGATCTGACTCACTCAAGGTTATACACTGAGACAAGTAGCTTTTCTAAGATGCTCTGGGAACAGAGCTCTCAGAATCCTTGGCCAGAGGAAGATTTCTCCCCTCATTACCATGAGGAGCGCAACTTTGGTAGTGCTGTTTCCCTCGTGACCAGGAAGCATCCATAATGCTGGGTTACTGGAGGCTCTGTGAGAAGCACCTGTCTTTTTATTCTAGGGCAGCAATGTCTTAACTGGTGGGGAGAGGGAATGAGGAACGGGGGGTTAGTGAACCCAGACTTCAGGTGGGTTTATCATGGAGTTTCCAGGGGCTTTGGAAGAACTTCCAGCTGTAGCATGGGATGATCTGGCTTTCTCCACCCTTGCTTTCCTTTTTCATTTCCTGCAGTCACTCCCTTCCAGCTTAAGCTGCAGGTTCCTCCAAGAAGGCTGCAAAAGCAGAGCTCAAACAGCTTTTGTAGAAGAAAAGTTTAACGTAAATTCTGTTTTTTTGTTGGCAAAGGATGCTAATAAATGCCAGAGACATTTTTAGGAGCTGAGAGAGAAAAAAATTTTGGAGAATATATCTGCATTAGGAAGGATCATTTAACCCTGTGCCTCATTTGAAAGGGGTTCTTTCCTTCCTTCCTTCCCTTGTGTAAGTCTCATTCCCTGTTCTATCAAGTGAGCCAGGCAGTGTGACAGAGTGGGTTAAGCAAGGGCTCTGACCTTGGAAATGTGTGTGAATGCCAGTGCCACCTCCCCTAGTGAGCAATGTGACCTTACACAATTTACTGATACTCCATCACATCTCCTCCTTTCTAAAATTACATCATGGATGTAAAGTGCTCGTCTATGGCACCTCGTCTATGCTCTATAAATGTTAATTTCTTTCTTTCTTATCTGCCTTTTAAGAGAATGACTGTATCTGCACATCTAAAGAAAGAAACTTACTCTACTGCCAGAAGAGAGTGTACAAGGACACAATGTTCCACAAACAAGATATTGCTATCAAACATGTACAACAAACATTTCTATTATATATCAATATTATGCCAGGGTTTTTGGTGTCACATAAATCAGACATCCAAATAGCTGAAATTATAAGGAGAAATTTCTACCTTGATTTCCGAAAGTTTCTTTCTTATGATGTGGTTTCCAGAGTTCTCTGAGAGGTGAGATAAGGGGTGCTAATTTCGGACAGGAAGGCTGTTTCAGAAACAAACTCCATAATGATGACAAATGATTTGGAAAGACAATAAAAAGAGATTTTTTCAGCAGCTAAGGTGGGTGTGAGGAAAGGAGAGGTCATTTGGAACTGTGGGGGCAAAGGCCTCAAAATCCAAGAGGAAGCTTGGCTTTTACTTCTTCCCAGATATGGCGGTATGTGGAGTTCAGAACCTGGGTTTGGATCACTGCTTTGTCCTCTGCTGATCGTGTGCCCCGGAGTTAGGTATACAGCCAAGCTTCAGTTTTACTTCCAAGCAACAACAGAGTGGGAACTCACCCACTTTCAGTGGGATCAGAGTCCTGGGGATCACAGCACACTGTGGACTGGGCAGCTTTTCACAGGCTCTGTGTGTGTGTGTGCGCGCGTGTTGCTTTCTAGATGAGTGGCAAAGAGACTTATCCGACTGGAGAGGAAATGTCTGCCCCATGAGACAAGGATGTGTGAGATCCCTCATACAAATTTTCATGATCAGCCCTGAGTCCATAAGAGACCTAGAATTTGTCATGCTTTCTAACCTAATGCTTTGAAAGAATTCAGTGTAATTCTCATGGCTGTTCTCTACATGGGAGCTTGAGCTGACCCACAAGAAATCAGGGCTCCATGGAACTAACCACAAAAATCCTCCATAAAAGCCCTGAAAGGGAAACTAAAATTTAGAACAAAGAAAGACTGTACTTCATGAAATTCCCAAGTCAAAAAGCAAATTAGTGTTACTAAGGAAGTGATGTTATCATTTAAAGATGAAGACAACATATGGTTTTAAAGAGAGAAAAGCAAAGTGACAGAAATGGCCTATCTTTTCCAAAAAAACCGGTAATGCTAATACTTAAAACTATTAAGAATTCCCTTCTTTAAAAAACGAAGTGTGAATTACAGGTATGATTTTTACAGCATAAAATTTGACAAATAAACCTTTGCTTTTTCTCATTTTCATTTCAACTAGAATTTAAAAAAACTTCTTGATATAAAATAGTGCTTTTTAAAGTATGATTTGTGGGCCAGTGCCAGTTTGCTGTTAATAGTCTGCATTAACTTATACGAGTACAAAAACTGAGAATAAGAATTTAGAAACATACAGCAATCTGACAGAAATCTTATGCTTGCTGAATTTAATAAAAGATAGTTGGATTTTTGTTTGTTTTTGTTTTACTTCTTGAGACAGAGTTTTGCTCGTTGCCCAGTCTGGAGTGCAGTTGTGCAATCTCGGCTCACCGCAACCTCCGCCCTGGGTTCAAGCGATTCTCCTGCCTCCACCTCCTGCATAGCTGGGATTACAGGCATGCACCACCACACCCAGCTAATTTTTTGTATTTTTAGTAGAGATGGGGTTTCACCATGTTGGCCAGGCTGGTCTTGAACTCCTGACTTCAGGTGATCTGCCTGCTTTGGCCTCCCAAAGTGCTGGGATTACAGGCATTAGTCACCACCGGCCTGGTTTTGTTTTTTTAATTTTACTTTTCCAGTTATTCATTTTTATTTTATTTTACAAAAGCATTGGCCTATGTCTAAAGAGCACTGGCATAAGCCTTATTTTGGAAAACGAGGTTTAGCACATTACAAAGAAGCTTCCGATGGTATTAAGTCATAAAATAATCTACGTTACAGAACAATGCAAAATTCTTGTGAGTATATTAACCATAGAGAGAGGCAAAGGGGAAATATTTCAAAAATGCATTCAGGTTAACCAGAAAAGCAGGAAGAGTGATTACCAAGAGGAGGTTGTCAGGTTATTTGAAATACATGCATTCATACTTACTGGCAGATTCTATAAACTTAGGGTAGGCATCATATGTAATGAGTGGAATTGGCAAATCCCTGAAGTACAGTTTAAGTGCACCAGTGATAATGTTGATATCTTCATACATGTTCACAGAAATATCTGCCTTCTCACCATCTTTTAAGGATGTTGAAAGAAACAAAAATAAATATCTGGATTCACAGCACTGTTTTAATGAAAGACATATCTGTATATAAATCGGATTTTAAAGATTAGCAATGCTTCAGTTTTTAACAAAGTGTAGTGTGCTACATGTTACATATTAATGATTAATTTTCTGTGAAAGAGCCTCTTCTGATCTCCAGCATGCCTCACCTGCCCTACCAGACAGGTTAAGCTCCCCAGTTATTAATATTTTCCTTTATAGCCCTTATTAAAATAAAATCAATAGCTACTGTGTGATTATTATTTAAAGTGAGCCCTCCATGAGTGCAAGGACCAAGCGTACATGGTTAACATCATATCTAAAGTAAAGAACATGGTGCCTGGCATATAGTAGCTGCTTAATATTTTTGAGTTAACGAATCAATAGAAAATAGATTTAGACAAGCTAGGAGCCTAAAAGAGTAACATGCTGGGGCTTCCTATGTACGCTGTTATTAAACTGGTTCTTTTAAAACCTGCTTTTTAGTAAGTATACACAAATACATTCTTCCACCTGTATTATCTATTTACTTATTTTCTGTTTTGAAATAATGCAAACAAATCCTGGAATCTGATATCTACATACTACATACTAAGTAGGGCTATACCATATCAGCACAGTCTACAATATCTCTGTTTCCTGATTGTTTCTTTACTTTCTGCTCTTGCCTCCACCAGACTAGGGCTCTTCTGGGGTAAAGCTCATGAGATTTTATTTGCTTTGACCATGGATCTCTCACTGTACTTGTCACATAAGTATCTGTGATTCCACCAAAGGACAAAATGTAGCAGAGGTATAATGGCAGCTGCTGACTTCAGAGTAGTCAGCTTTCCATTCAGTGACTAAGCTGGGGAAGATTTCCCCAAACTTGCCTTTTTACCTTGGCTCTTAAATGAGTTCATTCCAGCATCCTATGTATATTGTCTTCTTTCTTGGTTCTCATTACTTGAGGTTTATGTCTCTCAGAAGTGATCATCCTTAATTATTCCAAATTATTTTGCTCTGTTTATTTGATATCCTATTCCTTTGAACATGCATGGAATTGGGCAGTATTTATATACAGAACTGATTTTAATGATGTGAGTCACTGGCTTCCTGTAACTCTTGTTAAAATCCTTTGCATCATTCCTAGAGATCTTGCAGATGAGTGCTGGTACATATCCTTGGGAGGCCGAAGACTGGCCCCCAGCAGTGTGGCTACAGGGAGCCAAGGTGAGCGCTCCAAGAATTTTAAAATCTGTTACTGGTGTTTTCAGGTCACAAAATGGTTGTCTTATATTTTCAATAGAGGAAACTGTGCCATTTCTTTGTTCTCTGGGGTCCATAGGAACATTCAATTTCTTTGGGGTCAGTGTGAATTTAGTTTTGAGACTCGCAGCCAGAGGCTGGGAATGGACATGCTGAGCTGCACAGTTTCCAGAGTAAAGAGATGCTTCTTCCCGTTCAACCTGTCAGGGATTCAGGACTGCTCTTCCTGATGCTTATTCGGAGTGAATACACCATTACTTCACCTCCCTTTCTTTGCTCTTAATCACGTACTTGGGCTGGCCTTGTTTCCCTCAGGTTGGTAATGAATATTTAATTATTTTTGCTTTCTGCCTCTGTTGCCTACAAGAGGTCTGTGAATGGGAGAAGTTTCTGTGATAGAACTAGAATATGTACTTGCAAAGGACAGTGGTTCTTTAAAAGATCAAGTGGGAAAGAATAATTAGGATGCAGCTCTGTTTTTGGCTTTAGATAGTTTCAGTAGAGCATTTACACTTTTACTCCTTTACTTCCTATATTCAAGGCTACAGGTCTTCTTTGGAACCACCTTGTTCTAGTCCTTAGAGCAAAGACAAATTGGAGAACCATGGAAGCAAATCTTAATTTAAATGTTAGCTAAGAAAATTAAGCTCCACTGAGCTTTTCTTTGACTAGGCCCCTTCTACAGTGGCGGATGGGAGCCCCACAGAAGGCCACTAAAGCTGCTTTCAGCTTTCTGGCCCCAACACACGAGTCCGGGCTTGGGTCTCAGCTCATCGAAGGTGGTGATGAAGATGCCAGGGGGGCATGGATGACAGGCAGGGTGAGATGGGTTAACTCAAGCCTGAGAAGCCTGAGATCTGTAATGGTATAGATCCTACTCTTTATTCTATTTTTGGTGAATGTAATCGCTCTGTATGTATTTTGGTGAACATGGACCAGCCTTGGATACTCAAATATTGGTAACATAGTTTTATTTTATACTTCTTTTGCACTCTGAAATTTGACTGTTTAATAATTACCACTCATAAAAAAGAAAAATTATAAGCTAAGTTTTTAAATTTGGTATAATAATCATCGATGATTTAGAAAAAATAATGCAAAAAATACCTCATAAGAAATTTAGCAAACAGTATTATGTCTTAAGTTATGGAACACTGTGAAAAACATACCTCTGTCGAAAGCCATCTTGACATCTTCAATTAGGTCACTAAATCCTGATACTCGGTATAGTCCTTCAGAATTAAGACCTGACAAATAAAAATAGTTAGTTTCTTTGAATTATGTCTTTTCTTCAGAAATTTTAACTTCTCACACTTTAAGCTGGGAGGTAATGTGTCAGAAGAAATAAAATACACATGTTTAGAAATCTTTTCACACTCTTCTCCCAAAATAAAATGATTTCACACACAGTTAACTCTTACCTATTGTCACCTGAATATCATCTGGCTCATCATTTGGTCTAATTAAGTCAAATATGTTAAGTCTTAAGGGAAATAATTCATCATCCCAATTACATCATAAATTCTTTTACATAACAGAAGACTAAGATAAAATATAGGCCTGTTTTTCCCAAGTGGGAAAGAATAATTAGGATGCAGCTCTGTTTTTGGCTTTAGATAGTTTCAGTAGAGCATTTACACTTTTGCTTCTTGAACCAAAGAAAAATATAAAAACTGAAAAATGAATTTGTCTTTACCTGTCAACTTTTGCAGACTGGAAGCACCATCTATAAATATATTTTTATATAAGCATATTTGCTATACTTGGTTAAATGTACCTTGAAATCAAGCTATTTAATTACTTGTTAAATTAATTCATTTCAGTCTTTTGAGATCATTTGACATATGAAACCATTCCCCTCCAAATTACAGAAGACAATTGTATTGTGCAATGAGGTACCCAAAAGGCATCAGGACTGGTACTGGTAGTGAAAGGAGACCACTGCAACCCACACTGCAAATGCCTCACCTCTAGACTCAATCTCTCTGATGCACATGTCTACTACCATTGGCCGCTTAGTGGTGTGTGCTTTCACGAGCGTTGTAAGGTCACAGCTGTACACTTTTTTGACATGCTTCAAGTCTGGTTTACAGTCATTTGGGACCATCTTGGAACACTGCTTATGAACATTCAAACCACAATCTAAGAAAAGAATAAAGAAAGGAAACATTCAATATTATTTTCAGAGTTTTGAGCATTCTGGAGTGTTAATTTTAGCAAAAGGCACTCCAGCTTGAATTAGGTTTTAAAGTGGACTAGACTCCAGCAGTTCCTTCTGGGTGGGAAAACAATATTCTCATCTCTTCTCTTGGAATGATTTGGTTATAAGCCAGGAGACCAGAATTCTTGCTCATGCTTCATCATTTAATTGCTATATGATCTCAGGAGAATACAATGAAAAATCAAAATTAGTAAGTGTTTAATTCAAAGTCCACAAAATGTCAAATAGCCAATAAAAAATTAACCCATTTCTTTAAAGTTACATAAAAAGTTTATTTAATGTGGGGTATAATTGTATTTTAAGTATATGTGATATGAAGTGGAACTGGACCTCCAAAAGTAGGAGTATCCAGGGCCCTCTTAAAATGGTGCTGCTCAGGTTTATATCTATCCGTAATCCTTTCTATATATATGATAACTAATATATAAATTCCTCTAGTAGCTAGAAATAGCTGTAACTATTATTTATTGCTATACTATTACCAGCTAACATTTATTGAGGGCTTACTAGTGCCAGGCACTATTCTAAGTGCTTTACATTTATTATTTCACTTAAACTCACAAAGCTCTACGAAACAGGTACTTTTTTCCCTCATAGTATACCTGAGACAACCAAGCACATAAGTAATAAGTAATTTACCCAAGGCCATGCATTTAGTACACAGTGCAGCAGAACTCAAGCCTATGGATGATTCTAGAGTCCACATTTTAAAAATGTTTACTGTTTAATTACAAAGGATATAGCTGAAAAGATGTATAGAAAGAGGAATGGGGAAAGGAACGTGGCGGTTCCAGCCCTCCCTGGGTGCATCACCCTCTAGGAACCACCATTATGTTCAGCTATCTGGAAGCCCCTAGAGTCAGTCCACAATTTTAACACCTAGACACATACTGCCTCTACTGAAGTTACTCTTTTGCTTTGTAATTTTACTTAGTTATAACTCCTAAGATGCCAGAACCAAATATTTTCTAGTTAATATTGTGAGACACTTTATTTTTCAACAAGCAAAGCACAGCGAAATTTTAGATGGGGTAGAGAGGAATACAAATATTTTGTTAAATTAGACTGCAGAGTGAGAAACCATACCTAAATAATTCAACTAAAATAAATGTCATTTTTATGTTTTAAAAGAACATAACCTATTTGTTTTTAAGTTCATAAAAACTCGATGTTGACCTCTTGTAAATCCAGTCCAAGTGGCGCATATATGATTTATAGCCAGGTCTTAAGGAAGTCAATTTGAAAATCGTACAATGCCATTCAGTTTTGCTTGCTGTTTCTGGCAGAAAAGGGATCCTAATATTCACCTCACAAAATTGTTACGAGAATTAATGAGCCAATGCATTCAGGTGCTTTGAATGTTGTAAAATGCTAGACAAATGCTGGTGATCATTATCATGACTTTTGGTAAAAGTTATTAGCTGTGATCTAGTTATATATAGCGGTAACAGTTAACAGAGACAAGGAAAATTAACCAAAACTTACAAACAATATCATTGTTTCATTAAATGTGTAGACACTGACAACTTAAAGTGAGAACTTAAGGCCTGTGGCAACTCTAGGGAAAGAATTCATATGAACTGAGCACCTCCAGGTACAAAGACTGGCTAGGTGTCAAGGGAAGCTGGGTCTCTGCATATGTGTGGAAGATGGCATCACCAGTGCTAATAGTGCCAAAAGTTATCAACCCTAAGGAACGTCAGCTTGTGAATACAGAATGGCTTCCAGAACAAAAAGCTCAATCTGCACTATCTGAACAAACGACCCAACACTATTCCATATCATTAATGTCCAAATGACTTCAGAACGAAGTCCCAAATTCTTCTTTATCTCTGTATTAGAGAATACATAAGAGATCTGATTCAATCATAAGGCAAACCAACTGTCCACTTAAAAGATCTCCTGTCTCCTGAATATTTTAATGTTTTGGGTAACTTTTATAACTTAGAATTCAGTCTAGAATTTATTAGCTATGTGATTTTGAGTGAGCTGCTCAAATTTTCTGTACCTCAGTTATGTAAAATGGGAACAATAATAGTATTTATTAGAGTTCATGTGAGGCTTCAATGTTAATATATGTAAAATGCATACATGTAGTAAACTGTGTTTACCATGACTATGTTGTTTAGAAAAATGAAATAACACTTTGAGAGGCCTTTTCTATGTAGTACCTCAAGGTTGTCAATCAGCTTAAGGTTAGAAGCTAAGTTGAACTCAAGGCTAAAAATTTCATATTTGTCAGATGTGAAGGCCAGGTCCTGAAAAGGAACTGGATAACTGGGGATACAGATGCTTCCATATCTACACTGTTCTTAATGTATTTCATTTAAATAAAAGGACCCCCAAGTAAGTAATGCATCATTTCTCTCTCGACTGCTTTTGCCATATTTGGGGAGTTTTCAGCTATTATTTTTTTCAAATATTTTTTCAGCCTCTCATTCTTTGTTCTTTTGGGATTCCAACAATACAAATACTTAAAAGTTTTGTTATGGTCCCACTGGTCTCTGAGGCTCAGTTCACTTTTTAAAATCTATTTTCTAAGCCAAGCATGGTGACTCACACCTATAATCCCAGCACTTTGAAAGGCTGAAGTGGGAGAACTGCTTAAGGCCAGGAGTTTGAGACAAGCCTAGGCAACATAGTGAGACCCTGTCTCTACAAAAATTTTTAAAAATTGGTGGTTGTGGTGGTGTGTGCCTGTAGTTCCAGCTACTCAGCGGGCTTGAGGTAGGAGGATTGCTTGAGCCTAGGTGGTCAAGGCGGTAGTGAGCTATGATCACACCACTGCACCCCCGCCTGGATGACAGAGCGAGACCCTCTAAAAAAAAAAAAATACATTAAAAAATACATATTTTCTCTTTGTTGTTTGACTTGGATAATTTCTACTGATCTTCACTTCAAGTTCATCTTCACTCTGTCATGTCTGTTCTGCTACTGAGCCCATAATCCGGTGAGTTCCTTTTAGTTATATTTTTCAGTTCTAAAATTTCCATTTGGTTCTTCCTAATATCTATTTCTTTTCTGATATTTCCTTTTTTTCATTTGTTTCAAGAGTGTTCATAATTGCTTTTTGGGGCATTTTTTATATGACAGTTGCTTTTCTTGTCTGATAACTACAATATCTGTGTCATCTTGATGTTGCTATTGGTGTCTGTCAATTTTCCTTTTTTATTTAAGATTTTCCTCGTTATTTCCAGAGTAACTTTTGATGAGTAATTCTGAACTGTATCCTTGATATTTTGAGTATTATTTGACTCTCGTTCCTACTAAATCTTTAAAATTGTAGCCTGTAGTCAATCTGTTTGGATTTAGAATGCCCTTTTGTAGCCCGTGATCCAAATGTCAACCTAGTTTACAAAGTTTTTTTTAATGCTACTGCAGTGCTATTGTGTCTGCCCCATTTGTCTATTACTCAAATGGCAGGACTCTGCTCCACATTCTCTGTGGCACTGGGTGGGAGGAAGAGTACTGCAGGTAGGGTTGAAGTCAAAGCTGTGCCCACAAACTTGGTTGGGGAATAGTACTATTTTACATGCAACTGCACAGTGGGCATAGATGATAGAGTTCTCATCACTCTCAGCTGCCTCATTACTGCAGGTTAGGGATGAAGATACAGCTCTCTCCATAGACGGGCTGAGAGGGTGCTGCTTCTACTATAGGGTGGGGAAGAAAGTCAGGATCCCACTCTCAAGCTCAGCAAAGGAGGGATACCAGTTTCTGCATGGCAGGAATGGAAGGAAGCTAGGGTTCCACTCACAGGTTTGCAGTAGAGTGCACCACTGCTATTGCAAGATGGTGGTGGAAAACTAGGTTGTACCTACAGACTCTGCTGCTGCAGCATCCACTGACAAGGTGTAGCAGAAGGGTCTCTGTTTACCTAGAGAATGGAAGGTATGGCTGAAAGGTTTCTGTGCTGCTGGGCTGCCCTTTTCCCACTGCGTTAGGCAGAAAGAGCAGCCTTTTTTGGGGATTATTTTTAATCTCTGCCAGTTGGCATTTATGGTTCGTGGGCTTCTCTAGTGACCAGGCTGGGATACACGGGAGGTTAAAACAGACAAAATTAGCCACCAGGGAACTCACTGCTAGGTTATGGAATCCTGAGGTGCTTAGTCTGCCTTCCAACTTTCAGAGTCTTCTGATAGTTGATGCATATGTTTTGTCCAGTGCCTTTTGTTATAATTATTGGGAGTAATAAAAGCATATTTATCCACCTTGTCCAGAACTGGAAGAACTCTTTTTTTTTTTTGTTATTTAGTTTTTATTTCATAATCATAAACTTAACTCTGCAATCCAGCTAGGCATGGGAGAGAACAAGGAAAACATGGAACCCAAAGGGAACTGCAGCAGGAGCACAAAGATTCTAGGATACTGTGAGCAAATGGGGTGGAGGGGTGCTCTCCTGAGCTACAGAAGGAATGGTCTGGTGGTTAAGATAAAACACAAGGCAAACTTATTCGAGTTGTCCACAGTCAGCAATGGTGATCTTCTTGCTGGTCTTGCCATTCCTGGACCCAAAGCGCTCCATGGCCTCCACAATATTCATGCCTTCTTTCACTTTGCCAAAGACCACATGCTTGCCATCCAACCACTCAGTCTTGGCAGTGCAGATGAAAAACTGGGAACCATTTGTGTTGGGTCCAGCATTTGCCATGGACAAGATGCCAGGACCCATATGCTTTAGGATGAAGTTCTCATCTTCAAATTTCCCCCCATAGATGGACTTGCCACCAGTGCCATTATGGTGTGTGAAGTCACCACCCTGACACATAAACCCTGGAATAATTCTGTGAAAGCAGGAACCCTTATAACCAAATCCTTTCTCTCCAGTGCTCAGAGCACGAAAATTTTCTGCTGTCTTTGGAACCTTGTCTGCAAACAGCTCGAAGGAGACGCGGCCCAAGGGCTCGCCGTCGACGGCAATGTCGAAGAACACGGTAGGGTTGACCATGGCTAGTAGTACAAGAATTTCCTTGGTGGCAGTGTCTGCAAAGCCTGGAAGAACTCTTATAACAATGTTTTAGAAGCATGAAATTCAACAAGCTTCAAAATCTAATAATAGTGTTGATATACGTCATACTTTAAGTGTAATACACACAGGTCACAGATTGAGTCAGAAAGGGCTCTTGGTAAAAAGCTATCCCAATATGTTCATTTCAAGCTGAAGGCAATGAGGTTGAGAGAGGCTAAATGACTTGTTCAGGTTACTCAGCCAGAAAGTGCTGGAACTGACTTTGAAATCTTAGATTGCTGATTCCTAGCCTGTCCTCTTTCCACTGGGTCATACACACCACTTTTCCCCACGTATACCATACAGTACACCATGTACTCATGGTTATATTTTCCATTATTGAAGATGAATTTGCTATTTTCAACCTCTTATTCAAAAATGTATACTGTACTCATTATTCATTGTATAGACTTCAATTTAAAAAACACTGCTATATTTTACCCAAATGAGTCCCCTTATAGATATCTATATATATAATTGATCTGGTAGGGTTCTTAAAATGCAGTGATAAAACTTGTTTTGCTATCTTCTTTCCCTATGTATAAAAATCCAGTAGAAAGCAAAAAAGTAAAATTGTGATGCATACACATAAAACATCTGAATGACACTAATGGTTTGGTATTGATTTTTTTCCTTTGAATGTTTGGAGTCATCCCCCAATTTTTTTTTTTGTTTTTTTAAACAGGGTCTCACTCTGTCACCCAGGCTGGAGTCAATGGCACGATCTTGGCTCACTGCAACCTCTGCCTCCTGGTTCAAGTAATACTCATGCCTCAGCCTCCCGAGTAGCTGGGACTACAGGCACGTGCCACTATGCCCAGCTAATTTTTTGTATTTTTAGTAGAGAGAGGGTTTCACCATATTGGCCAGGCTGGTACTGAACTCCTGACCTCAGATAGTCCACCCGCCTTGGCCTCCCAAAGTTCTGGGATTATAGGTGTGAGTTACCATGTCCAGCATTCATCTCCCATTTTAAACATCAGCAGGTTCCTAAGTTTATTTGTGACTCAGTGAAGACTGGATAAAGTGATGAGTGAGCTCAGATTTAGGTATTTAAGAGGAGAGAAATGTTTTCTAAACGGATGTTCTCTCTTTTATTTAAATAGGATAAAACTATGCGAAAATATTAATATGTTATGCTCAATTTTAACAATATATCTCAAAGGCTAAATTTTTGGTGGACAGGATATGAAGTCTTTGCCAAAGATGGCAGAGTCATTAAAATCTGCTTTTTATACACTTACATTCACAGTGCAATTCACTAGCCCTGAGCTTGCTCTGAAAACTGCTGCTTCAGGGACTAACAGTATATCAAGATTTCAGCTTGCCATTAAGGCTTTATTTGGTTTTCATACTTATTTATTAAAGTAATATAACTCTTATATAGTTCCATTTCTCTCAGGGAAGCTCTATACTACAAATAATAATAGTAATAAAAGGTCCATAAATGATTTCATTTGTTGAATCTCTTGGTTTGGTAAGTTATTTTTATGTTACTATTAAACCACATTTCTCCCTTCCAATTTCTCAAGTTAATAAGCATAGAATAAACATATGAAGGGAGGAATAAAAAATTCAAGTCACATTTTATTCTATACTTTCTTAAAAATATTTCTATTACTTAGACTACCAACTTTAGGTTACTTTCAAATCTTCTGGGGCTTGATTTTGCTAAAACACAGGTTTTATATCTAGAGAGCACAGAAATCAATTTTTTGAAAGGAACAGCTGATATTTACATTCTATTGACAGGATTAAAGGATAATATAATTATGTTAAGATTTGAAATTATAATCATTCTCTCTGAATGTTCATATTTTAAATAATGGCAAAAATTTGTTTTGAAACATATCTGTTTTTTCCCCCCCTAGGAAAGTGGCATAGCTTGTATTTTAATATGCATCAGAATTATTTTCATAAGCAAAATTAAGAAGAATGCTTTGTTCTTTGGATATTGATGAAAATATTGTTTCCAATTAAAAGGGGCTCCATGAAACTTTTAAGCAAGTCTTACCAATTTTTCACTGGCTTACAAGGACAAACATAACTCTTTAGGTACAATCAATCAAAACAGTAGTTAAAAAACATTACTTCCGCTGGGCGCAGTGGCTCAAGCCTGTAATCCCAGCACTTTGGGAGGCCGAGACGGGTGGATCACGAGGTCAGGAGATCGAGACCATCCTGGCGAACACGGTGAAACCCCGTCTCTACTAAAAAATACAAAAAACTAGCCGGGCGAGGTGGCGGGCGCCTGTAGTCCCAGCTACTCGGGAGGCTGAGGCAGGAGAATGGCGTAAACCCGGGAGGCGGAGCTTGCAGTGAGCTGAGATCTGGCCACTGCACTCCAGAATGGGCAACAGAGCAAGACTCCGTCTCAAAAAAACAAACAAACAAAAAAACCAAACATTACTTCCACTTACTTTCTTCAACCTGAAAGGGCTTGTATACCTGAAGTAATAAATACTCACACTTTACTATTACGAAAACTCCTGCCATTTCCCTTTGGAGGCAGCAAAGATAATGATACACTAAAAATAGGAAGCCACTTTCATAAACAACCCATATTAAACTGATATGTCTGATTTGAAATAATTATCTTTCTTAATTTCTTAGAATATTCTGGTAAGGCTAAGATGAAAACAATTCAGGAATGCTGCTGGAATAATCTTTTTTTAAAGATGAATGTTTGACAGTCTCAATGATTACATAATAATAGATTATAAGCTTCCCTTTCATAAATTAAAAAAAAACTACTCAAAGGAACTATTCTAAATGAACAATGACCATCCTTTGAACTTGATTTTTAAAGGCTACCTACTTGGGTCATAAATATTCTAGCCGGAGGAGCACCATTTCCAATCTGCAGTTAGCTATGCCCTTGCAACATCACTTTCTTCACTTCAGAGGAGGCTACAGGAAGGGTGATATTGGTGGGTCAGACTGTGTAATGCCTGTGATGTCACCTTGTACTGCGTGGTTTTGAATAGCCCATGTAATGTAATGATTAGCATTCTCAGGATTGTCCCTGCTGCTCCCTCAGTTGTCCTCATTGCTGTGGTGTGCTTAGCAGCAAGCCAGCGTTTTGAGTCCTGAAGGGACAGCTTGCCTGGTATTAGCTGGATTTAGTCTGACTCCTACAGCAACTTTGCCAGCCTGGTGGTTGAAACATCACCCAATACCTTTACATGATGTTTAAAAAAGGGCTGTGGTGAGGGCTACAAAATTGCTGCTTTTGGCAAACCCTTCTTTAAACATTCCTGACAAGCTCTCTTTTGCCTTGGTGGATTTTGAAAAAAGAAGGCAGAACAAACCAACCTGTCTCAGGAATCAAAGGCAGATATATACACTTCTTTTCTGACAGCCTGCCATTTTTCTTTGGAAAGAATACCTTTAGTGTTTAGTGGTTAGTGCATTAGTTTACAATTGCTGCTGTAACAAATTATTAATACCATAAACTCCTGGCTTGAAACATCAAGCATATATTACAATTCTGGAGGTCAGAAGTTCAAAATCACTTTCACTGGGCCAAAATCAAGGTGTTAGCAGGTCTGCATTTCCTCTGGAGGCTTAGGGGAGAATCCATTTCTTTCCTTGCCTTTTCCAGTTTCCAGAGACCACCTGCATTCCTTGGCTTGTGACTCCTTCCTGTCTTCAAAGCTGGCAGCATAGCATCTTCTCTTCCCTTTGACCTCTGCTTCTGTCCTTATATCATCTTTATCAACCTCTCACCTCCCTTTTATAAGGATCTTTATGATTGTGACTATACTAGGCCTCCCTTGACAATCCAGGGTACTCTCTCTGCTGTGGTTTGAGAGTGTCCCCTCAAAAATTCAGGTGTTGCCAATGTGACAGTACTAAGAGATGGAACCTTTAAGAGATGATTAGGTTATGAGGGTGCCTCCCCTGTGGATGGCATTACATGCTCTTATAAAGGGGCTGGACAGAGGGAGTGGGCCCCTTTTATACTGTTCTGCCACCTCCTGAGGACACTGCATTCTAGGCACCTCCCCTCTGGACGACACAGTTTTCTAGGCACCATCTTGGAAGCAGAGCTTGGACCCTCACCAGACACTGAACCTGCTGGCAGCTTGATCTTGGACTTCCTGGCCTCCACAACTATGAGAAATAAATTTCTATTATTTATAAATTACCCAGTCTGTGGCATTTTGTCATAGCAACCCAAAACTCCCCATCTCAATATCCTTAATTTAAACGACATCTGCAACATTCTTCATGCCATGAAAGGAACAAGGAATGTTGTTGTGGGAATTAGAAGTGGACATCTCTGGGGGCCTATTTTTCAGCTGATCACAGCTAGTGTACACTCTCTCTTTAAATTCTCAATTCTTTGCATTTGGATTTAGATAGTCAAAGGCCAGATGAGCCTCAAAGCCACTTTAGACCTAAGAATCCCACTGTCAATCCAAATATAATTAGTTGTCATAGAAAACAGAACGAATTCAAATCCCAGCCCTCCGTGCTTTCAAAATGATTTGATTCGTGCTTGTATTACACATTAATATGGTTCAAATCACACTGAATATAATGCTTATATTATAAGCAAGATATAACATAAAATGAAAAATCTCAAGGCTTTTCTTTCAATTCCTGACCTTTACTCACAATAAGAGGTAGAGGCCATTAACGTGGGTGGCTGTGGAGATGGGGATGAATTCTTTCTCCTTTCCCCCATATTATTGTCATGATAAATGTTCCAAAACATTTATTTCCAACATGATTGGGGTTGTAGCATATTCCCAAAGATTATTCATAGGTGCTGTACCTGTTCTCTATTAATAGCTAAGAATTCTTATGTAGATGGCCTTCACTTTTTCAAAATGGAAACGATATACACCCTTACTCATGAAAGAAAAGCTTTTGTGACAGCCATAAAACATTTAAAAAACTGTTGCAGAGTATCAGCTGGTCAAGACAGTCTCATAAAGGCAAACTAGGCTCATTAAGATCATTGTTCTCCAGTAGGTAATTTGTGCTTTGGAAAGAGGATTCCATCTGCCTTTGTGAAACTGCAATGCAGACTGCCTCAATACCTCCACTTTACCAACACTTTCCTTTCTACTGTTTCCCTCCAGTGCAAAGGCACAACCATAGCCTTCTTCATGATGGTTCCTCATCCCAACTCTGGATAACCACCAGCCACAGCAAGGGCTTTCCTCATTCTCTCTGAGCTTCAACTCTGAGCTGAGGCGCTCCCTGACGAACACCTCTGCACAGCTCCAAGTCCACACATGTAGGATTCTTATCCCACTCCCTGTGGCAGGAAGGTCCTTGAATGGTGATATATGCCTGGAACCTTATAACATTTTAGTGATACTAAGGGAATAATAACTGAAAGAAGAGTGACTTGGAACATTTCCATGCAACACATACACCTTGCTATTCAACGGAAATGTAATTTAGAAATAAGAATCAGACCCCAGAAATTTCTGCACATAATGGACAACAAAAATACTCCATTTAAAAATCATGCCACAAAAGAAATGATGTTTATAGTGATAAATCTGACAGTTACTATAGTTACCATTTTGAAATACTTTACTTAGTATATTTTTTAGTGTAAAGTTTCATGCTAAAAGACACATAAGAAGATATTTTTTAGTTTTACAAATTAAATAGCAGAAGGAAACTTTTATGACCAAATACTAGACATTTAAAATTTACATGATTATTTTTAAGCCTATATCAGAATTTAGAGTAGTTTGGATAAATGGCCAGTATTCAGTATAGTTGTTCTATACAAATAGATTTCACGTATATAAACAAGTACTTTATTTCACAAAGTATCTTAATACATCCTTGTGTTGGTTATTTCTGTATGTGCAAATCTCATGGTTTCTAAATTTATATCTAAATATTCATGGTCATATTTTGCAAAAAGTATTGGATGTATTTGATTTCAAAATGTCACACAGAAAATATTAGTGACTAAGTGGTTTTTCAGAATTTGGTAACCGTCTTTGAAGATGAATTCACAGATTTTTAAAGCTTCAATCTGATTTCACAAAAATTTAGTAAGGACAATCCAGCTTAACAAGTTATCTTTAAAATTCAGTTTCCAAGGCAACCATCATAGGTCCCTGTACATTGCTTTAAAAAAATCATTTTTATAAATTTAGTTACTGCAACATCAAAGGCAAGTATTAAATATAACTGCTTTACTTTTATCTCCTTTTATCAGACTTTTTGAACAAGCTGACTTTTCTCTTTTCAGTGGACTAATGCCAGATCCCTAGTGTGCTGTCCATCAAGAGCCAGAAGGTTAAGAGCAGATAAAATATCAAATTTCCAAAGTGGCTGCCTGAAAATCTGGCCTACTGCATGTGCATAATACCAAACCAGGATCCAGCCTACTGGATATGTATAACAACAAGTCTCCTTCTACCTTACCTCTTATAACTTCACAGCTGACTCAATCCAGAGACAAGACAAGAGCTCTTACCTGCACATTTCACTCCCTGAGCAATGAGACCCCACATAAAGTTGGCACAGTATTCACACCAGTGTGGCCCTCTGAATGTATGGACCTGAAAAAAAAGGGGGCAAATTCAGGACAGGGGAAACACATGGATGGGAAGACTGTTTCATATCAAAGCACTAATACACAAGCCACATATTCTATATATACATGAGAGAGAGACAGAGAGAGATATGGGGTCTCACCGTTGCCCAGGCTGGGCTGCAGTGGTGTATCAGCTCACTGCGGCTTCCCTCAAGTGATCCTCCTACCTCAGCCTCCCGAGTAGCTGGGACTACAGGCACACACGACCACACCCAGATATTTTTTGTAAAGACGGGGTTTCACCATGTTGCCCAGGCTAGTCTTGAACTTCTGAGCTCAAGCATCTGCCTGCCTTGGCCTCCCAAAGTGCTGGGATTATAGGCGTGAGTCACCACACCCAGCCCACAGTAATGAAGGGGCAACAGGGCTGCATTTAGAAGAATCTTGGTTGAGTGAAACTGACAAGCAGTTAACATTTTTCTCAGAGCTTGATTTCTTCTTTGTTTTAGGAATGATAAATCAGACCAATATTCTGTAACTTACTTTTGAAAACTATATAGTGGAGTTTTCCAATGTCCCCTCAGGTGCAAGCACCCTCATCTACACAAATACTGGCATTTCTATGTACTATGCTATTTCTACAGTACTATGACATGAAAAGGCATCAGCAGCCATATAGAGTATGTCTTGGGTCCTGTCAGGAACTTTTCAGATAATTTACCTTCTGTGACCATGAGTAGGATCACAGATATTAAAGGAGATAATTATTGATGGGTCACATCAGAATCATAAAGGCCCAATTTCTGCTTACAACTTTTGATATTTATTATGTTAGCAAAGAGAATAAATGTATTTTAGAAACTGCAGAGCTACAGTTTATCAGAAACATTGTTTGAGTAATTATTCGCTAACCATTCTAGCTCACAAAGGTTCTTTCTACTGTATTTGATTTCTTTTCCTTGAAAAAGAAAGGACTCCCCAAAGAAGAAAGGATTCAAATGTTAAGATACCTATCTCTTTTAAATACAGGAAAGAGAAGGCATTCTAGGTTAACTCCAATGAAAAAATATTGGTAGAATATTTTGCAGAAGCAATGAATCCAAACTCTGAACATTAAAAAATGAATAAAATTTTTAATATTATCAGTAAATTACAATTTGATTCCAACATAAATATCTGCCAAACCACTACTGTACATAATAAAATTCACAGCTAAGATTGTCATTTTTACAACTGCTGTATTAATGTTTTGACTAAGTCTTAGAAACCAAGTAAATGATTTTTAAGATATGAAACTTATTTCTTCAAGTGAAAATACCATAAATGTAAGACATACCATTATGTATTCCATTTAGAAAAACCATACCAATTAAATTATGACAAGCCATTGGTTGTAAGATAAATCCCAAATTCAGAGACATTAAAATGGAAAATGTGCATATAAGAATCAATGAAACATAGTATATCAGAATTCAAAATACTACATTGGCCCAAATATCCATATAAAGCTGCAACGGATAGCCACGCATTCACTCAAAGCAGGTATGTGCTTGTGACTCTTTGTTGTTGCCAACTGAGTCTGAGTACAAAATTTTATGTTGATTTTGAAAAGAAGGTCATGATCCCTTCTATGTGTTTTATGGAGGAGGGTGAGGAATGCAGGCACAGTTGCCTCTGGATTGTTCACGATGTTCAGAGCCTGTAAACTCAAAGTATTTCCTGGAGTTGCTGAAGTAGAGCCCAAGATCAACATCCAGATACTCTGTAATGTCCCTATGTTCTTCAGAGTGAATAAAACTGGATAAAGCATGCAATCGTGCTTTATTCTTATGGGAATGAGTGAAATAGTGCTGATTCAGAAAGAGAGTTACATAATCATGAAACAGCAACAGAATTGTGAAGCTACTTTTAGAGAAAGTCTTTGGGATGCAAACTCACTTATAGGTTGCCAAACCTCAGGATAATCAGTATCATTTACTTGGTAAGGAGGCTAAAGATGCAATGAAAGTATGAAGGAAGTCCCAGGAATTATTTTGTGCCTATCAGTTATCTTATGAGAAAGTGTCTGAAAGTTACACAGGGAGAGCAAAAAGAGTAGATGGTGTTTTGTTTGTTATTAAACAAACAGGCATTTGGGAAACAGCACTGGCTACTGAGCTGTTGTAACAGAACCAGTACTTTCCTCACCTTCCTGAAAGTAGCAGTGAATGTGGCATTTCAAAAAGCCTGGGATATTTCTTTATATTAGATATGCTGAAGAGAGGATTTTAACTGTTTTAACTGTCCGAGCAGACCCCATGTTCTCCAATTAAAGGGTTACACATGTATCTCAGAAAGCAAACTTTAGGAGATTGTTACTTATTTACAGTTCATTCTTGGGCAGCTTTTTAATGAAGGCATCCTGAGTCATTCGAGGCTGGGTTTTTTTGTTTTTTAAATCATTTAGAAGGTAGCTTATGTAGCTCTCCATGAAAATGTTCTAGAAATAGGCCTTGCAGAACCAGCAGCTTACAAAACTGTATTTGTATAACAGGGTTTAACTGGATTCCCTTTTGAATTTTTATATCTAAAACTCACTAGAATTTTTATATCTAAACTCCATATATCTCAAGTTTCCTTTGTTCTGTAACCTGTATGACTCTATGACACTGGATTATAGTTGTAAAAAGTTGATTACTGTAGCCTTTGAGTCTTTTTTTATTCCCCTAAAGGTCATCAAAACAAATACTGATTTTATTCATTAATTAGTCATTTTTATTCATTCATAAACATTTATTAAATGATGACCTATACAAAACTAAAAAGGGGTTTCTCCTACTAAACATGGTGTGAAAATACTCTAAATCAAAATATTTGCAAAGTGTGAGAGAAGCTGGGAAGAGATGCACCCCGTGAGCTAAGTCCTGAGGTGAAAATCAAAGACACAAGGCATAAGAGAAACAATGTGGTGTTTTGAGAACTGCAAGGAAGTTCAGTCTGGGTAGAATGGAAACGACTGTCCTGGCAGGAGATAGGAGAGGCACACAGGGCCTTTTCAACGCCTACAGATTTGTATTCTGTCCAGTGAACAATACAGAGCCACTGAGGATTGTTAAGCAGAGTGACACGGTGAAGGGGACAAGGCTGAGGGAAGACAGACTAGGTAGGGTGGTGCTATGGCAGTCACCAGACAACAGACGATATGGATCTGAATTCGGGCACTGCTGACTGAGAAAAAGGGACAAACTGGAGTTATTTAGGAGGCAGAATCAATAGGGCTTCGTAACTAATTGAATCAGAGGCAACAGAGAGGGAAAGAAACTGGTCTGTTAGGGTTTAAGGTCTGGTGACTGGGGCATGAATGACATTAACAGAGGTACAAAAGTAGAGAAACTGGTTTGGAAGTGAGGTGGGAGGACTGTGGAAGGGAAAGGGAAGGCTGACTCATAAGAAAGAGAGGGTCACTGATGGAGCAAGGCTCTGGAGAAGTCAAATGTTGGAGATAGAATCCAGGGCAGAGCAATTAGGTTTGAATACAAGGAAAATCACTTTCCCCCTTCCTGAGTTGGAAGGGAAGAGGGTAAGAGGAGACAGGCTGGCTGTGCAGGACTGGTGGTGGGGCCTGCAGTCAGAAAGCTACAGGAATTCATGCCTGGCAGTCTATAGTCTCTGAGAATCAGGAAGTAAGTTCAGTTGTGGAGCAAATGAGGAGTTTTGGCAAAGTGGGGAATAGGAACTGGAGCTAAAACTGGCCAGGAATTCAGAGAAGGGTTGCTGGACATGAAAGCAAGTTTCCTTTTTGGGTGATACATTATAAAATCATACTATACCAGCCAGTGTCAAGCACATTAAAGAAAAAGTGATGAATATTTTCTTTTTAAGTGGGTGGTTATGCTTTATCTAAATGTTTCACTTTATATGCAGTTTTACATGATCGGTGATGTTTACATCACATACTTTGCCAACTCAGAAAAAGATATCTTTAAAAAATCAATTGCACAAATTATACAACTTAGAATAGCTTTTCAGTTGTACTGTACCATCTAGCATGATGGTAATAGGTGCTGTTTCCTATAGATAATTCTACAGGCACTGACATCTGCAGACAATTTTGTTTACTAGACATTGTTGTATTTTAATTACCTCTTTTTAAAATGATGAAATCCAAATGTAATGAACATTCAAAATATAATTAAAAGGCCATAAGTTGCATCTTGAAGACTATTTGTGTGTCACAGGATGCTAAGGAAGAACTAGGTGGGATATGTGGGAAAGAAGGCCTGGGGGGCTCAAAAGGGGTGCAGGGGCTTGGGCCTGAAGCTCTAGATCACAACAGAGAGTGACTTTTGCCTAGAATTGCCACACTCTCTAGAAATCTGCAATCCATTCCTTTGGGTATGGTGCCTGATAAGACATAATTCAAAAGAACAATCAGCTTCAGCATATTACATTATTAGTGAAGTCAAAAATGGTCCCAAGAAAAGCAACCTTATTAGTGGGCCACAGATATTTTTTTCTAGGCCACCTCCAAAGCTTTTGGTCCATCTTGACAAATGAAAGTGACAGAGTATAAGGCATGAATTACACTTTAATGAATAAAGGGCAAAATGAACTAGTTTTAAAAGCCCTCTTATGCAACTGGAAAGAAGACCATTTTATTACCATGACATCTGAGGTTGCTTTTAACCTGTGAACAACTCCTTTCACATTAACCTCTCTGTGAAAACAGAGATGAAAGACTGGATTAATTGATCCCCAGTACAGTCTTATCAGTGAAGGCATTGGTCAGAAGCAGGCTGCAAAGGACAGGGTGGGAGAGGGTGGGCTATTGAGGGGCCCATATGGCACAGGCCAAGTGTCATGTGTCTCCTGGGCAATGACTCAGGTAAAAACTGAAGTCATTCTCAGTTGGGCCTGCCATATATTCAGACTAAAATCCTGGCTTACACAAGGGAACAAACACCCTGCTTCTCATCATGTTTATAGCATTCATATCTCCAGTTTGAATGCCAGTAACAGAAACTGAAAAAGAAATCCATGATACAGGAAGATAAAGAAGAATTCACCATTAATCTTCATTATTCCTTTCAAGTCAAAACAAGTCTCTTCAGAAATAAGCATGGATGCAAATAGCCAAGAAGCATGCCAGGAAAAGCTTGCTGCAAATGTAAGCCACGTTGGAGGTGGTATGATCATTATGAGAAATAAAATTTTGCTTGGGAAGGTGGCAATGACATTTCAGCTGCAGCTTCTCATTTGGGACTGTGATGAGTCAGTTCTCCAGCACACTATTGGGCAATGAGGGGAGAGAACAGATGAACAAAATCAAAACAAAAGGAATGTAGGTAGGCAGGCAGCTGGGCAGCAAAGTTTTTTCTTCCCTCATTTTTATGTTTAGGGTAACTAGAATGCACTCTTTTAAGTGACCAATGTTTGTCTCACCAAGATGGTCTTTAACTTTTTGGTCCATATGATATGGAATTTAGAAATCAAACCCTAATTTTACCACTGCAGTTTAAAGTACTTTGATTTATACTATTATGCCATGAAAAGAGAATACATAATACTGGCTATGATCATTAGCAAGAAATACATACAGGAGTACTTAAACTGGGAGGAATACTTACTATAGGAGTATCTTTAGTATCAAGGTAATACCTTCTTGCCTCATTGTTTAGTTATATCTAGTCAAAACTACTAACCACCCTATAACTCTGGAGTAATAATTTATAACAAAGAGCGAGGTTTTGGTTCAGTTAATCACCATGATAATGTCAGTTAAGCACTGACATTCTGCTGGCCATTCCTAGTCTTCTTGTCCTGATCGAACAGATGTGTAATTGATGACCATGGCAGGAAAGGCAGGAGACATGCATCAGGCACTTGCTGAAACATAGCTTTAAGCACTGGCCAAGGCTAAGTGCCTGGAATAGAGGGGTATGCCCACTGGCCAGCAGCAGGCAGGAGTCAGAGGCACTAGGTAGCTGGGGAAGGGGCCCAGGTGCTAATGGCCTGTACAACCAGCTGCTATAGAGGTGGTCACACGGGGGAGAATTTGCAGGGTCTTTCTGAGCCACATACTTAACCACACAAGTAGTCAACACAGAAGCATCGTTTCAAAGAGAATGACAAATGACAGAAAATTGGTGACCTAATTTTAAGAGTAAGAAAATTGTTCAAATAGAAATACCATAAAATCCTACTAGACATACATTGACCTACCACAAATAAATGATATCCCTTTAACTGTGAGCAGTAACTACAGGAAAAAGCTGGTAAAATATGGTCATACTACAACAATACTGACCATTAGTAGGACAGTCACCAGGGCAATATAGTAATTTAGTTCTGCTCTCACACGAATGTTATAAAAATGGTTTATGTTAATTGGTATACAAAACAATATTTTAAATATGTGCAGAAAAAAATTATTATCAATTCTCATAAAAATACATTCACCACAATTCAATAAAGGCCTTACTAACAGAGCTTAAATTTTTTTAAAGTTTCCTTTATGATCTATACATTCCCAATCACCACTATGTTTTTGAGTAAGAAATATATCTAAAATTACAGACTGAATGCAAAGCTTGCACAGAACTTGCTTAGAATCATTAACAACCACATTAATGCTAGAACACAAACACAACTTCTGGTGTCAATGTTCTGTGCTAAGCTGAAATAGTGGCCCCTTACACAGAACCATCAATCTGAAACCCAGGAAAATATCAAAGTTCTCAAAGTAATCCTTTGATTATTATATGCTACAAGGTACAGATTGTATAATAATAAAAAATATAACCATTAATTCAAAGACACTTTCCATTTCAAAATATGAGTAGAGTATTATAAAATATACAATTTTAATGTTTAGGCTTCTTTTAAGTTTCAGAAGCAACTTTCTTTTTAATTTCTTTTCCCCTGATAGCTTTCCAAAGTGAATCACACTAAAGGTTCAAAAATGTTAAATGCTATAACCTAAAACACTTCTACTTAGAAAGTTAGCTTCATTACTTAGATGAATGAGTTTGTATTCAAATATCAGTAGTAAAAATCCACTCTTTGAAATACCAGTCCCCTAAGGTTATACTGTGTAGGTACAACAGGAAAATAAGTAAATGGTTGTGCAGTAAAAACCACTTACATTCCACAGCTGAGTGACAGAAAATCTCTATACCCACATTATAGATAGGTAACTGAACACTGACATACACAAAACCCTCAGACCAGTCTATAAAATGTGATCCACAATTCTTTGAAATCTGCATTAATAGATTATTTCCATACAACCAGGTTTCAATTTCTTTTTGAATTGGTTATAAAAGTAGTCATCTAAAGAAGTACTGTTAACATGTATTACAATATGAATGCAAGTATTCCTATAATACACTAAGAAAAAGATCTGACTAAAATGCACAGGAAGTTATTAAAGTATGTAGTTAAAACCTTTTTTAAAATCCCAGTACATTCTTGGATTTTAAAAATTGTTTTTCTTCTATTTCACTGATTGCTGCTCTTACCTTTAATACTGCCTTTCCTCAAGTACTTGGTCTAATTGGTTCTTCTTTTTCTAGTTTCTTAAGGTGGAACCTTAGCTCTTTGACTTAAGACCTTTTTCCCCCCCTTTCTAAATATAAGCATTTAATGATATAAATTTCCTGATAAGTACTACTTTAGTCACATTCTATGAATTTTGATATGTTGTATTTTTCTTTTCAATCAGTTCAAAATATTTTCTTTTTCTTTTTTTTTTTTTTGAGACGGAGTCTTGCTCTGCCGCCCAGACTGGAGTGCAGTGGCTGGATCTCAGCTCACTGCAAGCTCCGCCTCCCGGGTTTACGCCATTCTCCTGCCTCAGCCTCCCGAGTAGCTGGGACTACAGGCGCCCGCCTCGTCACCCGGCTAGTTTTTTTTTGTATTTTTTTAGTAGAGACGGGGTTTCACCATATTAGCCAGGATGGTCTCAATCTCCTGACCTCGTGATCCGTCCGTCTCGGCCTCCCAAAGTGCTGGGATTACAGGCTCGAGCCACCGCCCCCGGCCCTGGTTCAAAATATTTTCTAATGTATCTTGTGATTTCTTCTTCAACCCATGTATTTAGCAGTATGTTATTTAATTTATAAGTATGTGGGAAAATTTTCAGGTATCTGTTACTGATTTCAAATTTAATTCTGTTGTGGTTGGAGGATATGCTTTGTATGATTTTAATCCTTCTACCTTTATTGATACAGTCATGTGTCACTTAATGATAGGGACACTCTCTGAGAAATGTTTCATTAGGTAAACACTATCGAGTGTACTTACACAATATCTACATGGTAAAATCTACAATGTATTAGGCTCAATGGTCTCGCCCATTGCTCCTAGTATACAAACCTGTACAGCATGTTACTGTACTGAATATGCAACAGTAACACAATGGTATTTGTGTATCTAAATGTATCTAAACATAGAAAAGACAGGGTAAAAATATGGTATTATAATCTTATGGGACCACTGTCATAACTGTGGTCAGTTGTTGACTAAAACAGTTATATGACACATGGCTATATTTGTCTTATGGTCCAGAATATTGTGTACCTTGGTGAATCTTCCAGTTCACCTGAAAAGTTTGTGTATCCTGCTGTTGTTGAGTGGAGTACTCTATAAATATCAATTAGGTCAAATTGGTTGATACTGTTGTTCAAGTCTTCTATATTCTAATTTTCTGAATATTCTATCACTGAGAGAGAAGGGTTGAAACTTCCAACTATAACCGTGAATTTGTCTATTTCACCCTCAGCTCAGTTGTTGCTTTATGTATTTTGCACCTTTTATTAGGTACATATAAATTTTAAACTGTTATATCTTCTTGATGAATTTTACCTTCTTCATTCCCAACAATATTCCTTGTTCTAAAAATTATGTTTAAAAAAATACAGTCACTCCAATTTTCTTTGAATTATTGTCTACATATACATATTATTTGCTAGATATAGAATTCCAGGTTAATAGGTTTCTTTTCCCTCAGTTCTTTGAAGATGTTGCTCCATTGTCTTGCATAGTTTTTGATGAGAATTTTGCTTTTTCTTTCACTTCTCTGTGTCCTTTATATTTAATGTGGGTTTCCTGTACACAGCATATCACTGGATCTTGTTTTTTTATCCACCCTGACAATCTCTGCCTTTTAATGGTGTGTTTGAGTCATTTTCATTTAATGTAACTATTAGCATGTTTTCTATGCATTCCATTTGTCCTTTATTCCTTTTTTTCCTGTTACATACTCTGAATTAACTGCATATTTCTTATGATTCCATTTGTCTCCACTGTTAGTTTAACTATATCAATTTTAGTTTTGTTCTAAGGTCTAGAACATACATATCTTTTTTTTTTTTTTTTTTTGACAGGGTCTCACTCTGTCACCCAGGTTGAAGTGCAGTGGTACAATCATAGCTCACTGCAGCCTCACACTCCTGGGCTCAAGTGATCCTCCCACCTCAGCCTCTTATGCAGCAGGAATCACAGGCATGTGCCACCACACCCAGCTAATTTTGTCTCTCTCTTTTCTAGATAGAGATGGAGTCTTGCCATGTTGCTCAGGCTAGTCTCGAACTCCAGGGCTCAAACGGTCCTCCTGCCTCAGCCTTCCAGAGTGCTGGAATTACAGGCATTGGCCACCGTGCCCAGTCTACAATATACATTATTAACTTACAGTCTACTTCCAAATAATATCATGTCACTTCATGTAATGCACAAGAATCCTATATATGAAGTATACTTCCACTTCCCCCATCCTCTACTCTACATTATTGTTGTCATACATTTTGCTTGTATAAACTACATAATACATGACCATTTTTGCCTTAAAGAGTCAACTATCTTTTAAAGATACTAAGTCAGGAAAAATATCTTTTAAAGTTACCCATGCTTACTATTATTTCTAGTGTTCTTTATTCCTTTGTATAGTTCTACATTTCCACCTGATATCATTTTCCTTCTGACTGAAAAACGTACTGTAATATTCTTGTAGTACCAGTCTCCTGGTGATGAATTCACTCAGCTTTTGTTTGTTTAAAAAATAAAAATTTATTTTATCTTCATCTCTGAAAGATATATTTGCTAGATATAGAATTCAAGGTTAAGAGGTTTCTTTTCCTTCAGTTCTTTGAAGATGAAGCTCCATTGTCTTGCATAGTTTTTGATGAGAATTTTGCTGCCATTCTTTATTTATTTTTATGTAATGTGCATCCCCCCCACTGCTTTTAAAAAAAACTTTGTAAGACGTGTGAGTACCAGTGAAAAAGGAAAAGAATTTGTTTCCTCAAAGTTGACATATTTGTCCTACACTAAAGTAATCATTAAAGATATTAACAGAGAAGAGAGTATAAAAATAATTTCTATTCTTTTAAACAAATGTGCGTTTATATTCTTGAGTGTAAGTGTGCACATTTAAGATTCTATAAAACCATAAAACTATAAACACATTATGAAACTGAAATGTGAAAATAAAACTTAAGAGAAACCAAACGTATGTATAATTTCTAGATCCGAGAGACATCCTCTATACATTATGTGTGGGATGAACAATCTTGACTCTTAGGCTGAGGCAAAGTATGGATTCTCCTTGACTTATGATGGGGTTACATGTTAATAAACCCACCATAAGTTGAAAATATCATAAGTTGAGAGTGGTGTGTCTACTTGTGATATTTTCAATTTATGATGAATTTATCCAGATGTAACCCAATCCTAAATTCAGGACTGTACTGAATGAATATTGCTTTCAGACCATCATAAGGTCCAAAATCATAAGCTGAGCCATTGTAAGCCAGTGGCCATTGGTATCACTTTACAGTGAAAACTGTTCTTTCCCCAAATTTTCTCTCTCTGGCTGCTTTTACAATTTTCTCCTTAACACTAGTTTTCAGCAATTTATCATGTGCTTTGATGTTGTTTTCACCATATTTTTTTTCTGTTTAGTGTTCACTGCACTTTCGGATCTGTGACTTTTCATCAAATTTATACAATTTTTGGTCACTATAGCTTTAAATAATTGCTCTGTCTCCTGGTTTCCCATCACTGTTCCTTCTGTGACCCAAATTACACTTATGTTAAGACTGCTTGCTATTGTCCCACTGGTAAGTGATGTTGTATTCATTTTTTTTTTTTTTTTTTTAATTCTCTGTTCTTCATCTTGGATACTTCTATTATTGTATTTTCTGGTTTACTAATCTTTTCTTCTGTGGTGTCTAATATGCTGTTAATATAATCCAGTGTATTTTTCATTTCAGATATACTTTTCACCTCTAGAGATTCAACTTGGATTTTTAAAAACAGCTTCCATTTCTTTCCTCACTACAACCTTTAGTCTACTGTTAATTTTGGTCACACTACTAAGATAATACCCTCTTGAAGAGTCTTAACCAATACTCCATGTGTTGTGACTTCTTTCTGTTTCTACTAGTGGGCAGAATGAGTCTCAGTCTTCAGTGAGTTTCAGCCATTGTTTAGCCTATTGCTTTCTGGTGGTTTCCCAATAGTTTCTTCCCACGTATATACAGATAAGTTATCAGCAAAAGACTCAAGAAGGCTCCTCTGCAAATCTCCAGAATGCTTTTTGTGTGCAGCTGTCTCCTCAGGCAGCCTGTGCCCCATATATATGACCTGCTTTGCACCTCCCCCACAACCCCACCCTAATCTCTTTGTCCTTAACTGGGGTAGACCACAAGACTCTGCTTCGACTCCCCCTCTATGTGTTGTGGCCTGGGAACTGCCTCCAAGCAGTAAGAGTGATCTTAAGAATCATTTTTTTGGTATTCCTTCTTTCAGTTATCACAGTTTTATACTACCTATTGATCAATGTCTGGCTATGGTTTTTATATACTTTTTCTGGTTTGCTAGTTGTTTAAGATGGGAAGGTAAATGTAGTTCTTCCATCATGACTGAAAGTAGAAATTTTGTTTATATTCTTGGTTTTATTGATTCGTTCATGTGAGCGCCAACCAGTGACTTCACTAGGCTTCAGTTTCTACACATGTAAAATAAGATTAACTTAATCAGTAATTTTCAACCCCCTTTATACAGACTGAACTGCTTCAGAATTCTTCTGTAATCCATGTTCCATGAGCACATCTCACCCAGCAAAGTGTTACATTAACACTGTCATATTCAGTAGGCTGTTCACTAAGATGTTGCAATGGGTGATTTCATTTGACATTTAATCTTGTAGAGGGCACTGCTTATTTTTCAGTACACAGAACAAGTTTCTTATTTTTGCATAAAAGCTCCCAATCCATGTGAATTATATAGAACTGACCTCTTCCCCAGCTGCAGGGGAAGTCCTGGATCTAAGCCAGTACATTCCCTTCTCCTGACTGGAGCTACTGGTGCAGAGATGGGTATATGATACAATTGGTCAATGACTGCCAGACCCAGAACCTTTGTTCAAACAGTCTGTCTTTGAAGCTGACTAGAATCTGGGAGGATACAGAGCTGAAGACTTTGACAGTCATCTTCTTACCAGAGGGAGCCTAAAAATGAAGAAAGAGTTGGGAGACGGGGTTCTGGTGGCATTTTAAGCCCCTAAGTCAAAGGATATCTTCAATTAATGCTAGACTTTTTCTACTATGTGACACAACAAATTTCCTTTTTTCTTAGTCCAGTGTGGGCTGGGTTTTCTGACACTTGCAATAAAAGTCTCTCAACTGTTCCATCAAATAGTAAATGTATTCATGGTAACAGATCAAGAAAAACACACTGAAGTAATACAGTTGTGGAGTAATGAGCTGTAACAGCAACCATCAAAGCAAATTAGCACGCCCCCTAGAGATGGACTTCTCTTTAAGAACAAGGGCATGTGTACCAGGCAGAGCACAAGCAGAGATCAGTGTTGTGTCACATGCAAGAGGTGAAGCTCCAAACAAAGGTAGTTCTAAAAAGAGAAACAGGGAATATGATATTTTAGGTCTGATTTGGGCAAATCCATTCACATGGATAGCCAAAACGTCACCTCTAATACAAAAGACAGGAGGATATCACCTAAAGTGACAACAAACCTCTGACTACCATGACCTAAAAATACATGTGTTCTTTTAATTTTTAAGTCTGGATAATATCTTACAAAACACAGCAGTTCTATTTTTGCTCCCCAAAGAACATAAAAACATAGAAAATAAGCAGCTGATGATATAGTGGTTCTTCAACTGCTGGGCTACTGGCCTTTTCCTTTATAGTTTTCCTATTTTGTAACCAGAAGAATCTCAAGATAATTTAAGAAGAGGGATTAGAAAACTGAAAAAAAAAATCTATTAGTATGTTGCTTGTCAAAAAAATAATTTACAGTGGTTTTCAGCTACCAGAAGTTCTTGTGTAGCAAAAATATTTACAAAGAAAAATCATTGCTTGTAATCTTTTCTCTTCACTTATTTTTTAACCTATATATTCCACTTCCTTTGTACACCAAAGGAAGTGGAATTTTTTTTTTTCCTATTCTCTATCTCTCATTTTTTTTCTATTCTCTATCCTTTGGGATATTTGATGAAGGCAATGGTATTTTTGTGTCATGTACTATTACATAACAAATGATGAACACTGACTAATGATACTAAGTTTACTGAGATATGGAGTACTTGACAACATAGACAATAACTGAGGCAAGATGATAAGACATGTATGTATTCTTCAGGCACATGCTTTAACTATCCTACTAACAGTCACGGTAAATCTTACTCTTTTTTTTTTCTTTTTTGAGATGGAGTTTTGCCCTTGTTGCCCAGGCTGGAGTGCAATGGCGTGATCTCGGCTCACAGCAACCTCTGCCTCCCAGGTTTAAACAATTCTCCTGCCTCAGCCTCCTGAGTAGCTGGGATTACAGGCAAGCGCCACCATACTCGGCTAATTTTGTATTTTTAGTAGAGACAAGGTTTCTCCATGTTGGTCAGGCTGGTCTTGAACTCCCAACCTCAGGTGATCCACTGTGCCCAGCCAAACCTCACTCTTAATAAGACTTTGTCCTCTAGGGAATGTTGACACAGTGCGTCACAAAAAAGATGAAGTCTGATAGCACAATTTATCAGTTAAACAAGGCTTGAAACAGACATGAAATATTACATATGCTATTTCTCCTATTAACTTACAAAATAAGCAAAAGAGAATTAAGACCCAATCCTAGTTAAATTTGGAAGGGGTGAGTGAATGTAAGATAGAAGAGACTATTAGAAGGGGCTTTAGAGTACCAACATATCTGAAATGGGGGAAAAACCAACCCCTGAAGGTTGGACTATTGTATGAACATGTAAACCAAAGTATTAAGAATTTTACAGGCCAGGTGCAGTGGTTCATGCCTGTAATCCCAGCACTTTGGGAGGCCGAGGTGGGCAGATCACCTGAGGTCAGGAGTTTGAGACCAGCCTGACCAACACGGCGAAACCCCATCTCTACTAAAAACACAAAAACATGGTGTGGGCGTGGTGGCAGGCACCTGTAATCCCCGCCACTAGGGAGGCTGAGACAGGAGAATTGCTTGAACCCAGGAGGCAGAGGTTGCAGTGAGCCAAGATTGCACCACTGCACTCTAGCCTCAGCAACAGAGTGAGACTGTCTCAAACAAACAACAACAACAACAAAAAAAAAAAAACAAGAAAAGAAAAAAATTTTAGAAGAGGTGACTTAAAATTTTTTTTTCATTTTTAATTGACAAAAACTATATTTACTGTCTACAACATGATGTTTTGAAATGCAAATACATTGTGAAATGGCTAAATTGAGCTGATTAATGCAACCATTACCTCAAATACTCATTTTTTGTGGTGAGAACACTTAAAATCTACTCTCAGAGAGACTTTCAAGAATACATTGTTAACTGTAAGAGGTGACTTTTAAAAATTGTGTGTTTTTCCTATGCATTTATATCCTTAAAGTATGGTATACATGTACAACAGAATATGTATTCAGCCTTAATAAAGGAAATCCTGCCATATATGACACTATGAGATGAACCTGGAGGGCATGATGTTAAGTGAAGTAAGTCAGTCACAAAAGGACAAATATTGCGTGATTCCACTTACATGAGGTTTCTATAATAATCACACTCAGAGAGGGTGGTTGCTGGGATGGCAGAGGGAGAAATGGGGAGCTGCTGTTCAATGCATATAAAGGTTCAGTTATAATAGATGAGTACCTTCTAGAAACTTGTGAGCAACACTATGTCTTTACTTAACAATACTGTGTTGTGCACTTAAAGATTTTTTTTTTTTTTTGACGTAGGGTCTTGCTCTATTCCAGGCTGTTTTTCAGTGGCACAATCACAGCTCACAGCAGCCTTGACGTCCTGGGCCCCAACGATCCTCCTGCCTCAGCCTTTTGAGTAGCTAGGACTACAGGCATGTGCCACCATGCCCAGCTAATTTGTGTATTTTTTATAGAAACAGAGTTTTGCCATGTTGCCTAGGCTGGTCTCAAACTCCCAGGCTCAAATGATCTAGCCTATCTCAGGCTCTCAAAGTGCTGGGATTATAGGCATAAGCCACTGCACCTGGCCTTACTTAAATATTTAAGAGGGTAGATCTCATGTGACATGTTCTTATCACAAAAAAATCTCTCCCCAAAGTTTAAACTACCCTCTACTGAATTACACTTTGCATACTCACTTCTGACTGTCATTCCATTTCAGGCAGAGATGTCTTTTATATTTGTATATGAAATATTTGTATATGAACCATGAGGAATATGGCATTATTATACATATGTGGCACATAAAATTAAAGGTATTTTGCCAGTGTTTATGCATAAAACCATTATTTCTTTCTTTCTTTTTTTTTGAGATGGGGTCCTGCTCTGTCTCCCAAGCTGGAGTGCAGTGGTGTGTTCACAGCTTACTGCAACTTCTATCTCCTGGTTCAAGCCATCTTCTCACCTCAGCTTCCTAAGTAGCTGGGACCACAGGTACACAATATCATACCCAGCTAATCTTACAAATTTTTTGTAAAGATGAGGTCTCTCTATGTTGCCCAGGCTGGTCTTAAACTCCTGAGCTCAAGCAATCCTCCTGACTTGACCTCCCAAAGTGTGGGGATTATAGGCATGAGCCACTGTGCCTGGCCCCAAACCCTTCCTATGTCCTTCTCATCATTCCCATTATATTGACATTTGCTTTCTTTTCAGTCGTTTGCATATATCCAGCAGTCAAGGACTATATATTGCATATTACTGTGTCTCCTCCCATGTCTAACAGAGTGGTCTGCACACAACAGCTGCTTGATAAATACTTGACGGATGAGCAAGGGGGAAACGGAGCACATGCATGCTAGGAAAGCCTGGAGAGTCTTGTTTTAGGTTAGAGAATACTGTGGGCAAGATGTTTCAACACTGTTAAGGGATTTTTGTTTGAAAAGACTGAGTTAGTATGTTCAACAGCAACTTTTCATATGTATATTAAAAGAGCCAATCTCTTCAGGGCCCACATGGACATGGAACAAGAGGCTAGAAAGGAAGGTGTTTCCAAAACATGTCTTCCTTACTTAAAACATTAAAAAAAGATATAGTAGAAAGCTTGAATGGAAGAGATTAAAAACATACTGTTAAGTAATTTGTATAATGGGCAGTATAATAGACAGTATAATAGAGAGATGCCAAATTTGGAACTTGGGGAATAAAGACAGATTATAAAACATCTCCAGAATAAAGGGCCATGGTCTGTGAGAATGATATGGGTTTCTCTTAAGTATAGCAATTTAAATTCTCTAGTCCGATAAGATAGCTACAAAGAAGTATATGCAACTATGTGCAAACCAACAAGAACTTTGTGAAACGTTTCTTTTCAGATTATTAGTGGCAGGTAGTAACCTTTCTGATAACCTTAATGATCTGAATGACTTGCACTCGGGGTGTCATACCAATTCCCCAGCCAGCATGACAAACTATAAGGCGGCCAGGCAGGGTGAGGCTGAGAGGGCCGCAGTGCTGAGGGGCAGTGCACAGGTTCTGTGGTCCTCCTCACCAGCAGCATTGCCAGAAGTGGAAAGCGGAGCAGTGGCTATCATTTTTGATTTCCGCAGCATCAGATATATACTATACTTGGTAAGGCAGCAACAGAAATACAATGTTTACAGGGACCTTAAAGATGATTCTGACCAATTTCCTAGTTTCTCTTCATCAGTCCTCTCCATGTCCGATTGCCTTAGGCAGACAGAACCTACACTACATACTGATCTGCGCTATTTTTGTCTTCTCTTGCAAGTGGCCCACATTAAGAACTGGGGAAAGAGTGTGTGTGTGTGTGTGTGCACACGCGCGCGCATGTGTATAATAGGAATACATATAATTCCACTTAATTTCTTTCTTGGAGAAATTCCAAGTAAGAAATTATTTAAAATTATTTAAATAATTTCCAAGTAAAATTATTTAAAGGAATAATTCACATTATTCCTTTAAAATGTTTATGTTGGACACTCCTTGTTCATATCCACAGAAGCATAATGAAGCATTCTAGATTGTCATTTCCATTTTGTAATATTGCATTTACCTTCATTTATAATACCATTAATTCAAAACATTATTAAAATTCCTGAGCATTTAAAATATGTACACAGATTCTCCAGTCAAATATCAGATAACATGATGGTATCTTGGGTTTTATTTCATTTTTAAAACTCACATAAATCTGATGAAAAGAAAATGTAACAATACAGATCTTAAGATCAACAGAATAATCTATTTTTGTGTTTAATTTCCTGCTGTCATGAGGTTTTCAAGTAACAACAACCAAGGTCCCCCCCATGTCACACTGTGTACTCATTTAAGTCATTTATCAAATGCTTCTTGAGCATCTGCTAGTTACAGGCATTTTACCAGACACGGGGAAAGGGCAAGGAAGAATGGAGGGAGGCAAGATGTGGTGTTGTGAGGGTTGGTGGGGATAATATGAAAGAGGTGACAGGTACTGTTTCTGAATATGACATTTCACTGCTGTTAATATAAACAGTTTTAAATATTCTTTCATATATAGTTAATTTTAGTTCCTTTTCAAATCAACATATTGAAAATTTGTCTCTATATGAACTTCAATAAAATTTTAATGAAAAATGGAATACTTATAATAAATCTAATGCTTCACAATACACTATAATTCAATCCGAGAATTTGAGCTGTAAGAGAACCCTTAGACCATGTGGTTTAACTTCACAGTTCATATTAAAATTATTTATTTTTATTTGTTCATTCATTTTGTATTTATTTTATTATAAATGTGAATCAAATAAAGACCAAAGGGGGCTTGGATTTGCCCACGTCCTTGGGAGGAAAGGAAGACTATCCTCAACAGGAGTGCCGGCCACTGCCGCCCTTCAGTTCATCAGACCGCACAGCGTCTAGTCTGTTGGCCAGGATTGCTGGGTTCAATATGATCTCTTTTTCCTAGTAGGTCTTGAATCAGTAATTTTATTAACTATTATAAGGTTCCCATTACAGTGTTATTTTAATTGCAGTATCAATTCACATTTCAGGATTCACTGTTTGCCTGTTATCTTGGCAACATTAAATCTATTAATATAATATCTCATATCTTTCATTTATATGAAGAATGCAAGTACCTGAAATGAAAATCGACAACGAATTCAAGACTACCTTAAAAAAATTAAACTCATATTTTTAGTATCTACTCACTATAATTCTTAATGTTGTTTTCTTTTAATTACTTAATTTGCCTAAGTAGCCTAGCTTCTGTTGTTATTGTATTGTACCTGCTCTTGATTTTATTTTAGAGCTATCTGAATTAAGCAACAAACCAAATGAAACATTTAACAGTTTAATTTGAAAAGAGTAAAATAAATATAGAGGATTTCACTGTATTCTGTAGTGCATGAAAAATGTAGCTTTTATTTATGTTTGAGATGGAGTTTCACTCTTGTTGCCCAGGCTGGAGTGCAGTGATGCGATCTTGGCTCACTGCAACCTCCGCCTCCTGGGTTCAAGCGATTTTCCTGCCTCGGCCTCCAGAGAAGCTGGGACTACAGCTGCGTGCCACCACACCCGGCTAATTTTGTATTTTTAGGAGAGATGGGGTTTCCCCATGTTGGTCAAGATGTTCTCAATCTCCTGACCTTTCGATCCGCCCACCTCGGCCTCCCAAAGTGCTGGGATTACAGGCATGAGCCACCGTGCCTGGCCAAATGTAGCTATTCTTATGCAACATCTAACTCTGCCTGAGAACTAGGCACGGCCCCCACAATCATGCTAAGGTTTACAATCACATCATAATCTCTGTAACTGGACAGGAAGAAGAGGATTCAGATGAACCCTTAAGTCTAAATAAATGTCAGTATGGATTCAGGAAAAAAAAAAAACACAGTTATTTGTAGTAACAAAAACAGCGGCTACCATGTATCTACATGTACAGGGAACTCAATTTTTCCGTTGTAGAGAGAGATTAAGTAATCGGCCCAAGGTGGTGCATACAATAAGCAAGCTCCTGAGGGCAAAGGTTGGGACTTCTTTTATCATTTTACCCAGAAAGCCTCAGAATGCAGGGCACAATCATTGCTGGAGGGGTGCCTGAGTTTTATTTTTAATGTTAGAGGTTGCTTTGTTTTGTTCTCTCTCTCTGTGTGTGTGTGTGTCGTATGTTGTATTAGCATGAGATAGTTCTTAAGAGGTTGATCCAGGGGACAATTACAATTATTTTCTCTCTAATTGATGTATATAACTTATAGTGTAATAGTTTTTAGAGGATTTGGTGCATTTATCTGTAAAATAACCTCCCTAAGGGATATAAGTATCCTTCTTGTGATAGAAGGTTTCTCAAATCCTTATAAGTAACAATAGAAAAAAAAAAAGAGAGACTGTGTTACATAACATAGCAAAACGGAAGCCTTCCTGTTTTATTCTACTAAAAAAACCCCAAAACTGAAAAACAAATGCCTGTCTGTAGGCTGAAGTTAGGTCCAGTTGGTATGTTTGGCTTTCACCTTGGTGAGTGCTTTCACCAAAGGTAGAAGGCATTCTTGGCTTCACTCCCTGAAATAAGGTTTGACAGCTGTTTGACTCTACAGAGCACTATTACATAACAAGGCAGTTCAAGAAGCAAAGAAGAAAACCACCTTGAAATGAGGCTTTGGTGAGTGGGCTTGTGACAGAATACACTTTTACCACCATAGAAAAATAGTTAATGGCAAGGACACGTGAATGATTATCATCATGGAAATGCTATGGTTTTCCCCCACATAAATTTCTGAACTGTACACACATAGATGTGTGTATCACAATCAGTGACCTTCTAAGCTAGCGTCTGTGTAGGAGAGAACTGTGCTTGCCACAGAGTCTGGGATGTTCCTGGAAGTCAAGTATGACTTTCTTCCCTTCTTTCTTTTCTTTTTTTTTTTATAATGCCACCCTATAGAAACAATTTTTAAATAACAGAGAGTAACTTCAATGGAAAGAGTCAATTCTGAGATTCCTGACTTTATCAGCAGCTCTAAATAATATGTAATGCAACTTATTGTCTAAAATGAGCTCTTTCTTGAGCATAAATACTCTTTTTTAAAAAGTCCAAGCTGGTTTTCATTATTTTTCAGCTCCAGAGAATGAAGAAGCTTTCTATTTTTTAAGGCTTAAAAAAAAAAACACCCAAGTATCTTTAAAGCAGTTTAGATACCAAGGTTAAGAGTCACAATTGACTGCAGGGTCAGAACTTTCTGGCTATGTAGAATTTATTCATTAAAGTCATGTGTTAAAATTGAGAAATAACTGGAAGATACAACCACAAAAAGAGTTTGTTTATGCAAATTCTTGAATAGACCTCCTAGTTGCTCTTAATCAATATTGATAAAAAGTATGTATAAGGAACTTGACTTAGTACTCAAATGGCATTCTTAGTAGGTTTTTGCTGTTTTTGCTGAACAAATCAGAGTACATCTTTGGAGATATATTTAAGATCTCAGCCATTTCTAAACAGTGTACCTATAATTTCTTCTTTATTAGTAACTTAAAGACTTCTTCTGTGACATAACTTCATACTGGCAAAAGGATTTATTTGGGGTCATTTTCCTGATAAAAATCCTGTCAGACCAGGTTGTATATCATGCAAGAAGAACTTGAGGCCTAGAAGCCTGCATGTATTGTTTAGACTCCTAAATGAAAGATGTAGTGAAAGCTAGAAACATATATGATATCTGTTTTCTATCCGGTATTTAATTTACTAAGTTGCCTCTATTTCATTTTAAATCAAGATATTGGTTGAAAGGTAAGGTCCTTAATATGTTTAAAGAGGAAGAAAATGTTATTTACTTTATTTTAAAATATTAGCAATTTTTACATAGCCCACATATTTAAGAAACATTATTAAGTAATTTCTCCTTTATCCCAAAATGATCTGAAGATCACAAAAAAACTATTCCTCACTATGGAAAATGCAGAGCATATGGGTGGGTGGGGGGGGGCGGTGTTGGTACTTAGCAATTGAGTAAAATAAATACTGGTGTTAAAAATCAGAATAAATTGCAAATGTGGAATGAAATTATCTAGTTCAGAGCCTGGTGCATTATAGGTGCTGAGTAAATGTTGAATAAATTAATAAATAAATGAAAGATCACGATTTCCAGCTTTATCACATTTTGAAACCAAATTATTCCCTTTCTAAAATAAAACCTAATGATATTTTGTCTAAACTAAGAACATTCACGTCTCAAGAACCGCATCATAAAGTTGTCTAACTATTGGGAAGTTACTGTAGAAATGCCAGTGCATCTACCTATTAAATGTAACTGGGTCTCCTTATGCACGACCTCATGTTTTTAATCTCTGAATTAGATTGCAAAGGACAGAAATTCAAGGCCTTATATCATGCTATAAATACAGACAAGATCTACATACAGCTCAAATCAACACACATATCACCTTGAAAGAAAATTCAAGTACAGTTGATAAACCACATTAACACAATAATTAAAAACTACACATACACACGCATACATGGTGAAAGCAAATACTCAAAAAGTGAAGAGAAGCTGCTAGTGTCAGCAGCATCAACAGTCCCATGGTAGCCATCCTCCTTTCATCATGGTCAATTCATTAACAGGGGAGAAAAGACAGAAACTATGAGAAATGCAAACCATCTGCTCAATCCAGATGCAATAGCACATGCCTCTTATATCCAAAGCTCTTTACCAGAAACACAGATAAGATCTAATCCTCTCATAAAATCTCCAACAGAGGTATTCAGACACATTTGTATCACAAATAAAAACAATGACAAATTAATCATCAACTGAGACCTTTTAAATATCAGGCAAGACTTTTACCAGTGAGTACACATTGATAAAACAGTATTAAAACAGCATTAGAGAAAAACGGGGTTGGATATCTGTTAGCTTTATTCAGCTATTCCTTAAGTAAAATCAGGCTGAAAACATCTCACTCCTTAAATAGCAAGAACATTTTAGTCAAGTCATCCTAGTTTTAAAAAAGACATAAGAAGATATTCCTTTAATATTATATATTTCAAGTAATGTGCATTCCTTAAAAGACTAAAAGCAAATATTCTTACCTTGAAATTGTGAATCTTTTCATATTTTGGAATTTGCTCGTTTTCTTTCAGAGTTGCTCTTCTAACAAGTGATGTCAACTGCGAATAAGCAAAGAGTTTCAGAGGTTGCCAGATTGTCACAGACGACTTTGGAGAACCCAGTTTCATTCCCAAGGCTGCTATCAATAAATCTTGCTGACGGCCCTCTTGTTTTGATTTGTGAACTGCAGCCCTATTAGTTTTCCTCCCCGACCAAGACTCTTTGGATGGCATTTTGGAATTCACAGGGAAAGAAAACCTATAGTGGTCTATGTCTGTCGATGAAATCTATTCAGCTAACACATGAGCATTCTGCTAGGCAGCACAGAACCCTAACCTACAGAGAGCTGCAGAGAAACACCACGGAGAGGTGGAGGAGGAGGATGAAGCACTTCTTAAACAGAGGTCGACTAACCAGCAAATTCTTCTTTCTTCCTTTTTTTCTTAAAGGGATCTATATTCTAGCTTCTAAAAACTTGAGTATGAACAGAAATAAAAAGAGTCGATGCTAACATACAAAACACTCAGCATCTCTCTCTATCGCTTTTTAAAAGGCATGCAGTTTTGACAAATGATACATTTCTAAAAGCTTTCTTCCCTCTTCAAGATATTAATGTCCATTCTGAATGAAAGATGCCTACATACTGCCTGCAATCAGTTTCTAGCAACAGACACCCTGTGAAGCCCCTAGCAGGGAAGGTGGGGGGAAGGGAAGGATTTCACAAGGAAGGCTGCATTAGACTGGCCACCGTAAGAAAGGAGATAACCAATGAAAATCAAGCAACAGTATTTAAGTACTGTATTCCTCAACTCACTCTGTCTCTCTGTTTCTCCCTCCTCTCATGTAAGAGTTTCTTGCTGGCCCAAGGCAAAAAAAAAAAAAAAAAAAATCAGTGGGGAGGTAATGAGAAATGAATGAGTCATGCATTATTGCAAAATGGAATTTTTTTAACCTATTAAAAGCAGAGGAAAATTAACATACATACAGCACTAGGTTTTAGAAATAATGCACCACTGCCACATAAATTATGAAAGGTTAATCTGTATCCTTTGTTCATTATGGACTGAGGTTAGCTAACCAAAACCCAAGTTTATTAAAGATGAGGAAAAACTGGTGAATATTTTGATGAAAAATAAAAGAAGTTTAGGTATCATACTATTTTCATGCAGAACAAGGAGTATGCATATCATATTGCTAATAGCTTGGAGTGGTCAGTTTTGTCTGTATTACGAGTAGTTTTGTTGTGGGCTATACTTACATAGAAGAAACCATTATTTTAATTCTCTAGTCTCAACAATTTTTTTTATTCAGAGAGCTTGAGGCCAGGTCATAGTGGAAGCCAATTGGGAATAATTCCTGATTTACACAGGTCCCAGTTGTAGTGTAACTACTTATAGGACTCAGACATATTTTGTTTGCTGATGTAGAAACAGGGTGGCTAGGTGAGAGACTTAGCACAACCTGATTTAGGAGCAATACCTACCTTTTTTCACTAAGGTGCTACAGGATGCTTAAATTTCCCATTTTGGTTCCCTAACTACCTCCCATCATCTGTTTCTCATGCTATAATAATTAAGTTAAATCAATAATCATGCCAATGTTACACTGTATTTAAAGCATCTAAAATTCTCTATATATTTAAATGGATTCAGTATATTTATAGTGTAAACACTTTAATCTCAGATTTCATAATCTACAGGGGGTATGTGCCCAGTGCATATTCTAGTTTAATTAGGGCATGAAGTGGTTCTTAAGATATGCTAGACATTGAAAATAACAAATGATTGATTTTCTAAACATCCCCAAATTATTTTTGTTTACTTGATTGAGTAGTCCCTTTTATTCTTCTAAAATTATGTCTAAGTAAATAAAAGGCAAAATTTATTTACATAGGAGTTTCAATTTCACATGTTTATATACTTAGATAATTCATATGAGACATAAAATGCTCCCACTGCAAGAAGAAATGCAATGGAAAAAGTTCCCTTGCCTAGCCTAAATTGCTTTTCAGATTGGACCTATTTTGTCTCATGATGACTAAAAATATAAAGGCCAACCAACTCTTTAGACATGTACAGCCTAAAGTGCAGTTTAACCAGTTCTCAGTAGGAACCAGAAAAAATAGCTCCAAAGGCAAGTTTTTTTCTTCAACAATGTTTGATATCAAGTTACTAAGTTAAAACAATCAAACGTAACCAAAGTAGCATCTTTTTTCTGAGTATTTTTGATCAACATCCTATTTTATAGATCATTCCTGGTTCTTCAGCTACAGTTACTAAATTCAACCAAGCATAAAAATATTCATGATAGTTAAACCCAGAAAATTTATAGCTAGGTAAAAGTAAACATTTTGTCATTCAGAGGTAAGGTCTAATGTAGACTCTGCAGATTGTACTGTATTTCCTGAGTAATGTTCTATTTAGTCAAGAAATACTGGATTAACTGCAATCTGAACAGCTACCTAGGGCAGTAAGGAGATAGAAAACAATAGCTTAGGACGAAAACAGCATTGGCTACTCTCAAATGGCTAAGGGTTTGGTCACTATTATGCCTTCAACATGGCAGTAACAGCACTTCTGCATTAATTTTGGTGAAGAACTTGTAAATAACAAAAACTGCTAACTCTAAAATTCAGAACCAATATAATCAATAGTCTGACATTCTAGACAAATGTGTATCACTCATGCTTACATTATCTAGTACATATCCATCTACTTATAGACTCTATTAATTATGGTTATCACTTACTCGTTATTGAGTACATACATTCCAGATACCCAACTAAGCACTTTATATATAGAATCCCACTGAATCCACAGATAAACCCTATGAGGCATAAATTATCTTAATTTTACAGTTGAAAGAGCTGAGACCTACAGTTTGCTTCCCAAAGTTGCACAGCTAGTATGTGGTGGGGTTGGGCTCATAAATACTATGCTATATTCACCCAGATGAGAAAATGAGAGGAAACCATGGAGTCTTCTCTCTGATTCTATTCAAGGTGGTTTCTCTAGTTACCTTCTTTCAATTTTGAGGAGCTGCAATAGATGGTAAGACAGACTAGCAGTAATTATCAAAGGATAGTAAGAAAAATGTAGTAACCAAGATCTTACGATCTCAAGTTTAGCATGTAGTAGGAAATGCAGACTTCAAGGCTCAATTCAAACACCCCCTCCTATGCGATGGCTCTAATAATCCACACCAATTAGAAGTGATCTCATCCACTTGTGAACCTCACAGTCTTTCACTGGTTCATTAGTTATGAGACTACCACATTCTACTTCATATCAGTTATCTGTGTAGCTGTTTATATAGAATTAGGCTTTATGTATATTTCTACACACCTTGAATCTAGCATACACCTTACACAAAGGTTCAATATATATTTAGTTAAAAAATAAAACCAAATGAAGGCAGTTATTTTTATTGGGGGGCAGTGTGGTATAATGAAAATACGATTTAAAATCAGAGAAACTGAAGTTTGAATACTGACCTTGGGAGTTCTGCTTTGTTTCTTGGTTACCTCATCTACATAATATGAATAATAATACCTGTCTCACAGGTCACTGGGAAGTTTAAAGAAATGACCAAAAAAAAAAAAAAAACCACTATCTGCAGGGAGTAAGTACTCAATAAATGATAGGATTACAGGGTTGCTGAGCCCAATATTAGCTGTAGGTATATAGTGTAAGTTTAGGACACAGGTCCCTGCCCTCAAGGAGTCTGTAATCTGCTTTAGGTCTATACCACATAAGCATGCCTGGAAACGCTGCCCTTCCCATTGTGTTTTGTCCCTACCCAGTTAACTCATACTCTGGATCTAATCCTAATTTTTAAAAGGCATATAATGACATGTATGCCAGCTGAGGAAGCAGGGTTAGGAGGGAAGTAGAAAGCGGCAAGAAAAGGAGATACTCAGTATTGTTAAGGATCCAGGAACACTGCTTGATGCTTCCCAAGGCTGTCTTATCTATTGTTCCCACAGCCATCCTGGGAAGTATGTTGCATAATGGTCACTTTAGAGATGAGGAAACTGGGGCTCACAGAGTGAGTTGCTCAAGGTCACACGTCAGGATGTGGAGGTCTGAGCTCAGAATCCCCATCTTTCATCTTCAAAGCCTGGCAGCTCTTTCTGCTACCTTATGAGAGTAGTATATAACATAAGGTGTTAGGCATATAGCACCTCTCATATTCTGGCTCTATAAAACAGAAGAAATGGTTTAACTGGGTGGGAGCCTAAACTGGTTGGGCACATATCTCACAAGGTCATTTTTTTTTTTTTAATACTTTTAAGTTCTAGGGTACATGTGCATAACATGCAGGTTTGTTATATATGTATACTTGTGCCATGTTGGTGTGCTGCACCCATCAACTCGTCATTTACATCAGGTATAACTCCCAATGCAATCCCTCCCCCCTCCCCGTGATAGGCCCGGGTGTGTGATGTTCCCCTTCCCGAGTCCAAGTGATCTCATTGTTCAGTTCCCACCTATGAGTGAGAACATGCGGTGTTTGGTTTTCTGTTCTTGCGATAGTTTGCTGAGAATGATGGTTTCCAGCTGCATCCATGTCCCTACAAAGGACTCAAACTCATCCTTTTTTATGGCTGCATAGTATTCCATGGTGTATATGTGCCACATTTTCTTAATCCAGTCTGTTACTGATGGACATTTGGGTTGATTCCACAAGGTCATTCTTGATAGAAACATTAACAGTATCTAGCTTGTTATTTTGACTGGGAATCTTTGACCTGTTGTCAGACCTGATCCTGCCCATCCCTTTTTTTGAGACAAGGTCTCACTCTGTTGCCCAGACTGGAATGCAGTGGTGTGACCACAGATCACTGCAGCCTCAACCTCCCGGGCTCCACTGATCCTCCCACCTCAGCCTCCTGAGTAGCAGGAACTAGAGGCACATGCCACTACACCCAGATAATTCTTGTATTTTTTTTTCTAAAGATGGAGTTTCTCCATGTTGCCCAGGCTAGTCTGGAACTCCTGGGCTCAAATGATTCATTAGCCTCAGCCTCCCAAAGTGCTGGGATTATAGGCGTCAGCCATTGCAACCAGTGATCCTGCCCATCCTTGACACAGATATCAATTCTGTAGGTTCATCTGAATGAGGCCTGCAAAATGGGATGGAGAATGGGTGAATTCCACAATCCTCTGTTTCTACCTTTGTCCATACCATCTGCAATACAGAGAGGAGGACTATAAAAATGGCAAGGAGGAAGTCCTAGTCAGAACAATCAGGCAAGAGAAAGAAAGAAAAGGCATCCAAATAGGAAAAGAAGAAGTCAAACTATTTCTTCACTGACGATATGATTCTATACTAAAGGAAATCTTAAATTAGACTCTGGCAAAAGGCTACCAGAACTGATAAATGATTTTAGGAAGGTTTCAGTTTACAAAATCAATGCACAAAAATCAGTAGCATTTCTATACAGCAATAATGTCCATGCTGAGAGTCAAATCAATAACATAATCCCATCTGGGCACAGTCACTCACACCTGTAATCCCAGCACTTTGGAAGGCTGAGGTGTGAGGAGCACTTGAGGTCAGGAGTTTGAGATCAGCCTGACCAACATGATGAAACCCCTCTTTTTTCTCTACTAAAAAAAACCCAAAAACACAAAAATTAGCTGGGCGTGGTGGCGGGCACCTGTAAGTTCAGCTACTTGGGAGGCTGAGGCAGGATAATCACTTGAACCTGGGAGGCGGTGGTTGCAGTAAGCCGAGATTGCACCACAGGACTCTGGCTTGGGCAACAGAGATTCTGTCTCAAAACAAAACAAAACAAAACAAAACCAATAACGAAAACATAATCCCATTTAAAATAGTCACAAAGAAAATAAAATACCTGGGGATACGGCTAACCAAGGAGGTGAAAGATCTCTACAAGGAGAACTACAAAACATTGCTGAAAGAAATCAATGATGACACAAATAAATGGAAAAACATTCCATGCTCATAGATTGGAAGAATCAATTAATAAAAATGGCCATAATGCCCAAAGCAATTTATAGATTCAACACCATTCCTGTCAAATTACCAACATCATTCTTCACAGAATTAGACAAACCTATTCTAAAATTCATATGGAACCAAAAAAGAGCCTGGCTACACAAAGCAATCCTAAGCAAAAAGAACAAAGTTGGAGGTATCCCACTATCTGACTTCAAACTAAGTTATAAGGTTATAGTAACCAAGACAGCAATGGAAGAGAACAGAATACCAAGAAATAAAGCCTCACACTTAAAACAATCTGATCTTCGACAAAGCTGACAAAAATAAGCAATGGAGAAAGGACTCCCTAAGAAACAAGCAACGAGAAAAGGATTCAATAAACGGTGCTGGGATAACTGGCTAGTCATATGCAGAAGAATGAAAATTGGATCCTTACCTTTCACCATATACAAAACTTAACTCAACATGGATTAAAGATTTAAAGACCTCAAACTATAAAAATCCTAGAGGAGAACCAAGGAAATACCCTTCTTCGTATCAACTTTGGGAAATACTTTTTGTGTAATTCCTAAAAGCAACTGCAACAAAACAAAAATTGGTAAGTGGGCCTAATTCAACTGAAGAGCTTGTGCACAGCAAAAGAAACCATCAATAGAGTAAACAGACAACCTACAGAATGGGAGAAAATATTTGCAAACTATGCATCTGGCAAAGGGCGAATAACAAAAGTCTGTAACAATCTATAACAAATTTAAACAAATCAACAAGCAAAAAACAACCCCAATAAAAAATGGGCAAAGGGCATGCACACTTCTCAAAGGAAGAAATATAAATGGCTGACAAACATATGAAAAAATGTTCATCATCACTAATCATCAGAGAAATGCAAATCAAAACCACAGTGAGATACCATCTCACACCAGTCAGAAATGCTATTACTAAAAAAGTCAGAAAACAACAGATGCTGGTGAGGCTGTGGAGAAAAGAGAACACTTACACAATATTGGTGGGAATGTAAATTAGTTCAGCCACTGTGGAAAGCAGTTTGGGGATTTCCCAAATAATTTAAAACAGAACTACCTTTTGACCCAGCAATCCCACTACTAGGCATATACCCAAAGGAAAATAGATCATTATACCAAAAAGACACATGCACTTGCATGTTCATCACAACACTATTCACAATAGCACAGAGATGGAATCAACCCAGGTGCCCATCAGGGGTAGACTGGATAAAGAAAATGTGGTATATACACACTATGGAATACTATGTAGCCATTAAAAAAAAAAATCACGTCCTTAGCAGCAACATGGACAGAGCTAGAGGCCATAATCCTAAACAGATGAATGAAGGAACAGAAAACCAAATAATGCACGTTCTCACTTACATGCAGGAGTTAAATGCTGAGCATGCACGAACATAAACTTGGGAACAATAGCTACTGTGAACTACTAGAAGGCGGAGAGTGGGATGCATCTAAAAACTACCTATTGGGGTACTACGTTCACTGCCTGAGTGCAACATACCCATGTCACAAACCTGCACATGTACACCCTGTATCTACAATCAAAGTTGAGTAAAAAAGCAAATAAAAATTTAAAGTACTGTTAATACTTCAAAAAATATGATCAAATTTTCATAGCAGATCTTTGCATTTTATAAGAAAGTGTTTAAAATACTGTATTCTATTTTTCTCATTTTAATACTGTTTTGTGATTATAATTACAATGATCAGTTTTACTCAGTGCCAACCTGAGAATCACTTTTCACCTGTTTGTGAAGAGACATGCATTTTAAGCCACAATGTACATTGCCTATGTCACTGAAAAGAAAAAAAAAAAAAGGTAAGGGGTAGGGTAGAGGAGCAGTGTGAGGAATAAGAAATAGAAGGTGAAATAGGTGACCTTGAAAAGGAACACATTCACTGTTTTTCAAATAAATTCCCACTGATCTTACTACCCTGTTGTTTGTCCAATAAACAAAAATCCACAAATACTGGATTTGTATTGAGCTAGCCTCTCATTTTCACCAAGTGTGGTAAAATAGGAAACTCAAGGGCTCTGGGGCCAGACAAAAGCGCTAACCTTAACTCTGTCATTTACTCGCTGTGGCACCTCCTTGGTCAAGTAACTGATTTATTTCTGTCTTTGTTTCTTTATATGTAAAATGAATTGAAAATACTTATGGTATAGAATCATTAAGAATCAAATGAGATACTATGTGGGAAGCATTTTTGCATTATTTCTGGCACAGAAAGTAAATCAATAAATGGAAGTTTGCCTCCCTTCCCTTGTGTCAAAGGACCTACACTTCCAAGATAAGAGTTAGCATAATTTGTGACTATGATATAGATGAAAGACCTATGGTCACTGCTCTATGCAAAGTGAGCTCAGGTCAAATTACAACCAATAGTTTAGGGACACATTATAAGCATCACTGTTCTGCAATTTTTACCTTACCTTATTTCTGGCAATTTTATAATTAAAAGAACATCCATGCTCAAACTCAGTAATCCCATCAAATCCTGCTTATAGGAAAGGGTCTTATCAATTCACACTAAAGTACAAATGACCGATTATACTCTCTTTTCCACAAATATCTAGTTTTTAATGTGGAATCGAGACTTAAGCCAAAGAGATATTCTCCAACTATTGAATGTCAGTACTTATTTATAGTAAGAATGTTCTCTAGGACACTGGAAGGACCTCATGTAACACAAACAGCCACCTCCTTTGTAACATCAAGGTGATACCATAGAATCATTAGCACAATGCTCCAGTTATCAAAGCTGAGTCAACAATCCATCCAAAAAGCATCACAGAGGAATGTTCTAGCTGGCATGACCCTTATGACTGGGAAGGTGCTGAGTAATTGGATTAACTCTTGGGTAATATGAGTTTCTGGTTCAGGTTTAGTGAAATCCTGCAATTTCTATAAAATGTTAAAATTGAGGCACAAACATAGCTTTCCTGAAACCTCCAATATCAAGTTATAATATAAACATTTATGGATTCAAGCAAATTCAACTCACTTTAGATACACAGATTATTCCTACCTTCATCCCCTGAATTATAATTTGTAACCTATTTTTTCTCCATTAGAGTCAAGAGTGAAATATATTCCAAGGTACTTAACAACATGTCAGCTTCCATTAATTAACTGACAATTGCATAGCACTGTACTAGTAAATGCTTTACATGTATGATATAGTTTAGTTGTCAAAACAACCAGTAAGGTAGTTATTACAATTCTCATTTTATAGATGAGAATTGTATACTTGAGACTTTTAAGAATTGTATACTTTAAAGACTTAAAGAAACACTACTGTAGATGAAGAAACAAAAGTTCAGATAAATTAAGTATCTTGCTGAAGGTCACCTAACTATTACATGATGAAAGTAAGACTTGAACCCATGTCTCCCTCAAATTTTCTCCCTCCTCTAGACTATCCTGCCTCTCATATTATCTATTGTTAACATGCCATTTTTGAAAGGCTGCCATTTGAATAAATTTCTGGAAAATTTACATTCTAGTGCCTCTCAGATCACTAGGCCTTTTACTACTGCTATATTTGAATTATAGTAACTACCAGATTCAACAATCAAGCAAAAATTTCAAATGTATTTTAAGTCAAACATTGGAGACTTCTGTATCAGAACTCTATAAATTCCTTAAATTATGTTGGGATAAATAAATGTTTATGTTACACAGAAAACTCTTAACATTACGCTAGGACTCAATTTTTATGCTACTGGCAGCAATCACATCATAATTCCTAACTCAGTTTTCATTACATAGCTCCTCTAGCATTAATATAATATCCATCTAAACAGATAACAATAAGGCACACCAGTGCATTCATCTCCGTATATAATAAATTTAAATCACACTATACTAACACTGCCACTACCAAATGTTGTATACTCTGTGACTGATTCACATGCTCCCTGACCGATTCACATGCAATAAGATTTAAACATAAGACATTTGAAAACAATGCAAACAAAAAAGGATAGCCCTTGCATTCTTCTTTCAAGAAACAATAGAAATATGAGAAATTCTCCAAGCACCAGCTGTGAAGGGAGCTTTTTCACACTACATGAAGAACATTATGCCCAAGGAGGAGGGGGTGGAATAGCACACAGCCCGGCTTCCAAGCCTTGTTCTTACTGCTATTAGACAAGCCACTTAGCTTTTCTAAGTCTCAGGCCTGGGGACTAAATGAGCTCAATGGTCTTATCTATATTTTTAATAGAAATTCAAAAGAAAAGAAAAGGTTCATACTCATTTAGTATACAAGTATGTGCTGAAAGATTTGGGGATGTCTATCTTGAGAGAAATATCTATATGAGAGAAATGCCTGCTGGCTCTTTGATTAAGTGGATCTTCAGAAGGTAGCTCTGGCAAATTTACAATGGGCTTTTGGCTGGTACCCAATCAGATAGGCTCAGAAATGGAGTCTGTCAGCACAAGGAGATTATATCTACTTCTTAAGGGGAGACTAAAAATACCAAGCTCATGAAACTCATAGGTAAATCAGAATGGCATTCGTCTAGTTTATAACAAAATATGAGATATAGTTATTAATATCATAAAGTAGTGACCAACATGCTCTTTTTGGTAGCACACCTACACTGCAAACAAAAAATAATTAGGAAGTTGGTGGGAATGGAATTGGAGCAAGTGGAGTGAGATAAATTGAACACTTAATATGTAGGGTTAGAACAACCTTTACAATTAGGATGGCCTTGCTGATGGACTAGAATACTCAGCATCCATTTCATGGGTCTCCCCTTACTTTAGGTCTGTGATTGAATGGGCATAATCAACTTCTACCTATTTCAGTCTCCTCTTTAATTATTTCTTTATGATTTTACATATCATTGCTCACATATCTTAGGTGATCTTAAAGTTAATTCATAAGATATAGTCTTATTTTTTCACTTATAAATTCTTGGAGGGTGGCAGATTGTGGTCCTGATGTATTGGTAACAACTTATACAATAAATGGAAGATGTCCTTATTCTGAATTATGTAACAATATGTAAATATAGACAAAATTACATAAGAATAAAATGTTCTAATCTAATACTATCTAATGTTTGGTTACCAGGAGTGATGGTTGTATAACAACATTCTTCCTTGGCTCTTCCTAATGAAAAGCTGAAACTGGGCTTCACGAGAAGGTCCTCTTGATCTTCCCCCCAACCCCCATGAATCTGAGGGGATACTCGGGGAAATGTGTCATTACATTTTTATTTTTGTCAATTTTTATCCAATTTTTGACACCTATTACCTGCAAGACTTAAACACTATTATTGTTCTGTAACAATAGAGAAGGTGAAATCAGAGAAGGTCTAACACTTTGTCAACAATGAGGAACTTTAAATCTAGTGCAAAATTCTTTAACCATAAACATTTTCACTTTTTCAAAAAGCTTTTGGATATAATATACATATAAAAATACAACTAAAAGGCAGAATCAGATTGATATTATTAGGAGTGTTTTCTGATTTTAAACTGCTATATGAGGTTATTTCAAGTTATTGCATCTCAGCGAACATTCTATACTAATTTAATGGAGGCAATCTAGTATATCAAAACAAAAGCTAAGTGTTATATTTTTAGTTTTCTCATTCTTTTAGTGACTTCTGTTGATTAGGCTAGGATGAAGCCTAAGTGATTTGGTTATTTTAAAAAGGGCCTGTTACAGACTTCTTTAAACTTCAGTTAGAAAAGCTAATTTCCTTTATATGGCAAAAATAAACTACAGTTTGATTAGAATATGTCAATTGTAATTTATTTAAAATATCCACTTTAAGCCTCAATAGAGATATATATTGATTCATGGTATGAGGCAGATTTGTGATGTTCAAACATATTTTTGAAAATTTGCTTTTATTTTGAAAATGACAACACAGTGGCCTGAAGACAAAAGATTTAACTTTCATAAACAATGACCCTGGGAAGAAGTACAAGCATGGGCATAATTCACAGATGTGTTAATTGTCCACTGTACTGCCACACATTCAATTTTCTTTGTAATGACTCTGCTATACTCATTGCACGTTTTATAAGATGATGATGTTTGAAAAGTAAAAGTAGCTTGCTTTTGGGCATTTTCTAAAACAAACTTTTTATGTCATGTCCATAGCATTTCACTTATGAAATTCCTGTTGGTTCAAAGGATCCTAATAAAACTAATAGAGAACTTAACAACCCCTAACTTATATGCTCTTCATATAAGAGATAGCCATTAGGTTCTTATTTTTATACATACTGTGTCCCAATGGAACTCGGTATATTAAAAGTGATTTGAGGCCGGGCATGGTGGCTCACACCTATAATCCCAGCACTTTGGGAGGCCGAGATGGGCGGATCACAGGGTCAGGAGTTCAAGACCAGCCTGGCCAACATAGTGAAACCCCATCTCTACTAAAAAATACAAAAAATAAGCCAGGCGTGGTGGTGGGTGCCTGTAATCCCAGCTACTCGGGCGACTGAGGCAGGAGAATCGCCTGAACCCAGGAGGTGGAGGTTGCAGTGAGCCAAGATTATGCCACTGCACTCCAGGCCGGGCAATACTGTGAGACTCTGTCTCAGAAAAAAAAAAAAAGAGTGATTTGAGGCATCTGGACAAGGTCCACATGTGGTCAGTATGTTAGAAGGAAGACAGAGAAAGTCAGACTGCAACAAGTGGCACTTGTGAGGAAGAAGAAAGATTAAAGGATGATTTAATATCTTTCACTGACATTTTAATGGACTGAGAAGAATCTACCATGCTGATTTCCTCCTCCACTGGAAAAAAAAAAAAAAAAAAAAAGGTTACAGTGAGACAGCAATTGAAGATTTTAGGTTGATAAGATCAAATGTTATTTGAGGCTATCTGGCCAGCTGAGACTACTGAATTACTGCTTGTCCACTAAAATGCCCCTAATAGCAACCAACAGTGACTAGGGATGTGCACAGATCCAGGAGTGGCTCTTCAAGCTCCTCAGAATGTACCTAAGCTTGTTTAATATAAAAATATTTTCAGTCCATTACTATTGAGTAAAATTAATGCTCTAGGAAGATATGTCATATTTACCTTTAGGTTTAGCATATCCCCGCCAACTAGCAGGAAAAACACAGTTTCAGGAGAGCAGGCTTGGGTGCCCGAAGGAGGCCTTAGAAAATCTCATCCAGGCCTAGGCCTGATTCTATAACCATGTGGCATATCAAGAAATAATCTGTGAGGTAACTGGTTTAATAATCTGGTAGTAATTCTACTTCACAATAATTTTAATTACTGTAGTCTTCTGCCAACCTGGCTAAAAAGAAATCCAGGCACACTTACACTGCCCCCAAATTGGCAGCACTTAGAAAGAGCTTTCCAATCCACAAAGTGATCTGTCATATATACTATTTCATTGTAACTTCCTATTCTTGTTTTTCAAAAAGGAAATTCACTGACGTTAAGGTATTTGTTCAGGGCAGATAATCAGTAAGCAAAGCAGCCAAGATGGAAACCAGGCCTTCTGACTTCACACCCTATCCTCTCTCCACTTCACACCCTATCCTCTCTCTACTCTACTGTGTTTGCCTGAGCCATAGGGATATAATCACTTAACAGGCTGACTCTTAACCCTAAGCAAGGCTCAACTGTCACGAAGACCCAGAACCATCAGCAAACAAAAACATTCACAACTAGAAATGACCACTCTTAATTCACTTCTAAGCCTGACAACTGGTTTACAACATACAGAGAAGTCAAGTCAGCCTCAGTGATTGACTTGAGAATTAAAAAAAACTTTTCCATTATTTTGATGGTGGGGGATAGGGGGTAAAGTGATATGTTGATCTCATTTAGATACATGCAGTTCTTTGTCAGATAATGTATCAGGGCTTCAAAGAGAGTCATTGAGTAGCATGTCTTCTTGTTTCTGTTAATTTTGCACTGGCTTTTCCTGATCCTTAAATTAAAAACAAATCAACAAAACTACCTCCAAACCAATGAAATGAGAGTGTAGTCTCTTGAGCAACTAATTAAACTGTTTTTAGAAATAGCTAATTAAGCTTTCCATTAAAATTCACCAAATAGACATACATAATTTACAAGGTGGAAAGCCATTTCAATCTCATGGGTAAAACAATTAAACAAGTCTTAAATTTATAACAGAGATTGCAGATTGGCTAATTCAGTGAGTAATTATATAATTAGGACACATTTTATCTTTAAAAGAATATAATGTAAAAAAACAAAAATTTCTGGGTGCTAGACATGTGGCCAAAGTGTAAAAACTTTATAAAACCCACAAATTCATTAAATGAAACTACTGAAATGCTCAAAGTATATATGCACAATACTAAGTGCTCATAGTTTACACTCAACATACATTTTATTGAGTATCTACTATATGCTAGGCACTAATGAATCTACAGCTTCATACCAGAGACTAGGGTGGTATACTATTTTACAAGGACCAAATATTAAATACATATTTAAAAAATAAATTATAATTGAGATAAGTGCTACATGAATAATGTATTTTCCCACCCTATTTTAGTCCCATAATCACATTTTCTAACAAAAGTTGAATTTGTCCATGAAATCTATGACCACGCCCTCCTTCCAAACTGCTCCCTCCTCTCATGGGCTTTCTGACACTCTCACTGGTGACTTCTACACCTCTCTCCATCCCAGATTTCTCACTCTTTCCAATATGGATGTGTTTTTAAAGACCTCTGACGTCCAAACCACAGGGTAGTTTTTGACCATCTCATACGGTCCTTTTATCAGAAATAATACAGACAGGGAGCTGAAGTTTATAAACTCTCCTCCTCAATATGCCTAATCCTTCCTTCCATAAAGTGTTTAAAAAATTAAATTGTTTTAAATTTAAAAATTTAAAATTTTTAAAATTTAGTGTTAGGTGGTTAAAAGCTTGGCTCTTGAGTAAAGACTATCTGTAAAAGAATCTTAGCTCCATTTACTAGTTATGGGATCTTAGATAAGTCTCAGTTTCTTTATTTGTAAAACTGGAATGAAGACAGTACCTATACTTCATGGGGACTAGAAGGAAGAGATGAGATAATATAGGTAGGATGTATGGAATATACATAAGGCATATATTTTTAGTACCCAGCATGCAGAGAGCTCTCAAAACTCTCCAAGACTGTGTGGTGATGCGATGTTGATATTGTTATCATCATTAGCATCAGTCTTATAGCCTAACACAAGACTTGGGACAAAGTAGATGCTAAATAAATGTTAAAAGAATGAGCAAAATTCATGGCACATTCGTGAGCCTCACTGAATTCTTCAGACTCACAGATGAGTGCCTGTCTGAATGATTTCAGTCTCCTGCCCTTATACGGTCAGAACAGATTTAATACAAAGAAATGTATAAACCTTTTGTCTTTTATCTAGGTTATTCAAAAAGTAATGGCAGGTCAGAGGTGCTAAGAAGAATGGCATTTTAAATAATGTTTCTTCATTTGGCAGTCAAAGTATATGCAGAATATGAACTAAAAACATGTTAGAGAGAAAATTTTGATAACATAGGTATCTTAGCAACATAACTGACTAAAGGAGATACTGAATTGAAAACATTTGTTGTGCTGAGAGAACATGTGCCACCTGAAATAAGGAGGATGTTTAGGATTCATGAACTGTAGTTTTCTATTCCACAGGTTGTTGAATCACTGTGGTTTAAACTAATCTGCAGGACCAAAACAACTATTACTGGAGGAATAATGTAAAGTGCCATGAAAATTTTTGGATAAATAAAAACCCTCTGCAATAAATTCCAAGAAAATATTAGAAGGAAAAGGGAATTTAGGCAGTATCTACCATTCATAAGCCTAAAGTCTGATCACTTTTCCTTCTGTGAACTCAAACCCATAACTTGCTATAAAATTGCAAAATGAAGTTATTTTCATTATTTTAAAATGCATGTCTTAATAATAGAGACATGAAAATAAGAAGTATATTGTTTAAAAAAAAACTTGCCTAAAATATCTCCTCCTGCAGGATCAGCTGTAGAAAGGTTCTTAAAGCATATGCTTTTGTTATGTTTTCACTATCAAAATATCAAACCATGTCTTCAGTTGAATAATGTTTCTTTGTTGGTTTCATTTTTCAGGGTCTTTGAGATACTAGGTATAGAATTTAATACATTATGTTATACAAATGATACTCTTTTTTTTTTTTTTTGAGACGGAGTCTTGCTCTGTTGTCAGGCTGGAGTGCAGTAGCGTGATCTTGGCTCACTGCAACCTCCACCTCCTGGGTTCAAGCAATTCTCTTGTGTCAGCCTCCCGAGTAGCTGGGACTGCAGGTGCATGCTACCACGCCCAGCTAATTTTTGTATTTAAGTAGAGACAGGGTTTTACCATGTTGGCCAGGATGGTCTCAATCTCCTGACCTAGTGATCCACCCACCTCGGCCTCCCAAAGTGCTGGGATTACTGGCGTGAGCCACCGCGCCTGGCCACGATACTGTTTTTAATGAACAACAGCATATTAAATTAGTTACTGTAGGCTTTTTGTTTTGTTTTCATTGTCTCTTCTCCTGTAGCTTACATTAAATTTAGAGTTTTACACTTCCACAGTTGAAAACCTCTCCAAAAGAGAAAGTTTGGTTCACATCACATGATATAAAAGGTATTTCTGGGTTCCCTTTAAAGCTGGTTGTCTTGAGGAAAAGTATTCTTTGTTTTAGTAGTAAGCTGAGCTAGCACCTTTCTCCACAGAAGTACCATTTTTTACTTGAAAGAATGTGTAAAACAAATTTTGGTTGTTCAGACTTGCGTGTTTGGCATTTTTTTTTTTGAGACGGAGTCTTGCTCTGTTGCCCAGGCTGGAGTGCAGTGGTGTGATCTCGGCTCACTGCAAGCTCCACCTCCTGGGTTCACGCCATTCTCCTGCCTCAGCCTCCTGAGTAGCTGGAACTACAGCCGCCTGCAACCACGCCTGGCTAATCTTTTGTATTTTTAGTAGAGACAGGGTTTCACCATGTTAGCCAGGACAGTCTCGATCTCCTGACCTCGTGATTCGCCTGCCTTGGCCTCCCAAAGTGCTGGGATGACAGCCTTGAGTCAACGAGCTCCGCCAGGTGTTTGGCATTTTCTATGAAATGAATGAAGTGCTTTGGCTACCTCAAGGAAAACAACTGCCAGTCAATGAACATTAACATTTCAGGTAAAATTAGAATTTTGGAAAATCTGTATCTGCCACCCTAAACTTGACAGCTTCCTGCTACTTAAATGAGTTTTCTGAATATTAACAAATGTGACTTTTTTATATTGTATAAAATATGTCAACATTTGGAAGACCTACATAACTCAGTGAACCAATATTTTTCAAGTGACCAATGCATGATGTTTCAAAATCATGCACAGTTGAAAGATCCATTCAAAGTTCAATAGACCAATGAGTTTCAGTGTAACAGAGTAAAAAAATGGCTATTAATAAGGTTTCAGACTCCACATTACAAGTAACCTTTAAGAAATTACCACTTGTCTAGTTTTGGTATGGTATCAATGAGGAATACCACAATTATCTGAAAAGGCTATTAAAATACTCCTGTCTTTTCCAACTGCATGTTTATGTGTGGCCAGATTTTCTTCATATACTTAAACCAAAACAATCTATCACCACAGACTGAATACAGAAGCATTTATGAGAATCCAGTTTCATTTCCTTAAAATTAAGCCATTAATTAAACAGATTCACAGAAATGTAAAACACTGCCAGTCTTCTAAATTTTTTTGTTTCAAAAACTGGTTATTTAATAATATTGTTAACGTGTAATTTTTATGTTTCTTAAAGATATTTTATACAATCTATTTTAATTTCCAATATAGTACATATCAATAGATATAACCCACATAAACAAAAGCTCTTTAAAGTCTTCTGTAATTTTTAAAGTGTAAAGGGGTCCTAACTCCAAAGCTTCAGAAGCACATATCTAATCTATTAGTTATAAATTCTACTGAGCAACAGAATCACACATGTGACACAGATGTGTACATAGAAAGATAAATATACTAATATAGATGTTTAGGCTCCATGTTGATTATACTGAATCAAAATTTCTGCAGACATTTCGATTTTATAGAAAGCTTCATTGGTGAGAATGCTGATCTGACTTAGCACCTTAATAAAAAATTATTTATCACCGCATGTTTCAGAACTTCCCCCAAATTTAAAGTTTTATTCTACTTATTTTATTTCTCATAAGTACTGTCATTAGTAAGACCATCTTTAATTTTTTTCTTTTATAGTTATGAAATGCTAATCCTTCAGTGTTATTGATTTCTCTTCTTCTGAGAGATAACATAGAAAATGATAAACTGACAAATTGTGTTAAAGACTTGAGAGGGTTTTTGTTTGTTTCTGTTTTCTTTTCCTTTTTTAAACTTCTAAATAATAGTAAACTCTCTACAGTAAGTGTTACATATAGACTTTAGAGTATTTATTTGGAAAGCACTTCAACTGTCTTAAAAATCTTGTTTATTTGGGAGGTGACTGTCAACTCAGAGGTCTTTTGTCAGTTTCAAAGAGCTAGGTATGCTTCAACTTTGGCAATGAAATGCTAGTAAGTACTTTGAAGACTGAAATGATGAAAACCTAAAACTGTCAAACTGAGTTTAAGTCAACTGTTGAAGATGTAAATGTAAGCTATCTAAAATATAATAAATGCAATATGCATTATATTATAAATCTTAGTTATCAGATTCATTAATATGCAAATAAATTAGGTTAATCATTTAATATGGCTCAATTATTTAAAAATTTTAAAAATTTACCTGTATCTATCCTTATACTGCTACTTAAAATGCACATGTTCTGGCTGGGCACAGTGGCTCATGCCTGTAATCCCAGCACTTTGGGAGGCGATGCGGGCAGACCGCTTGAGCCCAGAAGTTCGAGACCAGCCTGGGCAATATGGCAAAATCCCATCGCTACAAAAAAAAATTAGCTAGGCATGGTGGTGCATGCCTGTAGTACCAGTACTTCAGAGGCTCAGGTGGGAGGATTGCTTTAGACCAGGAGTTCTTGAGGCTACAGTGAGCCATGATCACACAACTGCAGTCCAGCCTGGGTTGACAGACGGAGACCCTGTCTCTAAATAAATAAATAAAAATAAAATAAAATTCACTTGTTGAATTAGTGCACACTTATGTATAAATTTACGCAATCCTTTCTTATTTATTTATTGTTGTTGTATGTTGTATTTATTTGTTTATTGTATGAAAAGAACAAGACTATTTGAATGTGTACATCTGTGTGATACTTAATGAAGAGAGGACTGCACTTGACATAAGCAACTAAGAAAGAACTAAGCTACACTTTAAGAAAGGATATTTTATTTTTCTATATTTAAAATTTGATATCATAGGTTTTCTTATTCAATGAATTGGAATCTTCGTTCCTTCGCATTTGGTAAGAGTTTATTTAAAAAACTGAACATAAGAGTTGCAATTCTAGAGTGACATTCTTTAATTGTCAGTCTGAACCATGCTTCAACTTCCTTTGGGCAGCTCTAGAGGTACTACTCCCTTTTGGTAACCTAACTACTCAAAAGATAGTGATCTACTTAGTCTTTATTCAGTCCAACATTAAGTCTCTACAGTGATACTAAGGGGCATTGTGTGGAAGGGTCTGGCTGTTCTCTATGATTTCATTCCCAAAAATAGAGGATGCACTATTAAGACAGCCCCCTAGAATATCCTGATAACTCACCATAAATCTATCACCCCCAAAGATCTCCATGTTAATATCTATCCCTAAAAGATTGCATTAAAGATTAAAGGAGATAACCTGGTGAAGTACTTTGCACAGCTTCTGATACGCCACGCTCAATAAATGTTAGTTATTTCTGTTATAATTCTAAGCTTTACAATTCTTAGAAATGTACAGTAGGGAGCTAGAAGAGACTTTCAGTTTCTTAAGGCCAACGGGAATGGTTTGATTGGCTCAAAGATTTATAATCCTAGTCAGTAGCAGATTTAAGTATTCATGTCTATACTTAAACCTGTATATGTTCAGTCTATTCTACCTCTTGGAGTAAGTTGTCAGAAGTACAGAATCTTTAATTGGAAAAACCTCTTAAGGGTTAACGAAAAGAACATATGGGTAGAAAATTATGGCAGTTAGAAGGGACCTTGTGGTCATCTATGAAGCTGAGTCCTTCATTTGACTACTGAGACCCAGAGAGGTTATTAAGACATGCTTAAATCAAAAATCATTAGCTAAAGTGACAGACTAGGATCCAGATCTCTTCTTCCAAGTAGATGCCCAATTAAAAAGTTGGTTATTTTTCTGTGTGTGAGGGAACTGCTGGATAAATAGGACATAACATGTAATAAAGTTGCTTTTGAAGTGTTTCTGTTTAAAGAGTAAAGGTGGATCTTTATGAAAAACAAATCTCAAAAAGTTAAGAAATTAAAGGAGGAAAAGAATAGCAGAAAAAGAACCAGATACTGTGGATCACTCCAAGCTATGACCAAACTTAGCATACAGGATATAGAAATTCTTTAGGAGTCTTAACACCAGATAAAACATTAAAGATCCATTACTATTTAAGTACCTTGTTCTAAAGAAAAATAAATTAGTTTAAAAGTTTAAAATATTTTTGTACGAAATCAAAAGTGATGCAATATTAAAAACATTTATAATCAATGTCGGTATGATTTTTAAAAACAAAATACAGAAAAACCCATCCCTTTGCAGTAACACTGCTTCCAAAAAAAAGCATTTTCATATTCATTAGTTAGGGAAAGACATTTTGGGGGGGCTTTATCTGTAAGGGGACAAAGGGAATTCACTATTCACATTGAAATACATGGTAATTAGAATGTTATAGCCACAAGATAGCAAAATAGTTCTGGTTTAAATAACAATTTCAGCTAAGCCCCTCTATGCATGCTGCAGATGGAAATTATGGAAATCCTTTCCTCTCAAAATACTTTGTGAATTTAGAACTGGGCAACTCTAAAGTGTAGACAAGCTTGACTATGATTACATATGAAGCTAATGTACAAACTTTCTATATTCAGTAAACTCAGAAAAATGTTTCTCTCATATAGAAGTTTTATAATTTTAAAGATACAGACTATTCTAAGAAAAACAATTTGCACAAGTTTTTAATTATCCCCAAAGGAAATTAATTTATACATTTAAATTTTTATTAGTTATCCTTATTTATAAATAAATGCTGATTTTTAGAGCATTAAATATTCTGGAAACAAATGAAAAAGCCATTTTACAAGAGTAAACAAAATTCTAAACTTACAAAGACTGTTAAAATGACAACTTTTTCTTTACTTTTTCTTTTTTTTAAGATTACTTAAGGACCAGGCACAGTGGCTCATGCCTGTAATCCCAGCACTTTGGGAGGCCGAGGCAGGCAGATCAGTTGAACTCAGGAGTTGGAGACCAGTCTGGGCAACATGGTGAAACTCCATCTCTACTAAAAATACAAAAAATTAGCTGAGTGTGGTGGTGTATGCCTGTAGTCCCAGCTACTCGGGAGGCTGAGATATGAGAATCACCTGAACCCAGGAGATGGAGGTTGCAGTGAGCTGAGATTGCATCAAACTGCACTCCAGCACAGCGAGACTCTGTCTCAAAAAAAAAAAAAAAAAAAAAAGATTACTTAAGGAAGATTTATTATTAAACATAGAGAGCACAGGGAAAAAGAGTACTGATTACCAATCACTAAAGAACAAAATGTCCTGGCAAAAAGAGTCTCTCTCTCTCTACTCCAGTTTCCTCATCTTTAAAAATGATGCAAATAAATTTCTTTTTTTGTATTCTGGGTGTGAATGACAAAAATTAACTTCATGAACAGAGCCATGATGGTCTTGTTAATTACACAATGAATATTTAAAGAATGAATGAATAAAAAAAATTAAGGGACTAAATTCCTGCATATAAAGGAGTATTATACAGGCATTTAAAACATAAAGCAGAAATATATATGTATATTCACATGGAAAGATTGTTCATAGCCTAATGGTCAATAAAGCAAATTACAAAGTAGTTTATATAGAAGAAAGATTCCTTGCCCCCCAACTCTGGAAGGATAAACAGCAGAATATTATTAGTTATATTTCTGTCAATTGTGTAATCTGGGGTAATTTATATATTCATTGTTTCTCATAGTTTTATTATTTTTGTAAGCAATAAACACGAGTTACTTAAAATTAAAATAAAAAAGTGTACATTAATCTATGCATAGGAAGACAGACTGAAAGGAAACTCATCAAAATGTTAACATAAAGTTGTCTTCGAATGGTGGAGCTATAAGGAAGCCCCTTCCTTCTTTCTCTGTTTTTCGTATCTTTCCAATTTTTTTTATAAAGAGCTTATATTTCTTTAAAACTTGGAAAAATATCTTACATTTATTAATTAGATATATCAACATGATTTGTTTTTAAATTTAAGAACAATTTTAGATAATATGATTGGACTTGCTCACAAATATCACCTATACTTGTTGGCATAACATGATGAGTTAGTCAGTGCAAATGAAATATTTCTACAATTTTCTACTACTTTGGTGCTCTGGTGCCCTCCTCTCTACAATACGATTCCTGGTGCTCCCAGCCTTAAGAAACACTACACGTCTAGAATGTGGCCAATAAACCATGCAGAATTCTAAAGGTAGGTCACAAGAAGAGACTGTTGAGCCCCTAATGGCTGCTTCCTTAGAGAACAATTCCAGGTCACTGGAGGGCCTACTCTAGTCAAGGTGCATTGAAATCAGTTACTAAAACTAATATGCAAATGATTTAATCTTTTTGAAAGAAATTAGAATGAAGTCAAGGTTCTGCCGATATTAACATGCCTCAAACAATTACATTCCAATAGGTTTTCCTAAAGGTAACAGAAGAAAAGTTATAATCATTTCTCTAGGAATTTTATACAACCCACAATCTACCCATAGGAGGCTGTCACACAAGAGAATGTCATTCTTCACCTGGGACTCGGTAAAGGAGAACTCCATTCTACCGGACAGTCGAGTGGGCTGCACCTACATAGTTTCAAGGAGTAAAAGGAGAGAAATCTAAATGTTGTAGTGGTGTTCCATAGGAAACTCTGAAATCATACAACTGCCATAAATTTTCCCATTTGAGTAAGACTGGGAGAGGGAAATACAGAAATCATAGTTTTTCTCACTGTGGTACCTGGTACCATGAGGTACAGTTCACACTTAGAGAGTAGGGTGTGCTCTACTTTCCCATCAATTGTGATCATGAGTATCACCTTCTGGGGGACCTGTTCAGGCCAGAAAGGAAGAGCAAAGGTATAGCCAATGATTAAAGGAGGGCTGGCTGAGTGATTCTGGCTCAGGTCAAAGATCCCAACAGAGCAGAGAGGCTCTTCCTCCCTGCACCCAGGTATCCTCCCTTATTGGTGTACTCAAATTTATTGAAGCATTTATTACTGATTAAAAGGTGAAGACTCCCTAATGATAGGATTGAAAGCTTCAACAAGTTATACTGCTTTGTAATCACTACTATACACCTCTAATTCCTTTGTTGCTCATATTTCCCTAAGAAAAATGACCTGAGAAATTTTACATTCCAAAATCGGAGTTAAGGAAGGTAGATATTAAAGATAATCAGATGATATGTTTATAATAAATAAAAAGAGGAAAAACAAAGAAAGGAGTACTTCAAATATAAGAAATTAAAAATAAGATGTCACCTGTTATGTCAACAATTTAAAATTTTTCTATAAGAGGGCATGAGGGAACTTTCTGGAATTTCTATATATGGCTGTAGGGTTGGTTATACAGATGCATATAGTTGTCAAAACTCATCAAACTGTACATGGAACTGTGCACATTTTACTGCATGTAAATTATACCTTAAAAAGTTGACTTCTTAAAAATTCTTAGAAACATGGAGATATAGACTCATTTGTAGAGTTTCCACATTATAAAGAAAAATAGAACTTTCTCAAGGGATGAGGACTATAGCTTTTTTTCTCACTATGAACTTAGGCGGCAGCCCAAAGCCATTCTAAAGTAAATAAGCAAACTATACCCAGAACAGAGATCCTTTCCCGTTGAGTGGGTGAAAGGAAGAGGGGTGTAAAATCTCTTAAGAAGGTGCTAAACAATCTGCAGCTTGCATAAAAGCCCCTGTTTTTGGAGGGAAATTTTACCATAAAGATGACCTTCTACTAAACATTGTTAGTAAATAAGTACAAGATGAACTAATATAGATATTATCAAGGAAAATGTTTACACTGGATGAGATGTAAAATTTAAGAATGTAAATGAAGCCATCAGCAAACCTACAGCATTCAGTGAATGTTCACTGAATGGTGTTAGAAGCTAACGAAATGAAGGATAATAGGGTTGATTCCTTCAAGTTACTGACAAACCACAGTGAAAATAATGCAGCATACTTTAACAGGGACATAGAGACAAGGATAAGATTAGTAGCCATTATAGCTGCCTATAATTTCCTGTTGAAAGAATCCAGTTATTGCAATACAATGTTTAAGCATTTCTGACCAGTTATAGTGATTTGAAAGAGGCCCCCAAAGAGTTAGGGACTAATTTATGAGGCCATATAAAAACAAATGTTTTCATAACTTAAGTAAAGGCTCAGAGGTACGGCTATTGTTTTCCAATCTCTGAGAGGTACAAATATTAGGAGAAAAGAGAAATGATTCCAAACAAAAAAGGAAAATACGATGGAGCAAAACGCGTAAGATGAAAATTACAGATCCAGAGCATGTGGTCTAATGTGAGGATTTACAACTGGAAAGCAGATTCTTTTAGAACTGCCCACAAAGTTAGTGAGCAATGTGGCCAAGACCAGATTAACTGCTTGATAGTCTCATCTTGCTTTGTACCCCAAACGGTGATACTCTTCTATAAGCTACCAGAGTTGATCCCTTTTGAAAAATTAGATGAATGAAGATTTTGCCACCAATGATTATTTCCTCACCAAAATAAAGACTTTGAAACAGCAGTTGTGTTCTAATCGCTTTCTTTTCTAACCCTCAAATCAGTAATTTAAGTGATTTTGTTTAGTTGGCCCAGATACAGAAAACTTCCAAAACTGCAGCTGGCTTGGAAAATTACAATTTGGTCTTCTGTTGGCCTGGTTCTTTGGAACTGGGAAACTGATGTTTATCTTCCATCTTCCTCTTTCCATCTGGTTTTCCCTACTGGCCTTCAATTACTAATCTTTTCTGTGGGTGATAAGATGGAAGGATGGATGAGATTAACACAAATAATTTCCTGGGCCCCATTTGAGTTTTCTTTAATCATTACAGCATGGGATTCTCTGTTAAGGTATACATGGTCCCAATACACAACTGACAGCCATGAGCTTGGCCACTTACCATCTTAGCTGCTTTGAACATATCCCTAAAGAGGAGCATCTAGCCACCACCCTCACAAATTATTTCATGTCACAAAAGACAATTGTTTTCTACCTCTGATGCTTTAACCATAGAATGAAGAATGACCCTCTCCACCTCCCAAGGACATTCTAAGGATTCTGAATTCTTTAAGGGAAAAATATATAGTAGCAAATCAAATTGAATGACTGTTTTTCTTTCTCAGTCTCAGGACTGATTTCTATTAGGACCTTGGATTTGGCTGAACTCATTTTTAAAAAGTCATTTATTTAGTCAGTCAACAACTGTTCAAACAAAACTCAAGGTGTCAAGTCACAAAGGAAACAATACTGGAGGACGAAAGCCTTGAAACTGGGGTGGAATGCCAGAATCTCATATTAATTTCTTATTCATGATTCTGAAAAATCAGTTTTCTTATCTACAAAAGTGTTTTCTGTGGTCTGCTGCGCTATGATAATGGCAAACTCAAATCAAAGTGAGTCCAACTTAATATTTATTTAATGCCTGTGATAATATAGAGATGATAAAGGCAGCTTGTCTCCTGCTTTCAAGATGCCTAAGTGTTATTAAATAGGTAGAAATAACAAAACATGAAAATGTAAGTTCTTTGAGATAGGGCTTAAATCTTAAATATCTTTTATTTCCTCCAGAGCCTAGCCTGGTTCCTTGCAAATGGGAGGCACACAATAAACGTTGAATTAAGTGCAATTAATTTTGATAGGAGATAAGTTAGTTCAGGAGACTGAAGAAGAAATAGAGATAATATTCCTGCCTTGTTCTTAACTTGTTTAAATTCCAACATAAGGCCAGGCACTGTGGCTCACGTCTGTAATCTCAGCACTTTGGGAGGCTGAGGTGGGTAGATCACTTGAGCTCAAGAGTTTGAGACCAGCTTGGGCAACATGGAGAAACCTGGTCTCTACAACTATACAAAAATTAGCCAGCTATGGTAATGTATGGCCTGGAGTCCCAGCTATTCAGGAGGCTAAGGCAGGAGGATAGCTTGAGCCCAAGAGGTCAAGGCTGCAGTGAGCCATGTTTGTGCCACCGCACTCCAGTCTGGGTGTCTGGGTGATAAAGTGAGACCCTGTCTCAAACAAAAAAGAATCCAACATAGCTTCTGAATATCAAGAAGAAATTATTTGTGTAGATGGCTCATGAAAGACTATTTAAAGAAAATGAAATATAAAGATATTAAACAGACTTACAGAAAATCTGAAAGATTGTAACGGGCTCAACATGGAGTGCAGGTTTAATAAAAGTTCACTGACAGGCATAGAAGTAGAAAGTTTGACTTGTATTATATTCAGGGAAAGGAGAGCTAAAATACTGTTCGATACTAAAATGCAAATATCACAGGAAAATAATATATTTTGGCCTTAAAAGTCATTAGAGAATTATTGGACAAAGGCATACGTTTCCTGAGCAGAGATAGAGCTATCACCATATTATTAAAAGAGAAACTCTGCTTTCTTGATAAAGCAATTAGGAGCCCTTTGCTCCTAATGCAAGATAACAATCTTGTGAACTTAAAGGGCAGTTCAAGCACTCAAAAGATGAATCTTAAAGATAAATCTAAATACGCTGTTCCTAGCAAAAGCTAGGGGGATAGTACTAAGACTCAGGAATGGGCACCTGGTTGGAAACTACTCTGATCCCAGAAAGCAATAATTCTTCATGCAATGCTTCACATTTACTAGGGAGGCCACATTATAAAATCTTTGCAATACTCCTGCCCACTAGTGTAATGGTATCCATAATCCCCATTTTAGAGACTGGGGCAACTTGAGACTTGGGGAGGTTAAGGACTTGTTCAAGACCACACAGACTAATATATACTTTTTAAAAATTTAACTTTACTTAATTTCTGAAGGAGGCTGTTTATAGAGGATAAATGCACTATGAGAAGTTCTGTGCAGAAATTATAGTCTTCCTCATAAATTACTAAACTGGCTTTTTAATGCAAATCAGTAACCCTGGGCACAACTGGCAATCTCTAAAAGCCTGTTCATCCCAGAACAACTGATCTTAACCTTGAACAAGCCACATTGGAGACTAGAGCATGTAAATTTGGGGGACAGTGAGAAGTGGATTTTAAAAGGCAGGGTTAAGAGGGAGAAGAACAAAAAGAGGAGCACAGCTTGAGCATGAACAAGGAATGACAAAAAAGGCCCAAAAGACTGGGAAGGTACAAAATCAAGAAATCAACAGTTTTCTGCAAACTTCTTTGTGCCATGTACTCCTCTGGTATTGTTACTTTTATTCGTGATTAAGTATCACCTTACTGCTGATTTGTACACTGAGATTACATGGATACAGGTAATGGCCTATATATATATTTGAAGCAAAGTAAAAACATTTAGAAGACTTGCTTTGTGAGAGACTAAGCCAATCAACAAAGCAGACTGACCATGCCCCTTTTGCTATTGCAGGGAACAAAGACTCCTAGCATTTTGTGGAGATATCCAAGAATTCAAGTAGTTATAGCAGTTTTGGGCAAGGACCCCACTTACATTTCAACTCAAAATTTCACAAGGCTTTTTAATACAACACACGGTCTGGTGATCGCAAAAGAATTCTTCAAAAATGGAACTTAAATGTTAAAGAAATTCCTTAAAAATAAATTAACATGACAATGTATCAAGCATTGCATTCATTTTAAGCTTAGAGGGGAAGAAAAAAATACACAGAACACACATAGGTTATATAGTGTGTCAAAATTCCATAAAATAAAACAATTCATTTTGTACACCCTTGACATCGCAGGCACCCTTACGCATGTGTGGGGCAGGTTTAGATCTTAGATAACAAAATCCCAAAGTAAGGACATTCTGCCTAGATTCAGAGATCTGGCTCACAGCATGGCTTCTGAAATGTAAATTATATCATATTTGATAGTTTATATTATTAACAATTATATGAGACATTTTGAAAGCATGGCTTAGGGGAATTAAAATTATTAAGTGTAAAATTATCATAAAAACTATTGCATTCAGCCATTGGTCCAGTATCTGCTGACGTAAACATATTGTATTTACCACTTGGAATACCAAACTATTCAAATACAGTTCCAAGATAAATAAAAAGAAGTAACTAATAAAAGTTGGGTTCTTGGCCAGTCTGGACTGCTAAATTAAGCCATTTTAGAAGGGAAGAAAGTCTGGCTTCTCAAGATGCTGCAATTTCATGATTAAATATTTTTATCTATTTCAGTGTTTTCCAATCGATATTTCAAGCTGAGGAAGCAACTTAAATAGTTAATGAGAAAAATGACATAGCTGTCACTTGGAAAAAAATATTTTTCCCTCACAACAGGCTACCAGATCCTAGGGACAAGTAAGAATCTTCAGGATTCACTCCTCATGGTAAAAACCTTCACGGCCATGAAACCATCCTGTCAGCCTTTCCCAAAAGCTCAGATGCACAACTTACACCTTTAGGATTGCAACAAAAAAATAAAAACACTTGGAATTCTCATCTTTCTATTTTAAAACAAAGAAAGACCTTAGGAGATTATCTGGCTCAAAATTTCCCAAAGTGGGTTTCATGAAACATTATTTTTCAAAAATGTTCTTAATAATGGCAGGGTGATCAAATAAGTATGACAGCATTCTTAGAGAGTCATAATCACATTAGGTCATGCATAATGCAGAGAAGGCCTACAGAAAGGATCAGACTTTTAAAAAAACTGAAATTTTCATCAAACCTATTTGAGCATAGAACCCTTTTTGCAGTATTTATTAAAATCCTGTGTAATTAATGTTTTGTAGAAAATGCCTTATCTCATACAAAGAAATTGAAATCCAGACAGGTGAGGTGACTGTCCTAAGGTCATACAATTAGTTGGTGAATAAGCTAAAAACAGACCTCACCTCTCAGGACCCCATCAGGTATTCCTTTTGGTATGATGTTATCTTTCTTCTACAATACCTACACTCCTTAAAGGATCACACACTAAAAGAACCACATCTTGGAGACCACCTAGTCCAAAGCCCTCCCATAAACCTAGGGAAATACAGTCTCAGAAAAGTAAAGCAGTTTGCCCAAAGTGACATATAAAATTCATTCTTGTAGAACTAGAACATAGCTCTTAATTCCAACACTAGTATCTTTCCACAACAGCATGCTAATTCCTGCAAAGCTAACACTTTTGGCCTCTGAGGTAAAGAATTCATGAACAAGAGGGGTTTTAGCTATTAAGGGCCCATTAAATATTTATTAAACCATACTTGTGTCAATAGATACTTTAAATCAATTAAACATCATTGTCTTTACTTACAAATGTCATCCATTGTGACAGGGAATCAATGTTTCAAGCTGTTGAACAGGTCATCAACCCTGTCCTGTTGGATGACACCTGTAAATAAAATAAATCTATTTTTGAGTGAGTAGATTTTAAGCCAGCTAGATTTAAGATGCATGCGGTTTAAAGCAAAGAATAATTTTAAAAATGATTCTTAATTATGTACTGCCACGGAGAGATACTTCCCAGCGCCAGCAGTTTCACTCTCAGTAGCTACTGCCGTCCACCAGCACAAAACAATCCAGGGAATTCAGCACAGAAAGTTGCTAGAATACATAGGGAACCATGACTCCTGGAGCTACAAGGGTCTTCTAGGTATCTACCTCAGCTTACTATCTCTGTGAATATCACTTCCACTTTGACGGGGGGAAAACCAAGGCCTGGTGAAGTCAAATGACTTGCCTAATGTTAAACAGCTAAGTGTCTTTAGCTAAAGTCCCTTGGTGTTGGAAAGCACGTACAGAATGCATTAACAAAGGTTATCATTAGGCTGATCAATTTTGAAGACTCACATGTACACATTTTTAAACATTTCACAAATGCTGACTTAGAATGTTCTAGCAAATCTGCAAAGAATATAATATCAGTATTAGATATTCAAATATAAGCATTACTGAAAAATGCCATAGATGGAAAATCAACCAATAGTGAGAAAATGGGAACTAGACCATGAAAAGAACAATATTAAATACAACAGGTATTTAGGATTTTAAGCTCTGGCTACTTCCAAACAAGATTTGTGATTCCTAGCAAATATGAATATATAAAAAACCATTTTTATATATTTTCTACAGTTTATCCTTTTAAATGCTGATTTCTCCATAGCCACAAAATGCCAATGTAAGATCTGCCAAAAACTAAAATTTGAGCTGGACACAAACTTTCTTATTTCCATTCTGTACCCACTCTAAGGTAATGGGAAATTATTTGAGGATGCTGCCTTGAGGTAAGATGGCTGCTATATAATAATATTACCACCAAACTTACATTGAGTGTCTACATGTGCCAAGTGCTGATGGAGCATTTTACACTAGCTATCTCACTTACTCCTCACAGCAACTTGACCATTATTACAATTCTACAAATAAGACAATCAAAAGCACAGACAAATCAGGTATTACAACTTGCACACAGATCTATCTGGTGATAGAACCCAAGCTCAAGACCTACTGCATTTCTTTGATTTAGCAATTGAAGATACTTAAAAACGTAACTATGAATTAACACAGTTCCAATTACAATACATAAAATGCCCCCAACTAAATGTCACACACTATAAAACATCAGGAAAATCTCTTACTTTTTTCTTGGGGGTGAGTAGGAGGCTGGGGACAATTTTCATAAGTAAAATAATTTTAATGCCAAGAAATTAAAACTTTTATGTTAACCTGAAATATATCACAATTAAAATATGACAGCTAAAAAACTTAAATTGTCTTTTATAATTAAAGAAAAGTAAAAGTAAATCATACTCATTCAATTACTTCTGAACAGATTATAGAGATAAATCCTCCTCCTACTCAAGAATGACTGACTCCCAAAATTAAAATCTTGCTAAGAACACAACTATTTATAAAGTAAATTATCTTTAAGGAAAACAGAAAAGTAATTTTGTGAGACAATGCAACCCCCTCAATTACTTATGTAATAGTAGCTATCTTTTCTTGACCAAGAGTTACGCTTCTTACCAATTCCCTGAACTATTTTTTATTAGGGGCCATTTTTCCAACATAGTTTTCAAATTGTGAAATGGATAAAACAGAAAACAATGAGGAATATAAAAATATACCTGACATATTTTAATAGAACAAGAATTAGTTATATGCAAAGCTCAGCATCACAGAAACTAGACATTAAGAAAAATGCATATACTTTCCAAAGCACTGTGGAGGAATCAATCTCTTCTGGCAATAATGGCTTTCTTAAAAGAACCCCAAACAGAAAAAGATAAAGTGTGGTTTCACAGTAGCTTACCCTTTTCTCTGACACCCCATCCTGGCCTGTAGAATCTCTCTCATCATGTGTCTCTTTCAGGACTGGCATATGTTTTTTGTATGCTGGCTCTCTGTTTAAGGTTGTGTATCCTATATGCTCATATATTGGGTTTATCGTCATCTTGGCAATGTATTCTGCTGCCTTGGTTTCAATATAGAGAGTAATCAAGCCATCAGTCACCAGATCGTGGATGGACTCAAAGCGTTTCTCCCCAACAAAGTGCTTGCCATCGTAGTAGAGCCTGAAGTTTCTGGTTTGACTTCCAAATCTGCCTCAATGAAATGGGAAAGATGTTTTTAAGAAAAGTAAGCAACTGAATTCTTTCTGAAAAACAAAACAAAACAAAACAAAAAACTATTGCTTTGTTTTGTGTGTGTCTTCTTTGTTTAAATAAGCTGTGGCTAATCTCTCTGAATCGTCTGGAATATATAAAATTAAACCTTTGAACACAAAGAATGAACTTGTAATAACTAGGGACAACTAGTCAAAAGCATGCCTACCATAGGAGGAAGAATTTTTTTTTTTATTGATCTTTTTAAACCACTTTATTGTGCCTGTGGAAAAAATGGGAGAAAATAAACCTCACACCACATTAAAACATAGTCAATATTCAATTGGCCAACTCCATAATAGACAACATTTCTATACTAACATTTTTTCTTCAAGTTGATCAATAAGAATATTCAATGTACTTTAGACCTCAGCAGTCATGTCTTTTAATAGGAAAGCTCCATTTAGGGCTAACCAGAATATGATGCCAGCAATCAAAGTAGAGCTGACTCCAGAAACCTGAGGCATGCAGGGCAGCATGGCACAGAAACACACTTTTGCTACTTCTGGCCACAAGCCAAGGACTTATTCTTTCCTTTTTAAAAAGTCATTATTCTGTCTGCTGGTTAGGTCTGTGCAAGAAATGTTTGCAATATATATATTGCACATATATGGTACAAATATGGCACAAAAGTCATAAGCTATTGGACTATAGAAATTCTGTTTTCAATTTTATGTTCTGATGATGTGCTCGAACAACTGAAGAATAATGGTTTACTTTTATGATAATTTCAGTATTTTGTTTCCTGCAGCAAGCCTCAGAAATGGATCCAATTTGGCATGATTAACATCAGTGTCCTTGCAGGAAGACACAGGCAAGAAAATGCACTGACTCTAATGAAAGCAGATGTCAAAAGGCAACATGGTAACAAGAGCTGCCAATGTCATGGTCTCCTGAAGGTAACCCTGAGTGAGACTAATTAAAAACTAAACAAGTCACAAAGGATATATTTAATTTCACTGTTAAAAGTACACAGAACAGGGATGAACTAAAACACTAAAATAAATGCTGTTTAAGTAAAGTGTTAAATGGGACTATAACCTTGTTACATAACAAAATTGTTCTGGTATAGGTTACATTCCAAATGGACAGGAGTTAGAAACATCTTAATGTGGAAATAAAATATGGAAAGGAAATAAAATATTTTTAAAAATAATGGCCAGAGGCATGTCTGTTTCTTTGGTTCAAATTAGACTTTAATAACGATTTAATCTAGAATCCAATGTACTATCCATGTTGGCCCTTCTAAAGTATAATTTATCCATCCTTTAGTAACAATCAAATTTTGATTTACACTTAAGTGAACTATCCATATAATTAAACTTTCTTGTTCTCCATTTTCCTCTAGTGTTAAAGACACACTTCTCCCGAGCAAATTTTCATTATAAAGCCTAAAAAATTAGAAAGGTGAAATTTCTACAGCAAAGTTAAATACAAAAGTTTTTCAGTTTAATATACTGCTTTCATCATTTCCTTTTTTTCCCTAATATACATTATCTGCAACATGGAAAGTAACTTCATAGCTTTAACAAGATTCTTACAATAATAAACACACAGAATACTGAGTCCCTTTATATTTCAGTTGTATCCGAGACATTTCAGTGAGGGCTCAGACCATTTTACTCCTGCTGGGACTTACGATTTTACAGTGGGCATTTCCACAGTGGATATAGCATTTAAAAACAATTCAACCAATGGTGTCAGTCATTTAAGTACTCAATTGCCTTCTGAAATCTGAGAAGTATAGGGGGCACAGGGCATGAAGGGAAGATGGCTGCATTGGGAATGGTTTGACTGAAGAGCGGAAGTCTAGAGTTAACTTCCTAGTTCTTTCCAATGGACGATGTCTAATTCATCCAAGAAGAGGCCTGGCTACCTGAAAGGAGCTGTGCAAAAAACCCTATTTGTCCTTTTCTCTTTCGCAACTCAGTGACTTCAGAAGATCCTGCTCACAATTTCCAATTCCTGCTCCACCTGTACTTCAGCTCCAGGCTTCCAATTCAATAAAACTTTCAGTCTAAAGGGAGATGATCAGATAACCAAAAAAATTTATAACATGGTTTGATTAAAACTTGGCTTCAAAGGGCAAAAAAAAAAAAAAAAAAAAAAAAGAATTTCCATTTTGGAATTATGATTGATCTTTTTAAAGAAAAATTGCATTATCTTTTACTAAGAGAACTGCCAAGCTTTCGTTGCCTCCTCTGAGCTACTCTCTTTAACTTGGGAAGTTACCTAGGAACAGCACCACAGCAGACTATCAGAGACTTCTCCACTTTCTTTATCTGAAAGGCATATTGTGCTTTGTGGGATCAGAAGAAGAGAAAGAGGACAGAAAATCTTTGAGAAACGTGGGAATGGATGTGCCTATTCTACATAGGAAGAGCCATTAAGGGGGAGATTCCAAATCTAAGGTCAAAGAAAGACTCTTTCCTTGAAGTTCACTGCTTGCAGATTGTCATTTATTCAACAAATAGTTAACAAAACACCCAGGTACTTTACTGTCAAGTACTAGGTGGTTCACAATAAAGTTCCTAGTCCCTTGGTAACCCCAATGGTAAAAAGATAAACATAAAACAGGGTCAATACAAAGACACAAAATGCTAAATTTAAAAAAGTCCATCTTCAGATTGATTTATTTTAATAACTATATACATATAGAATCTTGCTCTTATGTAGAAAGATTCTGTAAAGTGATTCACAAAACCAAGTGAATCCAGTATCTCCCTCACACCATAAAACCAAGAAACTCACTGCCTAGGTACAACAGAGCACAACAGTTAAGCTTACATAAGATCTCAGAGCTACTGCTTATGTCCAAGTACAAAAGCACCCTTGCAGTCTTCTCCTGTAGTCTTGAAATACGGTTTGGCCAGGGACAGGCAACTGTGGGTCCTATATGTTTAAGAGAAAACCTTAGGCTTTGGCATCAGACAGTTGTAAGTTTAAATCCTGGATCTGCCACTTCCTAGCTGGGTGACTTTGAGAAAATCATTCGTCAGATTCTGCATCTAAAAAATAGGAATAACATCACCCTACCCCAGATGGCTGGGAGGATTACATGAGGATATTTAAGTCAAAGCTAAATATATATAGTAGGCTCGAATGGTAGTTTCCTTTCTCCTTCTCTGTTAGCTTAGGCCCCTGCAGAGAATGACAGAATGAGTTACCAACACTAAAGTAAAACAGCAAAAATATTCAATAGATATGCATGGAAGATGGCTAAATAAATAACTGGCAACACTGGCTGTACAGAAACATCTCTGCACTGATTTACTTTACAGTTAACAAAAGGCAAGGAGGGGCTCTTTGTGAAATTTTCTTCTGGATGTCTCTGAATAAGTTTGTATTCGTCACTTGGTTAATTAGAGTGGGAAGACAACAGTGTGCAAAGCGGGGAGGAGAAGCAAGCAAAGAAGGTCTTTCCACTGTGTCCTGGGAATGAGGCCTCTGAATTCAAAGGCGAAAGCTGAGAGATTTACATATATTGAAAGCAGAACATATTAAGTGGACCTAGTGACAACTACTGAACCCTTGACTGCAGAGCACTGATTTGTAAAAACTATTGAGGGCTACTCATATTGCCTATGAGTCCTTAAGAATCGGTTATTAGTTTTACTTACTTTAAAGCATCAGAGACAGGCATAGTACTTGGCATATATCATGCCTCCTAAGTAAGTGAAATAGAATTAGTAAAGACTTCATAAATGGTTTCCCCTAAGTTAGCTAGCTATATGTAATAATAAAAAGAATTTTTAAAAATATACAGAAATTACATATAACTGCCAAAATCATTTCCCTTTGACTTTTATAGGATAATTTTCTTTTCATCTTTTCCTTTTATTATCTGACTCTGCCCTTGCTTAATAGCTGTTTATTCCTTGGTGAACATACTTGAAGCTGTATAGGCCCAATTCTCATCTAGGTAGAGTTCAACAAGATGAAAATTCATTTTCTCCAGAGTGGTACTATAGTAAACAAATAGAAAAGAAAGGCTTTTAACTGCTACTGTTGTACATAACACCGCTTTCTAGAAAGAACATCTTCCTCCAGTGATTCCAGGTTTTGGGTTTCCTATTTTAAAAAGCTGTTTAATGCTGTGCCCAGATGCATTCAGATGCCTTTCAAGATATATCATTCTAACATCTTTTCCAAAATAAACAAAATCCTTAATATACCATATTTGCTATTTTTCAGCAAATAAATCATATGGGCAACAAATTCAATCTAGAAGAAAAAAATGATCAAAAAATGTATAAAGAATAGCTTTCAGAATTTTACTTTACTTTGTACAAAACCAAGAATTAATTCTAATTTGAGGCCAAAGTGATTTGAAAGAATCTCTTCGAAAGAAAGCTCCAAGCTAACAGATGTTTTGTGTTAACAAACAGAAAACAAAACATATACAACACGCTGGTCTAAGCTAACAATAAAATATTAGAAGTATTTCCCACAACCAACATACAAAAACAGTTTTATTTAACATAAATATAATTTGTGTGTTGTTTGCCAGAGTCAAAAAAGCTAATCTAATGGTGAAATATAAATATCTCATACATTTATTCAATCATAAGACACTCTTGGAAGAAAAGCTGAAACAGAAATAAGAATATGATGATGCATTCAATTAAATACTAAAAAATAAATTTAGATGAATTCTATGAATTAAGGAAGGCTATGGAAGACAAAGCCTTAAATGATCTCCCATCCAAAACTTTGTTAGGCTATGACTTTTGTCTATCTTGCTATATAATTTTGGATTATGGGGAAAAGTATTAAATTATGTCAACTCATAATGATATTTCCTTGGCCAAATAAATCATTTTCAGTGAAGAAGAAATCCAATTTGCCTAATTAAACTTCCAAAGAAGCTATCTTCTGAACAGTAGAACTGACACAGCTCTGGAAGGAGTAACTTGAAGCCTGTTAAAGAAGCAGTTAGATATTCCTGCTGCCCTCCCCAATCCTGTCCCCATTGTTATCCCTTCTCCACCATGGCAGAAGACTTAAGTTCTGTTTTTTAGGCAGGATAAAACATGGAGATAGGGAACTAAGGAAATACAAGCAGAGGTATCATCTTGAAAACTAAGTGAAAGTTTTAAATACCTAAAATTTAAATACTGAGGAAACTGATACCTCCATTTCTCTTCAACATGAGGTTATCAGAAGGCTTGTACCTTCCCTGATAGGAGACTGAAAGATTCTACTCTTGGAAATCTGAACAACTCAACTAAAAAGACTTAAGAGTAGAGACCATCATCCTATAATTGTCAGGCTTCTCCCAAGCTCTCATAACTACCAGCCAGCTTTTTAGTGTCCCATATGCTTGAGTATGAGCAGACAGCCAAGGATCACCTGACATCCGAGGAAAACTCCTCTGATGAAAGACAAAGACTATGATAAACAAACAGAATCAAGGCAAGTTAGAGGAAACAAAATCATGCATGGGAATGAAAATACGCTCAAAAACCCAAAATAAGATGTTTCCTGTTCCTATTCTTGAACAGAATTTAACCAAAAAAATTAGAATGCTGTAAAAAAGGAATATAGAATACATAGAAAAATAAGTAGAAAAAGGAATATAGCATAAATGAAAGTTTTTTTTAAAATAAAGTTGAGAAAATTTTAAAGAACAAAAAGATAAAAAAAGATGAAAAAAAAGGAGAGAAAATAATTAAGATAGAGAATCAATCCAGAAAGTCTAACATTTATAGAAAGAGAGAAGAGACAAAATGGAAGGGGAAGGAATCAAAGCGATAACTCAAAAATTTTTATTATAATGGAAGAACACACATTTACACAATGGATGAAAGCACACCCACATCAAGAACTGGTCCTCACAAAATAGTCCAGTAATTGCAAATAAATCCTCAGACTGGCAAAATTTAACAAGCTTAACAATACTAAGTACCAGCAAGGATACAGAGTAGCTAATATTATCAGTACCTGCTATATTGTTTAACAAAGGAGTTTTATATTATTTACTAAAGTTGAATATATACATACCCTACAACATATTAATCCTACTCCTAGGTAATATCCTAGACAATATGTGTGATTATATGTACCAGCATATATATACATCTGGCAGCAACATCCATAAATAGCTAAACCTGGAAACCACATTAAGTATCCAGTAAAATAGAAAAAGTTATGGGACATATACTGTGATAATTAATATTATGCGTTTGAGGGATCCTATCACATGCTTTTTCCTTCTCAAAAATTGTTAATGGTTCGCTATTGCCTGTGAGTCCTTAAGAATCGGTTATTAGTTTTATTTACTTTAAAGCACCAGAGACAGGCATAGTACTTGGCATATATCATGCCTCCTAAGTGGAATAAAATTAGTAAAGACTTCATAAATGGTTTCCCCTAAGTTAGCTAGCTATATGTAATAATAAAAATAATTCTTAAAAATATACAGAAATTACATATAACTGCCAAAATATAATCAGATTACTGTAGTTTTGTTGGACATAATTTAAAAAGTGATAATTACCATGATAGAGTGTTTGCCATTTACACAGCCATAATGGTCTTAGTGTGATGACCGATATAATACGAAGCTGCTTTTTCTATTGACAATTGGGAGTAAATAAATGATAAACAACTTGTCTTTTTTTTTCTGAGACAGAGTCTCAATCTGTTACCCAGGTTGGAGTACAGTGGCATAATCTTGGCTCACTGCAACCTCTACTTCCCTGGTTCAAGTAATCCCGAGTAGCTGGGATTACAGATGTGCACCACCAAGCCCAGCTAACATTTAGCAGAGTTGGGGTTTTGCCATGTTGGCCAGGCTGGTCCTGAACTCCTGACTACATGTGACCTGCCTGCCTCAGCCTCTGAAAGTGCTGGGATTACATTAGTGAGCCTGGCCTACAAACAACTTTTTTAATGTAGTGAGCCAATTATAGTAACTTCTGCTACCTACTATGTTTCATTTTACTGCTAAACCATAGGACCAATACTAAATATTGTGTCCTGCTACTACATAAATTTATATTTGTACTTACAGAAAGGTATTTTACACATATTCCAATCATTTAAAAACTAGAGTAGGCCTAGAAATAATCAATATGTTTGAATAATTAATAATACACTTGGCTTATTCAAGAGTTGGTGTTTGGTCCCACTAAAAGCTAACTGAAATCTTATTATAAATGAGGCTACTACTATGTCAGGATAAAAAGTCACACCATGACAGAAGTCTACAAAAGCACAGAGTAATACATAAGTGTGAGTGTGTGTACAAACACAAACCCACAAATTCATATGCAGGTTTTTCAGATCCCTATTTAATTCTGTTAAACAATACAATGCTTTCATTTAATCATTTCTATATAAATTACACCATCCTAAGTATCATATGTGGAATACAATTTAACATTTTTCTTGATGACTCAAGTTTATTAACATATTACTGTTTGAATACAGAAATATCCCAGAGACTATTGTAGTGTATTGAGTTGCCTTTCTCTAACCTAAATTGACCCCAATTATTGAACTTCTAGTTCTTAGATCTAGTTTTATATTTTTAAATCCTCCTTGCAGGTTATTAACTGTGTTCTCCTTCCAATTTGCTTTTTATCCACTGTAAGCTTGGAAACAAGACAAAAGAATTTATTAATTTTTATATAAAACTGTCTTAAATAGACTCTGATTGGGATTATTGAGCACTCTTTTGGAATAAAGGCATGGGTTTTCTGATGGGTATTTAGGCATTTCCCATTTACTTCCAGCTTCAGGACCATATTTTGGAGGTCTGATGCTGCCAACAGTCTGATTTCCATATGGGCAGGATGCTACTATAAATGAGCAGACACAGACCTAAATTTGGGCAAGTACATGCCTTTAGGTTTAGGACTTAGTATTCATTAACAATCAGCAGAGTATCACATTTTTCTCAGAAAAAAAGTCTTACTAAAAAAAATCCATTTATTAATGTATAATTTACATAGAATAAACTGCTTCCACTGAAAGTGCACAATTCAAGGTGTTTTGGTATATATTATTATCATGGTCAAGATGTAGAACGTTTCCAATACCTCCAATGGCTTCCTCGTGCCCTTCTGCAGTTTGGCCTTGTCCTATTTAACCACTTAATCTGTTTTCTGTTACTTTAATTTTCTATTTTATATAAATGGAATTATATAACATGTATTCTTTTGTGCTTGGATAGCTAAGTTTTTAAGATAAAAAATTACATTAAGCTGATTGCTATTCTTATCAGACTTTAAATACAACTAGACTAGGATTTCTGACTATGGAAAAGCAATAAACCATATTTGTATTTGCTACTTAGTTTCTGGGGTTAATTAGCTTTTTCTCTCTAATGAAGATATTAGGCATCAGATATAATCAACCTATTAGATGAAAAAAAGAATTATCAACATAACAATAGTTACCACTTGTTGATTTTTAATGGCTAAGAAGCAAAAGGCTTAAAATGTAACACAGAATGTATCTCTGTGTGTTTATTTTAATAATACTATCTAATACTTTTTTAATGTTATATCCTAGGCACCACATATGTATTATCTCAAATAATCCCTCCAGTATCTCTAGGAGGTATTATTATTATTATTATTACATCCTCATTTAATAGATAAGGAAACTGAAACTTAGGGAGATAAAGTAACTTGCCCAAAGTCATATAGAAAATGTAAAAAAGAATTTGAATCCAGGACTGTCTGACTGCAAAGGCATGTTCTGAATAATCAACCACCTATATTTATTTAAAATCACAGGGCCAAAAAGATTATCAAAAGCCCCATAATTAGGCTATGTATTTTTTAGAGCAACATAACAAAGAAATCATAAATATCTGTCTACTTAAGAGGTCCTAAGACAAGAGTGGTAAACGGAATGAAAAATGGATTTCTGCAGTTTCTTATTTATGCCAAGAACTGTATCATAGAAAAGCGTTCTAAGTCTGACAATTTATTATTCAATGCAATTCTACTAAATAAACCCAGTATATGCCAACCACTGCACAAGGTTTAAGGAAACCAAGACGTACAAGATTTCATTTCTGCCCTGGAGGACCTTAGTTCATTTTTAAAGACAGATAGACTTATAAATATTTACTATAGGTAGTGCCTGCACTTAGGTATATTTATAGAACATGTGAAGATATTTTCAGAAAATAAATTAATAACTATATGATCAAAAGCACCAGGAAAAACCATATTCCATAGAGACTCAAATATAACCTTGCACATTAGGTACTATCTCCAAAAATCAAAACACCTGAGTCATGAAGAGATTTTTCTTTTTTTTCAGTGAACCTAAAAGCCTGGCAGCAAACAGTTATTGGAACCCTTGGTGAAATTTTGAAAGTCCTAGCAGGAAAGGTCAACCTGCAGCTTGGAGAATAACCATAATTGAGAGCAGAAGCTGAGCCAAAAGCTACACAATTGTCTGAAATAAGAGCAGATGGGGAGCAAGAGGAGGAAGAAACACTCACTCGGAAGGATGACAAGAACCATAAGGCGGCGATTGTAGCCTGGGGATAACATGAAGCATTCATAGATCTGTTCTACACTCAAGGAAGAAAGGGCAATATGAGGTGTTGAGGGGAGACAAATCAAAACAAACATTCAGTGCATTTAATAAGGGTAATATATCAATAAATCAAAATACCTTTATGAGAACTTCAGAAACCAATTAAGAAGTTGCAGTACTCAAGGTAAGTGCAAAGCCCAGAAGAGGTGCATTGAAAGGTAAGAAGAGCCATTTCACTTTATCCACAATAACCTCTTCTCCAAGCTGGCATAGTTAAGCTATTTTTGCAGCTTCTGGGTGATGGGGGAGAGCAGCAGGGAGAAGAACATGCATGCAATGTTGGCTTTTCAGAGGGTTTCTTGAAGGATTGTTTTCCCTCTTGCCTCACAAACTCAAAGCAATAATGGAACTGGTAATGTAAGGATGGCTTGCAGTAGCAAGAGGTCTTATGGTGCCACAGAGAAGCCAGTGCAGCCCAGTGTGAATCCACCAAAGGTGGGAGGGAGAAGACTGGAGTGTGAATATGGTGTTCCAACTTTTCAGGGAGCCATTCAAGGGACTAACATCTCACTTGATTCAGGGGACAGTGGGACAGCTTGCTGCTGCAGATCAAGAACCTGCAAAACTACCCACAAATACCAGACGGAGCAAGAGATTAAAAGCTCCTGTAAAAGAAACCAGCAAATCTCTCTAACTGGGAAATTACACACACAAGGCCAGAGAAAACACATCTCCCCTAAAAGGTTTTAGAGGCCCCTAGAATCTCTACATAGGTTAATTGATAAAGGTTTTCTCCTGTATGAAACCAGTCCATAAAGGCTGGAAAAGGTGGTTATTTTTTTCAAACATACTCAGCTAAAAACAAGAATGAACTTATAAAGCATATGAAGAAACAAGGAAATAGCACAATCAATGGAACAAAATAAATATCCTGAAACTAAACCCAAAGAAATGGATATCTATGAAATATCTGAAAAGAATTCAAAATAAATGTCTAAAAGAAACTCAGTGATCTACAAGACAACACAGATAAGCAACTAAACAATGTCAAGGAAAAAATGCATGACAAAATAAAGTCAACAAAGATACAGAAACTATAAAAAAGAAACCAATAAATTCTATAGCTGAAGAATACAATAAATGGATTAAAAAGGGGTTCAACAGCAGACTTTATACAGCAGAAGAATCAGCAAACTTAAAGACAGGTCATTTGAAATTACTGGCCCCAAAGAATAAAGAGAAAAATGAACTTAAAAAAGTGAAGAAATCTTGGCCGGGCGCGGTGGCTCAAGCCTGTAATCCCAGCACTTTGGGAGGCCGAGACGGGTGGATCACGAGGTCAGGAGATCGAGACCATCCTGGCTAACACCGTGAAACCCCGTCTCTACTAAAAAATACAAAAAACTAGCCAGGCGAGGTGGCGGGCGCCTGTAGTCCCAGCTACTTGGGAGGCTGAGGCAGGAGAATGGCGTACAACCGGGAGACGGAGCTTGCAGTGAGCTGAGATCTGGCCACTGCACTCCAGCCTGGGTGATAGAGCGAGACTCCGTCTCAAAAAAAAAAAAAAAAAGTGAAGAAATCCTAAGGGACTTATCGGATACTATGAAGTGTATCAATATACGCATTATGGGAATTCCAGAAAGAGAAAAAGCAGTAGAGCTAATTTGAAGAAATAATATCCCAAGTTTGAGGAAAGGAAATAGAAATCCAAATTCAAGAAGCTTGAAGAATTCTAACCACAATAAATTTGTGTGTGTGTGTGTGTGTATGTATATACATGAAATATACTAAAGAAAATGAGAAGGGAATCAAAGCACATCAATATAAAAAAATGAAACAAAAATGAAAGCAACCAGAGAACAGTGACAATAGCTATAAGATAAGCAGAAAACAATTAACAAAATGGCAATAGTAAGTCCTCCACTATCCGTAATTAGTTTAAATGTAAATGGATTAAACTTTCCAATTGAAAGATAGAGAGTGGCTGAATAAATATACAAGCAAGATTCAACTATACACTGTCTACAAAAGACTCACCTTAGACATAAAAACACACAGGTCAAGAGTGAAACAGTGGATATCTTTATATTCCATGCAAATGGAAACCAAAGGAAGGCAGGTGATCATACTTGTATTAGGGAAAACAGACTTTTACTAAGTAAAAAACTGTTACAAGAGGCAAAGAAGAACATTATATGATAATAAAAGGGTCAATTCACCAAAAAGATATAGCACGTATAAATATAAGGATACAGGCACCTAGCCAGGTGCAGTAGTGTGTGTACCTGCCCTAGTCCCAGCTACTCAAGAGGCCAAGGCAGAAGCATCATTTAAGCCCAGAAGTTTGAGACCAGCATGGGCAATACAGCAAGACCATCTCAAACAAGAAGAAGAAGAGGAAGGGGAAAAAAATATATGTATATTCACCTATTAGAGCACCCAAATATACAAAGCTAACACTCACAGAATTGAAAGGAGAAATTCATAGTAACATAATAGTAGGAAATTTCCATACCCTACTTTAATAATGAATAGAAAAACCAGATAGACAACCAACAAGGAATAGGAAGACTTAAACAGCATTATACCCCAACTGAACCTAATAGGCATACACAGAACACTCCACCAAACAGCAGAAGAATGCACATTCTTCTCACATATACATGGAATATTCTCCAGTAGGCCTCAAAACAAGTCTTAAAAAATTTAAGAAGGCCGAAATCATACCAAATATCTTTTCTGATCACAATGAAATGAAACTAGATATCAATAGCAGTAGAAAAACTAAAAAATTCACAAATATGTGGAAATTAAATAATATACTCCTGGAAAAACTATGGGTCAAAGATGAAATCACAAGGAAAACGAGAAAATATCTTGAGACAAATGAAAATAAAAGCACAACAACTTTTGGGATGCAGCAAGAGCAGAACTACCAGGCAGTTTATAGTGGTAAATACTTACATTAAAAAAGAAAGATCCCAATCAAATAATTTTATACCTCAAGGAACTAGGGGGAAAAAAAGGACCAATAAAACCCAAAGTTAGCAAAAGGAAGGTAACAGCAGTGATTAGAGCTGAAATAAACAAAATAGACACTAGGAAAACAACAGAGGAAAAAAATCAACTATGAGTTAGTTTTTTAAAAAGATCAACAAAATTGACAAGCCATTAAGAAAACTATAGCAAAGAGTCATATAAATCAGAAGTGAAGCAAGAAACATTACAACAGATGCCACAAAAATAAAAAGTAAAAGAAATGACTATGAATAATTATATGTCAACAAACTGGATAACCTAAAAATGAGTTAATTCACATAAATATAAAACCTACCAAGACTGAATTATAAAGAAACAGAAAATCTGAACAGACCTATACCTAGCAAGGACATCAAATCAGTAATCAACAGCCTCCGAATAAAGAAAAGGCCAGGACCAGATGGCTTCAGTGAAAAACTCTACCAAACATTTAAAAAAGAATAATTGTCATTCCTTCTCAAACTCTTCTAAAAATTTGAAGAGGAGGTGTTATTATTTGAATGTCTGTGTCCCCTGCAAAATTAATGTTGAAACCTAATCTCCAGTGCGGCAGTATTAAGAGGTGGGGCCTTTATGAAACAATCGGTTCACGAGGGCTCTTACTTTGTAAATGGAATTAAAGCCTTTATAAAAGAGGCTTCACAAAGGGTTTGGCCCTTTTTCCCTTCTGTTTCTTTCACAATGTGAGAACACAGTGTTCAAATTGCCATCTTGGAAGCAGAGTCTGGGCCCTCACCAGACACCAAATGTGCTAACACCGTGGTCTTGGATTTACCAGATGCCAGTACTATGAGAAATAAATATCAATTGTCTATATATTACCCAGTCTGCTGTATTTTGTTACAGTGGCACGAACAGACTAAGACAAGAAGGAATATTTCCAAACTCATTTTATGATGCTAGCATTACTGTGATACCAAAGCCAGACAAAGATTACTACAAGAAAACTATAGACCAATATCCTTGATGAATATTGAAACAAAAATCCTCAACAACCTAGTGAACTGAATTAAATAGCACATTAAAAGAATTACATACATAAAATGAAATTTACCCCGGGATGCAAAATGAGTCACCATATAGAATCAATAATGTAATATACCACATTGACAAAATGAAGGGCAATAATCACATGACCACCTCAATTGATGCAGAAAAAGTATCTAGCTAAATTCAGCACCCTTGCATGATTTAAAAACAAAAAACCAAAAAACAAAAACACCACTCAACAAACTGGGAATAGAAGGAAATTACCTCAGCATAAGAAGGGTCATAGATGAGAAGCCCTCACCTTATATCAAATTTAATGCTGAAAAACTGAAAGCTCTTCCTCTAAGATCAGGAACAAGGCAAGGATGGCCACTCTAACCACTTCTATTCAACCTAGTACTGGAAGTTCTTGGCAGAGCAATTAGGCAAGAAAAACAAATTAAAAGCATGCAATTGCAAAGGAACAAGTAAAATTACCTCTGTTCACAGATGGCATCATCTTATATGTAGAAAACCTTAAAGACTCCACAAGAAAACTATTAGAACCAAAAAAATGAATTCAGTAAAATTGCAGGATATAAAAATAAAAACTGAAAAATCAGCTATATTTCTATGCAATAACAATGAACAATCCGAAAGGTTAACTAAGAAAACAATTCCATTTACAAAGGTATCAAAAAGAATAAAATACTTAGAAATAAACTTAAGAGGCAAAAGACTTCTATACTGAAAACTACAAAACATCACTGAAAGAAATTGAAGACGACTCAAATTAATGCAAAGACATTCATGTTTATGGGTTAGAAGACTTAATATTGTTAAAATGTCCATACTATCCAAAGCAATCTATAAACTAAAGCAATCCCTACTAAAGCCTCCATAGGATTTTTAAAGACATAGAAAAAAGATCCTGAAATTCATATGAAATCTCAAAAGACCACAAATGGCCAAAACAATCTTGAAAAAGACAAACAAGGCTGGAGGCCTCAAATGTCCTCATTTCAAAGTATATAACAAAGCTACAAAGCTACAGTAATCAAAACTGTATGATTTTGGACACAGACCAGTGAAAGAGAACAGATATAAACTCTCATGTGTATGGTCAAATGATCTTTAACAAGAGTACCAAGACTACACAACAGGAAAAGGATAGTCTCTTCAACAAATAGTGTTAGGAAATCTAGATGTCTATATGCAAAGGAATCATTTGTACACACCATGTACAAACATCAACTCAAAATGGATTAAAGACCTAAATAGAAGACCTGAAACAATAGAACTCCTAGAACGAAACACACGGGAAAAACTTCATGACACTGGAATGCGTAGTAATTTCTTGGCTATGACACCGAAAGCACAAGTAACAAAAGCAAAAACAGACAAATGGCACTATAGCACTAAAAACTTCTGCACAATGAAGGAAACAATCAACAGAGTGAAAAGGTAACCTAGGGAATGGGAGGAAATATTTGTAAACTGTATTATCAGATATGGGGCTAATATCCAGAATATATAAAACATATAAAGAACTCCTATAACTCAATAACCAAAAAGCAGTAATAACCCAGTTAAAAACTGGCCAAAGGAATAGACATTTCACCAAAGAAGACATACAAATGACCAAAAAGCATATGAAAAGATGTTCAACATCACTAATCATCGGGGAAATGCAAATCAAAACCATAATGAGATATCACTTCATGGCCATTAAAATGGCCACTACCAAAAATAAAAAACCAGAAAATAACAAATACTGGTGAGGATGTGGAGAAAATGGAATGCTTGTGTACAGCTGGTGAGACAGTAAAATGGTGAAAAACACTATGAAAAACAGTATGGGGGTTCCTTAAAAAATTAAAAATAACCCAGCAATCCGACTACTGCATATCTATTCAAAAGGATGGAAAACAGGATCTTGAAGGTACTTGCACACCCATATTTGCAGCAGCATTGTTCATGATAGTCAAGATGTGAAAGCAACCAAGACGTCCATTGATGGATGAGTGGATAAAGAAAATGTGGTACAGTAGTCCACCTTATCCATGGTTTCGTTTTCTGTGGTTTCAGTTACCTATGGTCAACCACGGTCTGAAAATATTAAATGGAAAATTTCAGAAATAAATAATTCACATGTCTTACATTGTGCACCATTCTGAATAGCATGATGAAATCTTGCCTCTTCACTCTCTATCTCTCCCAGGACATGAACTGTCCCTTTATCCAGCATATTCATGTTGTATAAGCTACCTACCTGTTAGTCACTTAGTAGCTCATTATCATCTGGAAAAAACATAGTATACACACACACACACACACACACACACACACACACGCAGGATTTAGTACTATCCACAGTTTCAGGCATCCACTGGGGTCTTGAATGTATACACTGCAAATAAGAGAGGACTACTGTGTGTGTACACACATACACACACACAAATGGAGTATTATTCAGCTTTTAAAATGAAGGAAATCCTTTCATATGCTACAACACGGATGAACCATGAGGACATCATGTTAAGCGAAATAAGCCAATCATAAAAAGAATCCACTTATACGGATATCTAGAGTAGTCAAAATCATGCAAACAAAAAGTAGAATGGTGGCTGCTATGGGGTAGGAGGAAGGTAGAAATGGGGAGTTGTTCAATGGGTATAGAGTTTCAGTCACATAAGAGGAAAAAGTTCTGGAGATCTGTTGTACAACAATATGCACAGAGTTAACAATACTGTAATTGCACTTAAAAATTATTAAGTTAAAAAAGATAAATAAGCAAGTTCAGAAAAACAGGGGTATAGATTAGGAGAACCAAACGGACAATCCACTGAGACAAATTAATAGCTGCCTTTCCCTCTGTGAATCCAAACACATCTCTTCATGCAAGACAACAGAAGTCATTACCCTTAATCCAAAAACCGAATGGACCATCTGAAAAATTATGCTATTCACAGCAAAGTAGGTCTCTGAAATCTCAATCCCTTCAGATTCTACTATAAGTATTAATTACATATATGCAAAGTTTCCATTTTCTCCTCAGCTCAACTCACAAAAAACTGTTCACAGAGGAGAGTTGAAGGTTCATCAACAGTTTCAGTGAGCAGAGAGAAGTCAATGTGCTTAAAATCAAGACATTGAAACATTTCTGATAAAAGAGGAAAGTGACTTCGGACCAATTAATTAAGAACACCCAAAACACCTACACTGACTCTAAATCCACATCTGTGTACGCTTATATGACATTTATAAAGTTCTTAATAATTTTGGGCTTCAGTTTGTTTTTTAATTATAGAAGCTGGAAAATGAGAAGTCACAAAGACCAAATCTAAAATTAAAAAAAAACTCCTTTATATATGAAATCTACATACGTTCATTATAAGCCCCAGTACAGTGTAAAGAGCCTGGTGTGTATTCCTGAGATAGAACTGGATACTGCTACATAACTCATTAACTTCTCTATGTTACAAGATATGCTAAAAATTAAGCTTATAAAAGAGAAAACACAAACCTCTTAACTTCACATATTTATCTGCATTCTCTTCCCTCTAAAAATCAAGTTCCTATTTTATTTCATACTGTTTTCAAGGCATGTTACCAGCCTGTCACCTCTTCCTAAGCTTTGCTAATTTCTTAAAAACTAAACACTTTTAAATCACAGTTTTCTAAAAAGCATATGGTGACATCTGGCTGGGCTAGAGAGGACAGTTTAATTAGGTAGGTAACTATATGAACTTAATATATATCTTTCAGTAAAAGTATTTTAGTAACCAATACATGTATTTGTGCTGAAAATTATGATGTCAGTCCAATTCACAGTTTGTTACATCATGCTTTTACAGAATTTTGAGAAAGACATGCAGACAGCACTACACAGAAGCCCACATTTTGTGTATATCATATTCATCCTCTTAACCTGCAAAGTAAATGAGTAAATTCAGATAATGACTACATTAAACATTTAACCTTCAATGGTGATGGGTATTGGTGCTTCCAGTTTTTCTGTTTCCAACACCACTGTACTTAATTCTGTTTATCAACAAATCTTCAAAATTTGTATTTGTTGGTTAATGAATATCACCAACCATATATATATATAAAATATACATCTATTATCTAATGATATAAATTAGCTTTTTACCTATGCTGTAAATATCATATCAACATTCAAATTATATATGTAAATTTAGTGAAATGGCTTATAATTAAATGTGAAAGAGTACAGAGAGGAGGGAAGCAAAGGAAGAAAGGAATTTCTCCTCCCACCTTCTATTGATACATTCTGGCAAATTCTAAAATTGGTGTATTCTGAAATCTGTGTGTTCTGGCAAAATCTGGGTATAAAATGCTGGATAACCATTTGCAACCTTGTTCTCTTTCTTATCTAGTTTCTGAAATTTACTGATTTTAAAGACTGAAAAGATGATTATTCCTGAATAAAGTAATATCTTATTGTGTACACTTACTGAATTTTTATTGTTTGGCACATTATAATGTAAGAGAAATGCATTTACTCTTTTGTATTTTGGCAGAGCAGAAGCCTGTCCTTGAACGGCTGTCAGCATAAACGACAGAAGATCAACATTTGCCTTAAGATCACAACAGAATTATCAACAGAGAAAATAAACCTCTGTGTGCTTGTGTGTGTTATACATATATACACACATACATAAACATATATATTTTCAGATACGTCTTAGACATGTTAGTTCTACTGGCAGGATAGTTTGAAAAAATCAAAATACCCCAAAGTTTAGCTCCATGTAATAAAGTATTCCCCCCAGCTCCTAAGGTAGTTCAAAAAAACAATGTAGAGTTTCATCAGCCCATCTAGTGGCTAGTTAAGCTACCTATATATGTAAGTACTTTTATTCGGAAAACAAGCAAACTCATAACTTGATAGAAAACACAAAAATAAATACAATGAAAATGAAAGCTGGCTAAGCAAGACAGTTCAGACAACACAGAAATAATAGGTTCCTTAGAACTGATTCACAATGTATTCTCTTTTAGGACTATTAATAAAAAGGCCTGTGGTGAAAAAAAGGGGCAGGGAGAAGGTAAGAACGCACTTAAAGTATTTCTGCAACTGAATGACTTGCTCCTAAATCTGACAGAAATCCATCTTTTATTTCTGCTGTAGCCTCCCAATATCCATTTCTCTCTTTTTTCTTAGTGATAGAATCCTGGTTTTCAGGTGTGAACACGGCTCCCTAGACTAATGACTACATTTCTCAGCTTCTTTTACCTTGCTGGTAGGCGTGACAAATGAGAATAAATCAAAATGGTATCTTCACTCCTCTCCGTCTCATTAGCTGGAATGTGCATATGAAGTCTGGTGCCTTGCAACTACCACAAGATAAATTTGGGTGCCACACACAGGAAAAGCAACAAAATGGAACTAGTCTGGGCCTCTCACCTTGTGGAGAGCCACACCAGCCTTGAAGTCACTCCCAATTCTTTGAACATGGGAGAAAAATAAACAGTTATTTTGGGAAAGAAATTGTCACTTCTGGCCATGCGTGGTGGCTCACGCCTGTAATCCCAGCAATTGGGAAGCCGAGGTGGGCAGATCATGAGGTCAGGAGATTGAGATCATCCTGGCCAACACGGTGAAACCCTGTCTCTACTAAAAAAATAAATAAATAAATAAAAAATAAAAAAATTAGCTGGGTGTGGTGGCGTGCACCTGTAGTCCCAGCTACTTGGGAGGCTGAGGCAGGAGAATCACTTGAACCCAGGAGGCAGAGGTTGCAGTGACCCAAGAGGGTGCCACTGCACTCCAGCCTAGCAACAGAGCAAGACTGTCTCAAAAAACAAAGAAATTGTAACTTCTTATTGAGTTACTTGTAGTCAAACCTAATTCCAGTTCTCATTCCTTACTGCAAAGATAGAATAATTTCATTATTTTAAGACTTTTTTCCTACAAGATCATGTCTCTCTGGGTATACTACTATAAATTTTTAAAAAGGTGATCCTATGTTAACTTTCTCCCCAGCAGTGGCAGAAAATTCTTGTCTAAGAATTCTACCATAATAACAAAATTAATAAACTAAAAAATATAAAACAGGAAGTCCCTAAAATATTCTCAATTACCTATTATTGCCACCCCAAAATATGCTTTTGTCTGTCTGTTACAATGATATAGGAAAAATAAAAAGTACAATTTTAGTTATTTTTATGGGGATTGGGCTTGCTTAGAAAATTCCAAGAAAATCCTGGGGGAATCACAGAGCTTTAAAACTCCTTGGCTGCAAGTGGGACAGGCTCCTTTGGTTCCTAGACCCCCATACAGCCTTGTTACCTTCTCAATTCCTTTTTTATATACATTTATACCAGTAGATGCTTTTTGAATGAAAAAGTGCTATAAGAAGCCTAGTCTAAGAAAAATTTTGGTAATTGAAAAGGTAGGGCATTCAGGAGAAGACAGACACGATACATATGAATTAGAAAGAGTCACAGTATAGGTAAGTTTAAAAATCATCAGTAAAAAATAATAGCAATTATATGTGAACAACAAAAGCAAAGTGAAAAAAAAACACTTACATCCTATGAATATCTTCTTGTCCCTGTGTCTGCGACTGAGTAGACATGTCAACTCTAGATTGTGTAAAGAGGTCAAAGATTTGCCAAAGATGGTAGCAGTAACAGACAGAGGTCGCCAAACTTCAGCTCTAGTGTGAAATCTAGGCCACTGCCTATTATTGTATCACCAACAAGTTAAACATTGGTTTTAAATTTTTCAGTGGTTACATTTTAAACAGCTACACAACTATCTATATAACATAATATTCTCAATTGGTCTGCAATGCCTAAAATAATTACTGTAGGATCCTTTACAGAAAAAGCTTGCCAACACCTGATCTATGTGCCTAGCCATGTCTTTTTGACTAAAATTAAGGACAGGAAAAATAAATGTAACCTCAATTTTGAGGAACTTGTCAAATTCCAAAGTAGAGTTGACAGCAATAAGACGTTAAGAATAATTCCCCAAAATTGGGAAAGGGGACAGAAAGGCCACCAGGATTGAATTTGAACCATGGCTTAGCTATTAGCAAACAAATCTTAGAATTAAACCATGTGGTATTCTGTGAGGTATTAGTGTTATCTGTCTTCAAAAAAGTTAGGGAAATAACAAACTGTCAGTTTTTATGTGTATATGTATGTTCATTTTGTTTCATTGCAAAACTTCTCAGAGTCTTTAAAACTATCTCCAGGTTGGCCGGGCATGGTGGCTCACACCTCTAATCCCAGCACTTTGGGAGGCCAAGGCGGGCGGATCACGAGGTCAGGAGTTCGAGATCAGCCTGGCCAACACAGTGAAACCCTATCTCTACTAAAAATACAAAAAACAGCTGGGCATGGCTGCGGGCGCCTGTAATCCCAGCTACTCAGGAGGCTGAGGCAGGAGAATCTTGCTTGAACCTGGGAGGTGGAGGTTGCAGTGAGCTGAGATCGCGCCATTGCACTCCAGTCTGGGCGACAGAGCCAGACTCTGTCTCATAAACAAAAACAAACAAACAAAAAATATCCCCATGACAAGGATACAGTATGCAACAATCCCCAAATATATTCTACTTTACTTCTGTGGTACCTATTAATATTTTGAAAAAAGTGTTAAATACAGTTGGGAAAATATTTATCTCATATAATATATATAACATAATATCTCATAATAAACTATTGGTGGATAAACAAGTTACATGTATAAAACACGCCACAAAATCTAGAAGAGAATAAATGTAACTACCAAGGCCAGGGGCAGTGAGTCACAACTAAAATCACAGCACTTGGGACCCCGAGAAGGGAGGATTGCTTCTCGGGCCAGGAGCTCAGGAGAAGGCCAGTTCAAGACTGGCCTGGTGGCACCCTGTCTCCACACAAAAATGAAAAAATTAGCCAGGTGTGGTGATATGTGCCTGTAGTCCTAGATACTTGGAGGGCTGAGGCAGGAGGATCACTTCAGCTGAGGAGTTCCAGGATACAGTGATCTATGATCACACTCCAGGCTAGACAATAGAGCAAGGAAGGCCCTGTCTCATAAAAATTTTTAAAACGTAACCATCAAGGCCAGGTGCGGTGGCTCACACCTGTAATCCCAACACTTTGCGAGGCAAAGGCGGGCAGATCACCTGAGGTAAGGAGTTCAAGACCAGCCTGGCCAACATGGTGAAACCCAGTCTCTACTAAAACTACAAAATTAGCCGGGTGTGGTGCCCGTATGCCCAGTTACAGGGGAGGGTGAGGCAAGAGAATCACTTGAACCCAGGAAGCAGAGGTTGCAGTGAGCTGAGATTGTGCCATTGCATCCCAGCCTGGGCAAAAAGAGTGAAACTCCATCTCACAAAAAAAAAAAAAAAAAAAAAAGTAACTATTAAACCTCTTGTGGAGGTGTGCTATCTAGGGCAAAGAAAAATGGAATAAATTTTATAAAATAAAATTTTCACTTGGAAAAAGATTCACTAAAGTGTAACCAGGAAACACTAAATTATGTCAAAGACCAACAAAAATAGAGAAAATTTGCATGGTAAATATAATAAATGGTTGCATAAACACTATACACAAAATATATAGGGCAATGGACATGAACAGGTTACTAAGAAAAAAGATAACAAGTAACTTTCTTGTGTTCATCCACTAACAGAAGCCAAAGGGAAATTCAAACTTGGGTCATATCACCCTAGCTCTTAGAATAAAGAGCAAAATTCTGGCCGGGCGCGGTGGCTCAAGCCTGTAATCCCAGCACTTTGGGAGGCCGAGACGGGCGGATCACGAGGTCAGGAGATCGAGACCATCC
>NW_012115422.1:1647786-1747941 GCF_000951035.1 Colobus angolensis palliatus
TCAAAAAAAAAAAAAAAATTTTATAAACCACCTGGCCACCCAGAACAGAATTACAGTCAGCACTCTGTTTCCTCAGGTCCTGAATCCTTAGATTCCACAGTATAATCAGATTTAAACATTCAGTCTATCTTGATATATTCCATAATACATATCTTGCATATGTTAGGAAAAAAAAAAAGAATAAAGAGCAAAATTCTTAACATGGCCTACAAGAAGCAGATGTGCAGCCTCACTTCTTCCCTCTCCAACTCACTGTGCTCCTGGCCATCCTCTTCTTTCAGTTCAGAGATGTGCACTGTAGCCCTTGCATGGACATGCTGGTCCGGCTTCTAGGCTCTTTCTCTTTGCCCTCTCACTCACTCTCTTCCTTTAGATCACTCTAACAACCCTTCAGTTCTCAAATCAGATTTTCCTTTCTCAGAAAAGCCTTCCCTGACTGCAATTTAGATTTAGAGTGAGACTCCGGGTTTAGATCAGATCCTCCTTTATGCACTCATAGTTCCCTTGCTTTCCTTCCACAGCAACTTGCCTCAGTTTTTAGCTTGGCATTTGTGGGACAATTCATTAAAGTCTAATCCTCTCTTTACCTAATAAACTGTTAAGCTCCATAAAGCCAGGGATCTTGACTGTTTTGTTCTTCCTTGTATCTCCAGCACCTAGAAGGAGACTGTAGTTTTCTAAAAACAAAGCAACAAGAAGAACAACAAAAACACATTTAATAAATGCCAAAAAATAATGTTTGTCTTTGAGGGCCATGAGATTATAGGTAATATTTTTCTTTTCCTACTTTTCTGCATTTTATGTTTAGTACACATGGTAATAAAAACAAAGTTACTGATAGACCTACATTTAAATAAGTAAATACAAGTGAAAATCAGAATTTTTAAAAAGGGGAGGATGAAACCTGACCTTATGAAGAATTAATTCAAATAGCAAACTTCCCATATATTTATCAACATGGAAAATATTCATGATACACAGCTAACTGAAAAAAAGTATACCATAATATAGTGTATCTGGTATAAAGTCATTTCTGTATAACTTAAGAAAATGCTAGAATTTCATACAATGGAGTTTTAACAGTGATTATTTCTGGATAGTAGAATTAGGGGTGCTTTTTGCTTTTCTTTGTGTTTTTCTACATTTTAAAATATTTTTTGTATTGTATATTTGTCAGGGAAAAAATACTAATCTTTTTGAACAGCTATCTCCTCTTGTGCATTTACAATACAGTTCAATTTGCAACACATTTTCAGGAACATACCAATTTTTTCAAGTAAGGGATGCCTTATGTTAAACTACCCATTTCCTACTGTGTCATATCAATGACTTTCTATAGTTTGCTTTATTAAAGAACACCTGAGCAAGAATACCTTACATAAACTGGAATTATTATATCAATGTTTTTTAAAAGCTTTTTAGCACTGATAATATATTTTTAAATAAATTGTGCTATCCCCTTCATCAATATTAATTTTCCAATACTGCAGAACTAAATGTTACTGTCATCATGTGTTATCACTTACTCTTATATCTTAAAATTTTCCCATAAAATGATTCATAATCTAAACTAAGAGGAGAAAAACAGTTTTGAAAAATTTTCTACAGAACATTATTTTTCATTTATTCCAAATAGCACAACAAGAAGGTTTGCAGGAAATGGAATGAAACCATGGTAACCAACTGAACCTATCATGAGCTATCAGATCAAAAGAACACACAGTACATTACACGTCAACGCCTACTAGCAGCATAATCCTTCCCCAGTTCCTTTTGATCCTTCTTCTTTAACATGAAAAATGCTTTCAACCAATTTTCATATTTTAAAACTGCAAAAGCCCCTTTATCAATATCTACTATGATTCTCTGGCTTTACTCAGGAACTCTTTGGCCAAGCTCACTTTATAAGTCAACCTAATGTTTTGAGATTCAGTTATGAATTGTTGGGTGTTTTCAATCATTAGCAAAATTACATTTTTTATTTCAGTGCATTTTATCATTTTCTAATATAGCAGCAATAGTTTCTTCACACAGAATCTTCAGAACTGTAAAGATTATATCACCCTCTCACAGAAATCCCTTGCTTAACAGAATCTTATCAGTATTCTAAACTCAAAGCTATAATAAATTAAATCACAACTGCATTTACAGAATATGGGTGAGCTCTTTTTGACCATCTGGTTGTCCATTCTATCACTGATCATCAACCCCCACATGGGCACTGAAGCTAAACTCACAGAATCTGGCTCAACATGATCTTAAACTACCAATCAGCTAAAACTAAATAAACAGGTAATGATGGCTTTTGTCAGGCATTAGCTGTTTATTGCACAACTATATAGTCAGGCAGACAATAGGGCAAACCTCCGCAAAGACTAGAGATCATCTCTGCTGTTACAGTTGGCCACTCCTTAACAATTTTCATTTAAAATAAAGCACAATATGCATATATGCCATAAAAACAGAAGTATATTTTATGCATTGACCAGTTTCTGGAAGGATAGACAAGTAATTGTGAATGGTGTTATCTCTAGGGAGTGGAATTAGAAGTATATCACGGTGGGAAAGTACTATAATTTATCATTCTAAACATTTTTATTTCAGGTTTTGTTTTTTTTTTTTTTTTACCATATCTATGTGTTGCTTTTATAATAGAAATATAATAAATTACATAGATGCAAATATGCTGTTATTTTTATAAAGAATTATTGCTGTTTTTCTTTGATAAGTTATACAAAATTACTATAAAATTATTTTTATAAGTACAAATAACTACCAAGTGATCTTATAATGGGATTTTTGTTTAAATTATTAAACTTCAAATGCACTTAATTTGGTTTTTCTCTTTTGAGAGTGGTGGGGCTGGAAAGTGAACCCTTGAGAATAAGTTGGAATAAACCTTATCCTTAAAGGCTTTAAACAAGGTATATCTGTTTATAAAAATAGTAATGTCCTGATAACTTTAAAATCTTAATTACTAAAATGGCATTGATTTAAAAACGCAGAGTTTACTTGTGTGTCATACCTCTTGACAACTTAGAAAAAGTGCTGCCTGTTTTTTGATTGTTTTTGGATATATATATATATATATATTTTTTTTTTTTTTTTTTGAGATGGAGTTTTCCTCTTGTTCCCCAGGCTGGAGTGCAATGGTGTGATCTCGGCTCACCTCAACCTCTACCTCCCAGGTTCAAGCGATTCTCCTGCCTCAGCCTCCCGAGTAGCTGGGATTACAGGCATGTGCCACCACGCCTGGCTAATTTTGTATTTTTAGTAAAGATGGGGTTTCTCCATGTTAGTTAGGCTGGTCTCGAACTCCCAATCTCAGGTGATCCACCCACCTTGGCCTCCTAAAGTGCTGGGATTACAGGCGTGAGCCACCAGGCCCAGCTAGATATTGTTTTTAAACAAGTTATATTTCTCAGTTTTTTTGCTGTTTGTTCTTGAGCAAGTTAAGCCTTGGTTTTCTCATCTGTAAAATGGGGAAAATAATAGTATCTACTACATGGTCTTATTTTATAGATAAAACTTAGTTTTCCAACCTGTTGCCAAGAACAGAGGTTACGGGTTATAAGACAGCAAACCTGTCCAGCCCTTTCAGAGGCCAGAAAGTGTCTGATACACTGAAGTCCTTGAGCCAGTCACACTGGGCCATGATCAATCTCATGCATTTACCTTAACGTACCACACAACATTATCACTTTGTATGGGTGCGGCAGTATGAAAAAAGTGTGGGCTATCTAAAAGATAATTCACATAAAGTATTTACCATAATGCCTGGAAGAGTAAATATTTGGAAATGTTAGCTATTATTATATTTATAAAACTGTTAAGTCCATTAATAAACTATTTGGTGGCTCCAAATCATTGAGAGCAAAGGAATCACATTATCCACCTATGCTAGGACTGTATCTAGTTACTAAAATGCCAATCTTAAGAGAATCTAGCATGCCTTCCACTGTACCTTAAAGCAGATACACAAATGAGATTCTAGTTCTTCTTTGCAAAGTAGATAACTGGAGGGACAGTCATCCTCTTTATGTAAAAGTTTCTATTAGCCCCAAAATGTACTTGAAACTCAACTCTACCCTTAAATGATAAAATTTGCTTTATACCATGCCTTAAAAACACAAAAGCCAAAAATACCTTGAAATCAGTTTTTTGGCTTTCTCTGCCTTCTACTTTAAATCCACTGCTATGTATGCATACTTTTGAGAGAGAGCTGAAGATTGAATAGACAGAATACTAGTGAATAAAAACCATGCTGAGGATAAAATGTTTTTAAAGATAGCACTTCACATATACTAGGATAATTCAAAGAGACATAACACAAGTGTTGAAAAGGACGTGAAGAAACCGGAACCTTCACACACTGCTGGTGGGACTATAATGATATAAACACTTTTGGAAAACCATTCTATGATTCCTCAAAAGGTTACTTTTGAGTTACAATATGACCCAGCAACTTCACTCCTAGGTATATACCCAAAAGAAATAAAAACATATGTTTATACAAAAACTTGTACACAATTTTATTCATAATAACGTTATTTACAGCAGTATTATTCATAATAGCCAAAAAACAGAAACAACTCAAATGTCCATCAACTATTGGAATATTTTTCTAATATTATTCATTAGTAAAAACGAATAAAGTACTTATAGATGCTACAACATGGATAAACTTTGAAAATATTATGCTAAGGGAAAAACATCAGTCACAAAAGAACGTATATTATATAATGCCATTTATATGAAATGTCTAGGTTGTTTACATCAATGGAGACAAAAGTAGATTAGTGGTTGCCTAGGGCTGGGAGAGCTGAGGAGAAACGGAAAGTGAGGGTGAATGGGTATAGAGGTTCTTTTCAGGGTGATTAAATGTTCTAAAATTGATTACGTCATAATTTTGTGAATGTACTAAAAACCACTGAACTGTACACTTGAAATAGGTGAATTCCTATGCTACATAACTGAAGAACAGTTTTAAAAAAGTAAGATATGAGAACACACAAAAGCCATGCTTGCAAATAGAGTAAGAAAAAAAAAGGTACAATTTTATAATACATGGAAGCAGTGCTTGGTTGCCTTCGGTAGATGTTTCATGACCCTCTTTGGATAGGAGGCAAGTCTTTTTTGGTCCAGGAAAAAAATTAGAAAACAGGAAGAAAAAGGATCAGTGAGGCAATTAACCCTTAACGTTTTTTCTCTATCAAGTTAACATTTTAGTAAGCAGTCGTTTTAGGTTCACTGATCAAAAAAGGGTGTCTTTTAAAAAGGGGGAAAAAATGAGGGCTGGGGAGTACATGTTTATCTGAATTTACCAAACAGAAGAAACCTGGTAGATTTTCTTCCTTCTTTTCGTCCCGGTAGTACCAGCACTTAATCTTAATTTGTTAATTGAAAATGAGAAATAATAACTCAAAGGCTCTCAGCACTCAGCCTATATATTTTAAGTTTTCTCACTCTGCAGACAGACAACATGGGAAGCCATGCTTGGTGAGCATGAGGTCCAGAGCAAGAGGAACTGAGGGATTAAATGTTGAATGGAACATTTCTCAAAGTGTGTTCCACTGAGAAAGTCCATGGAAAGGGCGTCTCATGATCAAATGAGTTTGGGAAATGCAGTATACTCCTATTAACAATACTCATAGGCTCTGGGAACTACTACTGGAAAAAACATTCAATTGATTACATTTAATGGCAGAGAGACCCACGTGGCTCCTTTTTCCTCTCCATGCCAGCAACAGCACTGCCAATGCTGGTCAAGACTCCCTTCCCGTATAGACCTTGGATGGAACAGAGGCCTCTATGACTTTTCTTTCTATTGCCCCTGGGTTGACCAATCCTTCTTCCAAGGAATTATTTAAATAAATCGATACATTCTGTTTAGTGTCAAATCTTCGGAGATTTAGGAGGTATTATCTTTTGTTTTGACCCAAGGTTACAAAATTAATGTCTTCATTTCTTCTCAAAATAAAAATAGCTCTTTTGGGTTTTTCTGTTTGTAAAATGATACACGTTCATTGTAAAAAAAAAAAAAAAAAATCAGGTAACTCAAAAAATACAAAGAAGTAACAATCATGTTTAAGTTAGTCACTAAGCAATGAACACCAAACGTTTTGATGATCATTCTTTTAGACACCGTTCTACTATAGGTACGAAATTTTATATAAGTAATATGATACTATATATGTACTATTCTGTATAATTTTATTTTTCAGATTGATAAAAGTTATGTTTCTGAATTTATGAAATGTGACATATTTTTAAAAGAAAATATAATTTTCCCAAACATCATGTTTTTTACAGGATTTATCATTTGTTCTCAATTACTAAAATTTTTCCAAATAATTCTTACATTATTGTCAGCATAAAATCAACAGGAAAGTGCCAAGTATTGTAGGTATAAGGCATTCTCTGGAGTACGTTCAAATATGCCCTAAAATATCCAGATACAGAGTTTGGGGATTATCAAGACTCTTGCACATGTTACTTTGTTCTTCTCCCAATTTAGAGAAGCTAAAATGAGTCAGATTAACAGAAATGTCTCTGGAATTGCCAAATTTGGAGTTAACAGTTCTCCTCAAAGTGAGCCCTTTAAAATCTACATGGTATACAGAGAAGCCCTTTTAAATATCAGTTCTCCATAGCCAAAGAAAAACTGCTTACTAAATTAATCATCTAAATAATTCTGGTAAAACATAGTTCCTACCACCCCTTCCACTCAGCATTCTAATTCCTCCAGCAAATTTTTCTAAACTGTAAATGTAACCCTTATTGTCTTCTACTGAAAGTCTTCAATGACTCTCATTTCCTACAGATAAAGCCCAAATTCTTAAGCATGAAATTCTAGGCTCTCCTGGCACACTAAGTGCTAAAATTTCCCCTGCTCCCAGTCCCTCAACAGACTGCCATACACGAAATGCTCCATGGTGTTCTACATTCTGGCACCATTTCTTCTTCCCAAAATGCTTGTTTTTCATCATATTCTACCCTTTTATTTGGTAAGCCAGTCTACCTTTAAGAGTTAGCTTAAATGTCTTCTTTCTTGACCTACTTGAATAGTATCTGGCACAATAAAAAAGTTCAATAAGTGCTGCTCTTTTGATAATTCAGAATCTGGAGAATTATTTCAATTGCCCAATTTAACAGTGAAGAGCATGCCCCCTCAATTTCCATGAAAAGGCCTTGACACATATTAGTGACATACCAGGAATAAATATTTTTAGATATTAATAAAAAATCTATGGATTTCATTATGCTAATATTATTAATATAATTAGGTTTTCCATATCACCTTTAAAATACTGACCTAAAGTCAATTTGGAAAACAACATTTCAAATCAAATTTCTAAAATATTATAGACAAAAGAACATTATCAAAACATGTTTTACAAAACTCTTTGATGCCTGCCCTCACATAAAACTGTCTTTGGAACTCACACCTGATTTTCTTACTACAGTATTTACTAAAGCTAAAATTAGATATACAACTTTAGTAAGAGATTGACCAGAGCTAAAATATTTGAAAAATTACACCATGGGTTGATCTGCCTAACAAAGAAACTGCTTTCCAGGTACAGCCTGTACTTGGCTATGGTTAACTATCTAAATGGTACACGCGTTCCTTCCCTTCCTCCAACCTTCTTCCTTCACTTACAACAAGAAAAGAAAACCAGATTTTGTTTGGTCATTCATTCTTCCTTCCAAAGCCTTATCTTCCAGAAGAAGCTGACCCATTTCCCAGTTCTAGGAGCAGGTGCTAGATTAGACAAGCAATCAGTACATGCATTTCCCTGAGATGTTATTGGTCCTGGAATGGGAAAGGCAGACTCATGCTAGCCCTATCAACCTGAAGGATGCATACTGCAAGAGAGAAGAGAGGTTCCCTTATACTCTCCTGCTGGGCATAAACAAAAAAGCTTACAATTCTGATTGCACTGGCAGCTACCTTTTGACCGCAAGGAAAACCAACCTTAGACTGAAGCTGATGCTGTGACTGGCTATGAATACAAACAGAAAGATCACAAGTCCTTCACAACATCACTAGAATACTGACCATCTATGTTATTATTACATTTCTGAACTTAGTATGTGAGATATTACCTTAAATAACTTATGTCTAAGTGAGTAGAGTTTGCTTATTTTGAATGTCAGGCAATACTTGCGGCTGAAAGCATCTCAATTGATAGAGAATATGATTCTTGAAAGTGGGATGCTGCTAATAACAGAATTTTAAAGGGTCTCTTTTGAGATATACTGGGATTATTATCCCCATTTTATAAACGGGAAACTAAAGCATGAAAAGGTTAAATATACAAAATAAGGTCAGGTAACGAGAACGCAGGTTTGTCTAAGTCTAAAGTCTACACTACAACTTGATTTTCAAAATTCTAACAGTGAGAGTGGGTAACTGCAATTCTTTTCTGATAGTTTTTTTTTATCTCAATTCCTTATTCTCTCTGATTTTCCTCTATTCTTTCAACCTATACATTACAAAGAAAGTGTTCCTGTTTAAGCTGTTAACATTTTAAATGTTTCTTTTTCCAGTTTTAGTAAAATAAACACAAGATTTATTTTTATTAGTAAAAATGAACTAATTTAGCAGCTCAAGTCATTGTGAAAAAGGGGTATTTTATATCAAAGGGAGCCAACAAAGGGGCTCTCAACAGAGAGCCCAATAATAAGTCAAAGTTAATGCATAACTTTAGTCTTATGCCATATTAAATGTCCAACAGTGATAAAGAATTCTTTTTTTTTTTAATTTCCAAGAAAACTCTTGGAGAGTCTAAGCAAACGTGCTCTGCAATACATGGATGACTTAGGAGAAATAATAGAAAGATCTTAATTTTAGGCTATAATTCACCTATTTGCATTATTTTTGTTCAAGGAGGAAAAGTAAACAGTCATTAAGATAAAAATGATACAAATTTGTTGAGTTAGTAAAGGCCTTTTGGCATTTACAGCAATCCCCCCAAAAATAAAATGTTTAGATAAAAACAGCAAGAAAAAAATTAGTTCTGAATGGGTTATGATTGCATTTATACCCATAAATTGTTTAGGTTTTTATCCAGGACAGTGGTGACAATGAGAAAGTAGATACCAAATATTTAAAAGATTTCATATATTCACTCATATTAGCTCTCCACAAGGTTTTTCACCTCCTTAAACTTCACTATTTCCAAAAATCAAATGAATTATTCTGGAACTAAATAACATAGTATTTGACATTAAAAACTCAGTGGATGGGTCTAACAGCAGATCAGAAACAGCAGAAGTCAGGAATAGTAAACCAGAAAAATGGACCATAGAAAACGTCCAAACTCAACCTAGCATTTTTTTCTTTTAGTGAGAAAAATTAGAGTGCCTTATAAAACATATCTTTTAAATAATTAGCTCTAAAATGATGAAAGCCATGTGTTTTCAATCAAACTGCTTATTTTAGGTTACTTGTAACTGATATTTGCCATATCTCATTAAACTATAATGAATACAAATGTTGTCAAAATCAGCATACAGAAAATCTGAGAATCACTTTGAAACCCTTCATGAGTCACAATCAAGTGCCTGGCTAGCATCTTCTTTACAACTATACACTCTGAACATGCAAATGTCTGTCTATATGCTTCCCTTGTGTGACAAACTTTCACTGAGTCAAAATCATTTTTCCTGAGTCAAGAGATGAATATGAGCATAGGCAGGAAAGCCAGACAAGGCTCAGCCTAAAATTTCGGCTGGATGGGGCATGGAAGAAGATGCAAATGAAGAGCAAAAAATATCTCACCCATAGAACACCTGACATGCCACATGGTGAAAACTTCTTTTCTGACTGCAGATAGTTGGTATTGTGACAGCACATATACAATACACACTTCCCTAAAGAACACCTCATAGCATTCATTAGGGTCCTCAGTGGAGGGCTAGTCCCTTTTAAGTCAAGGAGAGGTGCCAATGTGTGAGGGAGGTGTGTTCTTTGAAACTCTGTGCCTTACTTAACCTTACAACCTTGCTGATCACACCATCGGATTTTCAGGTGGATCATTTATATTACTGGGGACGATACACCAGAGGGATGAAGCTGGACACACAGACATTTCTTAGGCAGTTACTCAACTAGTCCAGGAAGTGGCTTAGGGTGGAAAAGGAGAGATAATTTTGAGAAATACTTAAGAAATCAGATTGTTGGATTTGGCTGTGTGAGATGAGCAAGAAAGAAAAAGTCCTCTTAATCATTATCATACAGGTACAGTACCCAGGGCTTGCCAGGGTCTAAGAAAAGCGAAAAATACAAAAATATAAAAAATATGAAATATGAAAAGAAAGATATGGCTCCAAAACACAAAAAAATAAAATTATAAAACTAAAGTTAATTTCAAAAGCAATTTACATAAAATCTTTACACAATTTTAACAGCAGAAAACATGTATTTGATATGAAGTATAGTGTGTGGTATAATGTAAGGTAGGGGCCTCTAGATGAATAGTGCCAGGCCTTACAAATACAATAAAATACACCTAAAAGAAAAAGTGAAAATAATTTCTTGGTTTCTGTCTTATGGAATCGACTGATAATAGTGTCACTAGCTAATAAAGGAAATATAGATACCACAGCATATTTGGGAGAAAAGCGTTGAGTTCAGTTTTAGATATATTGAGATTGAGGTGTCTATGAGGAATCAAGTTCAAGGACTTATTTCTAATTTTAGAGGCCCCAGTTGACACAGTAAATGCATAAAGAACACTGATGGGTATAAAATAGACAAACTGGATACCCCTTAATGGATTATATGTATGTTAAAAACAAACTGATGTGAACTGGGAGAATCATCAGGTGAAATGCGAGTATCAGATAAGAATAATACATATATCAATACAACTTCTATTTCAGATTTTGCTTAACACTTCTCAGCCATACAATAAGTTTAAAACAAGGAAACTGTCAATCATATTTGGGCACATAAATTACTCAATATATATTATGAGTAAAATTCCTCTATCTATGACCATTACAGCCCCCTTTTACTCACTATTATTTCTTTTCCAAGTAATGATTTTTATGGCAATTTTCAGTAACAAAAGAAAGGCTGTAAGTTACCCCAGAGATATGAATTTGAAACATTACCATCAAACATTACTACTGGGCCAAAGTGGATGGGAAGTGATTAGAAATGTAAAGCCATGAGTAGAATGAGAGAGGGCAAGAAGGCAGGAATGAGAAAGAGATAGGAAGGTCTGGGTGCTACTTTTCTCCAAACTAAATCCTTAGCCTTCAAGTATTTGCTGGTATCAGCTGGTGAAAACTGTGTGACAGATGTAAGATGATAGGCAATGTGGTGTAATGTGGTGAAAGTACCTGAATTGCAGTTAGGTAAAATTGAGTTCCAATTAAAGTTTTATAACTTCCATGTGATCCTGGAGAAATGCAGGGGAAATGGCAACCAAGGGGAAAGAAAGAGAGGTTTCTGTTTCTCATTTTACCCCACCTTCTTCCTTCCTTATTCTGGACCACCAGCGTTTACATCAAGGCTGTTTACCACAGATAATCAGATGACCAGACTATTTGGAAATACAGTGGTGAAGAATTCTAGAATTATAGTATGTTAGGAGTAGAAAGATGAAGAAACCAACTTCAAGAAATTCTGTGATTTGCCCCAAATCAGTCTTCTAATTCAATTAATGGTAAATTAAATAGGTATTTGAATCGCCATACCAGAATTTTTTTTCCTGTATACCACAATTTAAACCTGAAAAAAACAGTATAATTAAGTAATTGAAGGGAAATTTACACTTCATAATTTACCATAGAAAGCAAATTTCCATGAACTCCTGTGGCAAGCTCTATTCTCCAAGTATTTAATTATTTCAGCATTCAGTATGAAATAATACTGAATTATATCATTCTATTTAACAGAAAGATTAATATAAAATCCTGTGGACAGGAATCAGAGCAGGCCCTGCTCACTCACACAGGTATAAGTTATTGGAGAAGGAATAAGACATGTTAGTCCTCAACATTAACATCAACTTTCTATCCTCTATTTGTGACTACCAAAAGAAATTCCATATATTTGATCTCTGTCTTCAGAAGTCTCTGCTTTTAAGTCTTTTCCAAATAGATGAATGTATACATGAATGAACAAATAAAGGGATGAACAAAGACAATAGATAATTACTCTAAGCCTTTGGTGAGGCAGCAATGTAGAAATATTAAGAGCAAAGACTCCGAAGTCAGACAATCTGGGTTCAAATAGCAGCAGCACAACTTATTAAATATGTGATCTTCACTAAGTTACTCAATCTCCATCCAGGTCTTCTGTTTCCTCATCTGTAAAATGGGGGTAATAACAATACACAGAGTTGTGAGGATTAAATGAGGTTAGAGGCCTGGCGTAAGGTAAGTACAATGGGTAAGTGTGCTCTTGTATTACTGTTCTTACTGTTGGGTTATTATTGCAGGATTAACAGGAGTATTTGTTTCTGGGCACTGCACTGTAAGCTAAGAACAGCCAAAACACTAAGTGAAGCTCAGCTGATAGGGAAGAGCCAAGAGCTCCCAAGAAAAACTGCTCCAACCAAAAGGCAACCTAAGAGAAATGGCAGTGACTTTAGCTTTACAAGTTATGAAGATCTTTTCTCTTGGTCTCTTTCCTTATTCAAGAAATTGATGGAAGCTGACAAGCTAGACAAACAGTAAAGAAGGGGTAAGATGGAATGGAAGGAAGCAGCTCCCACAAAATGCTTTAAAAGTTGTTCAGGCCAGGTGTGGTAGTTCATGCCTATAATCCCAGCACTTTGGGAGGCTGAGGTGGGTGAGCCACGAGGTCAAGAGATCAAGACCATCCTGGCCAACATGGTGAAACCCTGTCTCTACTAAAAATGCAAAAATTAGCTGGGTGTGTTGGCCCACGCCTGTAATCCCAGCTACTCAGGAGCTGAGGCAGGAGAATCACTTGAACCCAGGAGGCGGAGGTTGCAGTGAGCCGAGATCATGCCACTGCAATCCAGCCTGGCAAGAGCGAGATTCCGTCTCAAAAAAAAAAAAAAAATTTCTATTCTTAATTACTGAGTGCTACCATTCACAAGGAATTTTTAAAGGGTCTCAAAGCTATTAAAATGATAATTAGATCCCAAGAAAACAAGAACCAATTCAATTACATGCTGGATGCTTTTAAAATTTAAAGCCCTCTATTAAGAGAGTTTTAAATAAAGCACAGTAGTAATTGCAGGCCCATGACCAACCTTAAAGCCAAAGTGTAGGTCCCTGGCTGCCGCTGGCTCTCCCGGATGAGGTAGCTCCCCTCAGCCACAATCAAGAGCTGGTCGGCTGCTTCTCTGGAGATCATGCCATGAAACCTAAGAAACAAAGTCTGTTCAGAAACTGTGCTTTCTACATTTTTCAATAAAACAAGATAAAACAACATCCTACTACCACCACCTTCTCCTGTTGTTTTCTAGACAAAGTACTGCCACATAATGGAGGGGAAGCACTTGGGTTTAACTATGCTTGTGTTTCTCTGGGCCTGGCCCCCAGCCAGCTTCTCTGTGGTGATAAGAACAGCACCAAAGGACTACCCAATCCAGTTAACAACCATGGAATCAAAATCTACATCCATCTAAGGGAAGATCAACCACCTCTCTCAAGAGGACTATTCCTTTCTTATGTATCCATTTAATCATATGGCTTGCTAAAAAAAAAAAAAAAAAAAAAAACACACACACACAGAAATGTATCCTATTTTCCTTTCTTCCCATTAGTAGCACTGCTCCAAAATTTTGGCTCTGAGTCCATGTTGGCAATTTTCCAGGACCCTGGGTTGTCCTTAATTGGCATGATTGCCCAATAATGTGCATAATCTGCGTTACTGAACACTCAAGCCCAAAGCAAACAAGTATAATACTTGTTTTCATTCCCTGCTAAAACCTTATCTTTGATTAACACAGAAAAATAGAGAAAGAATAAACATAAATAACATGCTCTTTACACAAACACAGATGAATCTATAACAATCTGGCATAAAACACTGAAAAAAAATGTTGGTGACACACATTAAAAATAAAAAGCCATCTTACATTTGTATAGTGATTTACAATTTACAAAGAACCTATATGTCCTTGTATAACTCAAAGATAATGAAGGAATTCAGGACATGTCACCCCAAAATACGCCACTTTGCTGCATCAAGTATTTTGAGCTGAAGGCACTTTAAAAATATCAAATGCAGAGACAGGCTTTCTCTGACTCTTCCTATCTACCTAAAGACAGATCATCCAAAAGGAACTCAATTGTTATCAATGCCCTCCCATCAGTTTCAGCAACCAGGGAAGACTGACTCTTATAGAGGAGAGGAGACTAAAAGTCAACAATACACTCAGACAAACTGTCACAAACTACCATTTACCTTCCTGTCAATGGCCAGAAACTTCCCTCCCATTCCCGTTATGGTGGCATACAAATTCTCAAATCTCACTTTTTGGAGTGGTATTCACTTTATTTTTTTCTGTGATGCCCCTGTGCAAGTAGTATTAAAAATTAATAAATTTGTATACCTTCTCTCCTGTTAATCTGCACATTGTTTGCTTATTTCATAGACCCAGCTCACAAACATAGGAAGTAGAGGGAAAGTCTTTCCTCCCCTACAATAACCGCAATGACCCACTGCTCAAAAGAAATTTTGCAGCTTTTACTGGTACTAAAGAAACAATCGTCACTTGAATTTGGAATGATACATTTAAAAGGCATTGAAATGGCACTTTAATAATTCAGGAACTTTATGAAGGACAAGAGGAAATTTTCTGGAATTTTTCCTGATAGGGATGGTTCAGTCTCTCAATTTAAATCTTCAAACAGTTCACAGTAGGTATGTTCAAATCATGACAGCTCGGTTTACAATGGGCTCCTAAATTTCTCATCTCCATAAATTTTCCAATCTTTGAGAACTAGGTCCAAAGGCTAATGCTCTGAATCTGCTGGAGGCAAGGAGATGGTAACCTATCCCTTGCTATTTAGCACACTGGTATATATTTTAACTTTACATAATATCAAATAATACAGTTGGTAAAATATAGTTATCTATTTGGTTAAAAATTCAATTAACTGGCCAGGCACAATAGCTCATGCCTCTAATTCCAGCACTTTGGAAAGCTGAGGTGGGTGGATTAACTGAGGTCAGGAGTTTGAGACTAGCCTGGCCAACATGGTGAAACCCCGTTTCTACTAAAAACGCAAAAAATTAGCTGGGCGCGGTGACAGGTGCCTGTAGTCCCACCTACTTGGGAGGCTGAGGTGGGAGAACCGCCTGAACCCAGGAGGTTTTGTAATTTTAAAAACCTCATTGCAGGCTGGGTGCAGTTGCTCATGCCTGTAATCCCAACACTTTGGGAAGCTGAGACGGTGGATCACCTGAGGTCAGGAGTTCAAGACCAGTCTGACCAACATGGTGAAACCCCGTCTCTACTAAAAATACAAAAAATTAATGGGGCGTAGTGGCGGTGCCTGCAATCCCAGTTACCTGGGAGGCTGAGGCAGGAGAATTGCTTGAACCTGGGAGGCGGAGGTTACAGTGAACCGAGATCACACCATTACACTCCAGCCTGGACAACAAGAGCGAAACTCCATCTTAAAAAAAAAAAATTCAATTAACTTAAAAGAAAACAAATTCTGAAACAGAACTTGAAAATATATTTAAAGAATTTTAAAACTATTTGCACAAGTTAATCAAAAATTTCTAACTCCCCAAGACCCCATGTACTGAGATGTTTCCTATGGTGTTACTTCCAATAGTATAGTTTAAAAGCAACCTATTACACCAAAAGTAGAAGAATGACTACATAAATTACAATACAACTGTACTGTAGAATACCAGTGGTTCTTAACTTCGAAATCACCCTTTTCATCAACTCATAGGTATGCATCTGTAATCCATTCCTACGTCTTGAAAACATATGTAATTTGAAATAATTTAAAAATATTTGTTAAGTATACTTTTATCTGATATGATCTCCAGTCATAAAAAACAATTTTGAGGAATGATGAGATTATGAGTGATTTTTATTCTTTTCCCCAAAGTGTCACATTTCTGTTTTTCAATAACCTGAAAAATTAAGGACTTTAAAAATCATTGCATTTTTCACAAAACAGAAAAATGCTCGTTGTCAATTTTAAATGGTAACAATCAGGCTATAAAATGGTATGTATAATATCTCAATTTGGTTCAAATCCATTAGGAAAATATTTCTTCAGAGAGTAATACTTCAAACTGTTAACATTAGTTGTTTCTCAGTAGCATGAATTATATTTTTCTCACAATAAATACATACTATTTTAAAAAATCTGAAAAATAAAAATATATAGAATAAATCACCCACATCCCACTGTACATACATGTGTGCATATGTACATATCTATATGCCTAATATACATGTACAGAAAAACACAAATATGTACATTTTCCTCATATACATCTAAGATTATTTACTTGTATGGTTTGCATCCTTAACATTATTGCATGTACACTTTCCCATGCTATTTATGCTTGTCTTTATTGTCTATATTGTTCACCAATTAGATCACATTAGAAATTTTTAAGAAATAAATGTAATTCCACCAAACCTGAATACTTCTTCCTCTTGCTTTCATTTAAAAGCATCCATTTACCCTGTCTCTCTTACATATGCCAATCCTTGAAATGCTTTCTAATAATTCATACTTACTCTCTTCCATAATACTTTGGTCTGTTTTCTACCTATTGGGAAGGGAAAAAAAAGGCATATTTGTAAAAATGCAAACATGCAGAACATATTTCAACATTTTGTGCATGTGACAAACTAAAGCATATATTAAAAAAAGAATTCAAATAACAGAGTATGGAGTCCTAGTTCTACCAGTAGGTTACCTGTGCCATTTGGACTGGTCACTTCATCTCTCCAGACCTATTTCTTATTTATAAAATGCTGTGTATGTAGTTAGACTAAACTATCTTTAATTTCTAGAATCTAAAGAGCTGAAAAAAATTTCACTTTATTCAAGGGTGAACATAACACCCCAAAACATATAGCCACAATTGTGACACCCTCAATTGTAGCTTTCTCCCCCATCCTCCCCTGCTACTCCTCTCCCTCTTGCTCCAGACTCTCCATTCTGTTAACATCTCCATATACTCTTGCCCTTCTGTTCTCCCATCATCTCTTCCCTCACCACAGCTTGTCAGGGCATGTGTGCTGGCTATAGCTAAGAAAAGCCCCAGCAAGATAAATGCCCAGGAATTTTCACAGGAAGATAGAGGGCATGTACCCCATTCATTCAACATACACTCACTGAACAGCAAATATGTGACAGGCATTGGTCTACCTGCAGGGACACATTACTATATAAGACCAAAATTCTTTCGGCACTTACATTCTAGTAGTGACAGGCAGATAATAAAGAAGTTTAAAAAACAAAATAGATAGTAGTAGTAAATACTGTAATGAAAATAGGAGTGGGTAACAAAAGGGAAGACTAGTGAGGTACTTATTAAGCTGGGTGGTTAGCAAAGCTCTCTCTGAGATGACATTTAAACTGAGTCCTGAATGACAAGATGCCAACTCTGACTACAAAATCATAGGAACAGCAAAAAAGCTTTTCCCTAGTAGGTATTTTGATGACACCACGTACTATGTTATTGAGCTCTTGCTATTTGCTATGCATTTTAGTTACATTTAAAGATCACTGAATCCTCAAAATAAGAGGAATTATTCTACTTTGTCTTTATGAAATAGTACTATCATCCTCATTTCTTTTTCTTGGCAAAATTCACCTTTTCTTTTAAATGTACTTATAATTAACAAATAAAAGGGGTATGTGTGGTGTATTATGGTATATGGCATGATGTTGTGATATTTGTATATATTGTAGAATGGCTAAAACAAGCCAATTAACACACACATTACTTCACATACTTATTTTTTTGTGGTTAGAACACATAAAATTTACCCTCAGCAATTTTCAAGTATATAATACATTGTTATTAACTATAGTCATTAAGTTGTACAATAGATCTCTTGAACATAATCCTCCAACCTAAATAAAATTTTGTATCCTTTAACCAATATCTCCTGAATTCCCACCCCAACCACGTTCTTTCCTTCTCCTTCCCTCTGCCACTGATAACCACTATTCTACTTCTTGCTACTACGAATTCAATGTTTTTAGATTCCACAAGTGAGATCATGCAGTATTTGTCTTTCTGGGCCTGCCTTGTTTCACTTAACATAAATAAAGTCCTCTAAGTTCATCCCTGTTGTTGCAAATGACAGGACTTCCTTTTGTATTCAATTTGAAATAAACAGTATTCCACTGTATACTCAAATAGAATATACAGTATTCCATTATGTACATATACACCACATTTTCTTTATGCATTCATTAACTGATGAACACTTAGGTTGGTTCCGTATCTTGGATACTATGAACAATGCTGCAATGAACATGAGAGTGCAGATACTTCACCAACATATTAATTTCATTTCCTTTGGGTATATACCAACTAGTGAGATTGCAGAATCATGGTAGTGGAGAAACTGAGCATCCAAGAGATTACAAAACTTATTCAAGGTTACTTGTTCAAATGGTGGGGATCAAGGCACAATTGGGATTCTTAAGAATGGCAAAAAGGGAACACGCCCTCTGTCTATTTAACACTGACTCATGTGAATTTGGTTAAATATGGCAGTCCCCAAAGCAACTCAAAGCCTATCTTTTCAGTGATCTTCTCCCTTAGTTCTGCATACAGCTTGCGTGCCAAGTCTGGTATTGTTTTCAGCAAACTTGATATATTTACTCACAGCATAGAAAAACTTTTGTTTCAATAAAAAATTGTTCATCATCTATAGCAGTGATCCCCAACATTTTTAGCACCGGGGACTGGTTTTGTGGAAAACAAATTTTCCATGGACCGGGGCAGGGGTGGGGGTAGAGTTTCAGGATGATTCAAGCACATTGCACTTACTGTGCACTTTATTTCTATTATTATTATATACTCACCATAATGTAGAATCAGTGGGAGCCCTGAGCTTGTTTTCCTGCAACTAGACGGTCCCATCTGGGGGTGATGGGAGACAGTGACAGATCATCAAGCACTGGATTCTCATAAGGGGCATGCAACCTAGGTCCCCTGGCATGTGCAGTTCACAATAGGGTTTGTGTTCCCATGAGTCTAATATGGCCGCTGATCTGAGAGGAGGCAGAGCTCAGGCAGTAATGTGAACAACGGGGAGTGGCTGCAGATGAAGCTACACTGGCTCACCTACCACTCACCTCCTGCTGTGCAGCCCGGTTCCTAACAGGCCACAGAGTGGTACTGGTCCATGGCCTGGGGACTGCGGACACCTAATCTATAGCATACCCTACTGGCTTATCAGATTCCAGCCCAGTGCCTTGTGTCTGAGCTACTCTGGTACTGCCTAAGTTGTAGGTAACTAATAGATACATTTTTTCCTGCATATTGGTGGTTGAACTGACTTTTTCCCTACCCTCTCTCTCTGAGTGGAAAAACTAGTTTTGTCTCCATGTGCAATTCATCTCAATATTCCTTGACTCCATATAAGAGTTTTTGGCATTTTCCTTTCAACTGATTATAACATCTGCCTAGTTTTCTCATATCTTATGAGTAAAATAAATTTTTAACATGTGTTCATTTTCATATCTATAGGAGAGTCATGATTTTAACTTTTCATAAAAATTATACTGTATTAGTTCATCCTCACACTGTCAATGAAGACATACGTGATGAAACTGGGTAATTTATAAAGGAAAGAGGTTTAATTAACTCACAGTTCCGCATGGCTGGGGAGGTTTCAGGAAACTTACAACCATGGCAGAAGGGGGAGCAAACAGGTCCTTCTTCACATGGTGGCAGCATGGAGAAGTGCCAAGCAAAAGAGGGAAAAGCCCCTTATAAAACCATCAGATCTCGTGAGAACTCACTATCACGAGAACAGCATGAAGGTAACTGCTCCCATGATTCAATTACCTCCCCCCGGGTCCCTCACCCAACACGTGGGGATTATGGGAACTACAATTCAAGATAAGATTTGGGTGAGGACACAGCCAAACCATATCATACACTTAAATAATACTTTATCCCTCATGAATCTTCTGTTATCTGTGAGGTTGTAGTCAGGTTATTATCTTCCCGAGGTGAGTTCCACCTGATTTGGCCTTGTTCCATAATAACTTCTCTGCTCATAAAACTCAATGTACTAAGAATATGCCAGCTGACTCCTACAGCTACAGATGATGGCTATTCTAGTTTTAGTCCAAAGCTTATAGAGTGGGGTCAGGCAACTGCTTGAGAATAAATCTTTGCTTACGAAGATGAAATTTCAATGTTTAAGTCTTAAAGAATTAATTTTCTATAGCATTATATGATAAAATGTTACCCAAAAGAATCATTTAGCAGTGTCCTTTCCAACTGAAAATATGAAGATGCTCAGTATTTACTCTAGAGGAAGATATACATGTACATGTACACACGAAAACGTGAATAGGAATGTTCTCATATGCACACTTCATAGTCATTTTTTGTTGTTGTTGTTGTTGAGACGGAGTCTCGCTCTGTCACCCAGGCTGGAGTGCAGTGGCCGGATCTCAGCTCACCGCAAGCTTCGCCTCCCAGGTTTACACCATTCTGCCTCAGCCTCCTGAGTAGCTGGGACTACAGGCGCCCACCACCTCGCCTGGCTAGTTTTTTGTATTTTTTAGTAGAGACGGAGTTTCACCATGTTAGCCAGGATGGTCTCGATCTCCTGACCTCGTGATCTGCCTGTCTCGTCCTCCCAAAGTGCTGGGATTACAGGTTTGACATAGTTATTTTTAAAATGGGGCAGTCAGACACGGTGGCTCATACCTGTAATCCCAGTACTTTGGGAGACCAAGGTAGGAGAACTGCTTGAGGCCACAAACTCAAGGCTAGCCTAGCAATATAGCAAGACCCCCATCTCTACAAAATATTTAAAAAAATTTTTTTGGTGGTGGTACGTGCCTGTACTCCTAGCTAGCCAGAAGGCTGAGATGAGAGGATTGTCTGACCCCAGGAGGTTGAGGCTGCAGTGAGCCATGATCACATCACTGCAGTCTCAGCCTGAGTGACAGAGTAAGACCCCGTCATTCATTTATTCATTAATTCACTCATACATACATTAAAAAATAGAAATATTTTAAATATACACCAATAGAGCAATAACTAACTTGATTTATAATATAAATAATATACACAGTTTGAAGGAATAATGTAGATCTATCGGGACTAACATGGCAAAATCATTAAGACAAACTATTGAATACAAACGTTAATTATGCAATAACAATACAGAATGACACCATTTAGGAAAAAGCACATACACACATGATATGTATTTATGGCACAAATAGAGATCTGGAAGTGTGCATACCAAATTCAAATTGTTACCTCAAGGAAAGTGGGTGGAGAACAGACCTGAGGGGGCCAAGGAAAAGGCATAAAAGGAACTTCAATCTTGACCATAATATCATAACTCTTAAAGAAAAATGTATTTGTACATTAATTATATACCTAATATCACCTTTAACAATATAAATTAAGATTAGCTTTTGTGTAACCTAATAACGAAGCTTGAGACACATTAGAATGGGGTCTCTCAACATTCTGAGAAGAGATCATGGCCTTTCCTTCAAATCATGAGATCTTTGCAGGTAGTTGAAGGTGTATGGCACTGAAGTTAAAGGAGAGTTTTTGAAAATACTCTATTTACCAAGGAAAATCCTGGGCAAGTACAAATAAGCGGTGACAGTAGTGAGATTGGTGGCTGCAAATGGTGTGGCAATCCACTGCATTTCCCAATCCAGGAGAAATACTGATTATTTATTCAGTAGTCCTACAGTAAGTCCATAATCTGCTTCCATTAATTGCCTACGTAATCATCTTCGGAAAACAATTGATTATGGCCTTATGTTACTAAATAATTATTTGCTTTACCCAAAATAATTTTGAATTAAAGGAAATTAGGTAAGCACTGATAATTAAGAGCATTTTATATATAATGAGCACTGTATCAAAAATAAAATTCACACACCAATTTCATCTTTTCTGTATTTTTATAATTGAAATGTCAATCAAAACTTAAGTTTAGATTTTTTTTCCTCTCATGTCTAGATAGTAAAGGGGATCACAATACACTACCCTAAAACATGGTACATTGGCATAAGAATTATTTTAGCTGGGCACTGTGGCTCATACCTGTAATCCCAGCATTTTGGGAAGCTGAGGTGGGCGGATCATGAGATGGAGACCATCCTGGCTAACACGGTGAAACCCTGTCTCTACTAAAAATACAAAAATCAGCCAGGCATGGCATGATGGCAGATGCCTGTAGTCCCAGCTATTCAGGAGGCTGAGGCAGGAGAATGGCGTGAACCTGGGAGGCAGAGCTTGTAGTAAGCTGGGATCGTGCCACTGCATTCTAGCCTGGGCGACAGAGCAAGACTCTGTCTCAAAAAAAAAAAAAAAAAAAAATTATTTTAAACTGAAGGCAATTTAGAAACATCAAACATAGATGCTTTCTGTACTCCCCCTTTCTGTCTAAAAACATAGCATAAATTCCCTTTTGTAAAAGAAATTTACATTTGTAAAGAAACGTAAAGATATACTCTTCTACCATACTAGGAAGAGGAAACCAACTCCAGAGACAATTCTAATCTCCTGAGATGACCTCAGTCTGCATAACAAACCTTACTAAAAATCCTTATTTATCACATATTTCCTTCCCACAACTTACCACCCTGCCAAGCCCAAATCCCTTTTTCTTTGTCTAGTCTCTTATCTCTATCACCCTTTGTTAAAATGGTATATGACCCCCTAGTCTAACTGCCTCCTTGGTGTTTTCACTTATTTTCTGAGATCCCGCTCTCCATGTGCATATGAAATAAACCTTTTCTCCTGTTAGTCTGCCTTTTGTCAGTATAGTCCAAAAATCGCAGCTACTGAACCTAATAAGGTAGAAAAGTTTTTCTTCCTCTACAATAGCATTTAGATGTTTTGCTGATGTCTAAGGTATGATTACTTCAGTGATTTGGAATCGTCTTTTCAAACTCAGAGACAATATAACATTACTTGGATAATTAAATTAAGGAATTCATACTATAAAAATGATTATTAATAACCCCAAATTAGTTTACTTACAAATACATCAAATGAGGAATTTCAAGTGTTACATGCTATAGGAAAAACATCTTTATGTTTACACAAACATTTATATGCTTGTTACTAAGTTTTATAAATTAATAAGAAACTACAGACTAAAACTGGTTGAACTCAACGTAACTAAGATATGTTTTAAAATGAGTACTTGTATTGAATTATATGCTTCGCTTTCTCCAATTTTCTGTATTTAGTAGTTAACATTTTTTCATGATACCATAAAATGGGTAGGAAAAATGAGAAGAAAAATGATTTCTAACTGAAAATAAAAGGTGCCTATAAAATGTTTTACCACACAAACAAACAAAAATCCTAAGGTCTCCAGCCACCTAAATGGATTCCCTCTTGACCAAACGGGGCCCCAAAGAAACCTGAAAAACTGAATTTCTGGCCATCATGAGAAAGAAGGTCATTATACCCCCTACCTTTTGGAGTTTAGGCACAACTGACCAGCATTAACATTGAAATAGACATCATAAGGCTGACAACACAGACTGTGGCAATAAGACACCAAATTCCAATCCAGCTCTAGTATGGTATCATATGACAGCAGATTCTAAAGGAGATACAAATATTTTATCCTAAAATATATTTCTTTGACATATTTTGAAAAGGCCCTGCGCTTCAAAGCCATCCCTTGTGGGGGAATTTGCAACTGTGGAGAATTTCCATTAATACATCCAGGCCTTCCTTTTCTAGGTCTTTCCTGGACCTAGGAGTGATTAAATGAGAATGTGACACGTTTAAGGTCTAAAAGAGACATTTACCATCTTTTCTCTCCAAAAGCTACTATCCAGAGGCTTCATCTACATAACAAGAACCTTGGTCTCCACAACTCCCTCTACCTTAACTCAAGCATTTCTTTCTACTGACTTTAAGTCTTTAAGCAAGGTTTAACTCTTTCAACCAATTGCCAATCAAAAAATATCTGAATCCACCTATGACTATAACACTTCAAGATATACCACCTCTTTAGGCTGAACCAATGTTCTTCCATGTATGGATTTATGATTTTACCCATAACTCCTGTCTCCTTAAAATGTATAAATGCGAACTAACCCAACTGCCTCAGGCATATTTTCTCACAAGATCTTGAGAATGTTCTCTGAGCCTTAGTTACTCATATTGGCTCAGAATGAATTTCTAAATATTTTACAGTGTTTGGTTTTTCTGTTAACAATAACATGGTTTGCATAAATGTTATACGCTATTTCACTGGAGAAGAAAACCTTTAAGTTAATCTACCATTATTGAATGTGGCATAAAATACACAGTACAATATAGGAATTCAATAAATAACTGAACAGCAGATCATTTTACAATATTTAAAATATCAATGAAATTCATTAAATTAACATTTACTGTGAAGTTTTACCCACAATGAACTACTTTCATTTTTTTTTCTTTTGTGAGACAAGGTCTCACTCTGTCACCCAGGCTGGAGTGCAGTGGGGATCACAGCTCACTGCAACCTTGAATTCTGGGGCTCAAGCAACCCTCCTACCTCAGACCCCTGAGTAGCTGGGACTACAGGCACATGCCATCACACCAAGCTGATTATATTTTAAAATTTTGTAGAGATGGGTGTGAAAGAAAAACAAATTATCAGGACCCCCAAATCACTAAGCCAAAGGGAAAAGTCAAGCTGAGAACTGCATCAGGCAAACCTGCCTCTCATTTTATTCTCGACTTTCACCCTGGCAATGTAAATTGATAGCTTATTTTCACAAGTATTGGACAAAGGACAGAACTCCAAGTCATCCCCGTGCCAACCTGAGACAAATGCATGTCTGACTGCTTCCTCTGATGGAAAAATGCAGATTCACTGAGCTAGACAAAGGCATAAGTGACTACTGCCCTATCCTCCCTCACAAGGTAAATTGTGTATTTGGCGAAAGTCTGATCAAAGACTCAAGAATGCAACCATTTGTCTCTTGTCTACCTACATATTTTTGAAATTCCTTCCTCCTTCCTCAATATCTGCCCTTTCCCCTTTAAATACTGATGTCCTCACAATCATCTTTAGAGAAAGGCACAGACTCCTGCCTCCCAAGCACACGACCTTAACTCTGTCAAAATAAACCTTCTAAATTAATTAAGACCTGTCTCAGATACTTTTGGTTTACATGGGATTTTGCCACATTGCCAAGACTGGTCTTGAACTCCTGGGCTCAAGCAATCCTTTTGCTTTGGCCTCCCAAAATGTTATGATTACAGGCGTGAGCCACCACGCTAGGCCTATTTTCCTCATACATAAATATTTTAATCTAATTCACTACATTATATTTTTTCAAATTAAAGTCTGACTTCTTATATTTTATTTTCATCAAAGACAATAAAAGCTTTTTTAATGTAGAAGTATTTTGCTCTCCACAGGAAATCTGAAAACAGTAGAAATAAACAATAAAAGTATTATAAATGTTAATTCCCTTCTCTTCTCCCCAACAATGTTATTTCTTTTAGTAAGGAAACTTTTCCATGGCTACAGTTCAAGACAGTAGTCAAAAAAAAAAAAAAAAACCCCAAAAACCACAACAAAATTCTGCAGGTAATGCCACTAAAACATTTATAAAATTTCAAAAATGTTTAACGTTGTTCTTGCCTACAGCGGTAGTGATCTGGTCAGAAATCAAAGGAATCATTAATGTTCTTTGTTCACCCTGTGAAAAATGATACACATAGGCTGGCAATTTAGCATTTTAAATCTAGTCTGGAAGTCTATATGATGCTTCTTAAAAGCTAGCACATTACATTACATAAAACAATATGACTACACTGGCAAAATAATACTTTTTTTCAGGTAACAATCTAGAGAATATGTATATAAAGATTATACAATAAAAAATAAATATTCTCAACTGAAGATTTGGTTCTGCATTGTACTTCAAAATGGCTCAGTTGTCTGGAGAGGGAGAAAGGGAAAAGGAAGAACAACATGCACTTCTTATTTGCTATCGACAGAGTTATATTCCGAATTAAAGGCTAGTAAGTCAGTCAGCATTCAACTCTAGCTTTGGATCTATTTTAATTTCTTATACTAAAGTAAGGAAGGAGGAAGGGCAGGGAGGAAGAGAAACAGAAGCCACTGCTACTGCCTCGTGGCTTAGGAAAATAATCATAGTAATTCTATATATACACTGCTATCATATTTTAAATCAAAATTAGAACTGAATAACAATCTTTACAAGTTTCTTATAAATTATTCATCATATTAAGATACAGTTATATTTAAGTGAAAAAATCAAAGTAAGGGATCTGTTGTTTAAAGAGAATTCACAAAGAAAAATTATGACTCACATATATAAAAATAAACACGTTAAAAGTTTAATTGTAATCACTAATGAGAGGATCAGGCAGATGATATAACCAGTTCAAAAGATAATCTGAAGAACAGACACATTTATAAATTAGAAATTTTGAAATGAATGTGCAAATAAGGGCAAAATGAGTTTTTCCACAATGGTATGCATGGCAGAGGTATATGACTGAACCTTTGCTGAACAAGGCAAAATGTACATGTCTATAAATGCATTACCACCAGTTATCTACAAGTTACAGAGTTCAAAATAAGCCAAAGCCGATGAAAGACTAGAATCAGATAACCTGGGAAAACGTGCTGCAGGCAGACAATGCAGTTTTCCATTGAAACACATATTTTCACTATGTTTTCTAAATTATTTTTCTCACTGCACTTTAAGCCATAGAAAATATCAATATGGTAACAGCTAAACTTCAACTTACAATAAATCAATCAAGTTTAAACTTACAAAATCTTCAAGAAAAAACTGAGTAACAGCAAAGTGGAGGAATACTTATCAAAGAGCTACATAGAGTTGGAAGTGACTTATAGGGGAAAAATCAGGAAAATGAGAATCTGATATCTTATGAAACTTACACAGACTGTTTTACTTTTATTACTCCATTTGTAGCAAGGCAGACTTTCAGATATCTGCCTTCCTACTCAGTGCTATAGCATTCTAGTTACCAGTACTAGAAATGCAGCTTGTTTTCCATTGTGTTTTCCATTTTCTCAAAGAAAACCATTAACCTTCAGCATGCCAAGTAAGTTAGCTCACTATGATCAAATACTAATTCAATAAAGAATACTTACAAAGTTTTTTCTTTAATACTCTATAAATACTACTTAATAACTTGCAAAGGCCAGACATGGTGGCTGATGCCTATAATCCCAGCCCTTTGGGAGGCCAAGGTAGGCAGATCACCTGAGGTCAGAAGTTCAAGACCAGCTGGGCCAACATGGTGAAATCTTGCCTCTACTAAAAATACAAAAAATAGCCGCGCATGGTGGTACGTGCCTGTAGTCTCAGCTACTTAGGAGGCTGAGTCACAAGAATCACTTCAACTCAGGAGGTGGAGGTTGCAGTGAGCTGAGGTCGCGCCACTGCACTCTAGCCTGGGTGACAGAGTGAGACTCTATTTCAAAAAAAGGAAAAAAACTTGAGAAAAAACCTTTGCGAAAAACTCAGCTTCTTAAGATTACTTTTTTGGTTTTCAGTTTTCAAAAACTCAGACTGCATTGGAAAAGGATAATACGTAAGTTTGATAATTCAAACGTCTTTGTATTCACTATTTTCCTACCTTAGATTCAAGTAACCAGTAGTGGTTAAGGTGTGGAAACTACTAATCTGTTTATTTAAGTTAACTGGTAGAGAAGTTCCTTTTGGAATTGTCACAGTGATCTTCAGTTTTACAAATGTGTATCTACATTAGTATACTACAGACTTTTACTCCAATGCATATCTTACTACTTGTTTGTGAACTCTGATGTGTGTTTTCCTCTTAGTTTTGGGGTAGTCTCTCTATGGAAAGTGGCTATAAATTCAAGCCTGGCCCTAACAGGGTTCCAGGGGAAGTGGTCATGGATGTGCATAGCTTGTCTTTCACAGGATGCTTTTTTATCCAGTTGATGGCCTAATGCCTAAGTCTCGAACCCATGACCAGGTGTCCCTCTCACAGGAAACTTGTTTATACCGGCAGATACACTTGTGGCTCTTGTCTGACCTGTGTCCAATTTATTTCTCCCAAGATAGCCACTTTCTAGGAGAGCCCTGACCAGGAGGAGAATCAGGTATGGATATGTCAGGTGAGACACAGAGAAGGAAACACAAAAAAACAAAGTGCATGACATAACAGAAGCAGTGTATTACTTGGTGATTATTGCAGAGAAGAGGACAGCACACCTCAAAATGCCAGAAAAGTGAGGAAGCCACCTGCATGCTCAACCAGCAGGTGGGATCACAAGACAGAAAGGAAGAGATCAAAGCACTTTATTACGGCCCAGGGTGTTACCAGTGGGCTTACAGAAAGCAGGCATGAGCTCCATGGAGTCATGCTATGACTCAGAGGTGGTCAATGAGACATATCTAGGCAGCCCATGCAGGCTATGGAGGTTAGAGGGGGCAAGTCAAGCAGGCTGCACCTAGCTGGCCCGAAGGGAGGTCAACAAAGGAGGCTGCATAAGGCAAATATCTGGATCGGCAACATTAAGAAACTGGCAGGAGGTAGGGAAATAGAAACTGTGTCAAGGGTGACTAAGCCCTGTTGCTGGTATGAAAAAGTCCAACTTAATATTCAACATGGATGCCTAGGTAACAAACAATTATACGAATTTACTACAGCTGGATTTTAAACAGGAGCAAAAGATAGCACTAAAAGATCACTTCAAAAGAAATATATAGCAAAAAAAAAAAAAAAAGCCTTTGAGTGATAGGATGATTTTTAAATAAATGGTTGGTTTCAATAATTCACAGCTATCACTCAGCATTCATATAAAAAGCTTCTATCTGCAAAGCATATTATAAGTGTTAAATAACAGATTATCACAATACCAACATATATGAGCATGTGAATCTTTATTTTTTTGGAACCAAAATAGGCTGTGTGAGCACATAGTGCAACCAGTGGCCAAACTCTAATTTCAATTAGAGTGCTTTCCTCCCACTCCTGTGCCAAACTCAATGCTCCCACCGAGCAGAACACATCCTCTAAAAAGGACTAAGTATAAAACAAGCACACTGTACCTCCCATCCATTCAATTAACAAGTCTTTATTAAGCACCTACTATGTGTCAAGCACTGTTCCAGAAACCTGGGAAACACTGATAAACAAAACAGACCAAAATCTCTACCTGCATGGAGCTTCCATTCTAGTAAGGGAAAACAGCAATAAACAATAATAAGTAAGTGAACTATATAGTATGTAACAAAAGGAAAAAGTGTTGTGAAGACAAGACAAAGTAGAACAGGAAAAGACTGGGAATGCTGGGGGGATGATAAAGTATAATTCTTAACATAGTGGTCACAATGGGCCTCGCTGGGAAGATTTGAAGGATATGAACGAATGAGTCAAGTGTGTATCAGAGAGAACATTCCAGGAGGAGGAGTCAGCGGGAGGGCTGAGAAAGGATCACACCTGCTGTATCTGAGGAGCATGAAGACTGGTGGGGCTGAAGCAGAAAGGGGGCAGGGAAGAGGAGGCAAGGAAGTAGTAAGACATGAGTTAGAGAGAACCTTATAAGGCATTGTGAAGGTTTGGCTTTTACTCTGAGTGAAAGGGAAAGCCAATGGAGAGTTCTGAGCAGATAAGTGACATGAGCTGACTGTAGTTTCAAAAAGATTACTCTGTGCTGGGAATAGACTATGAGGGGAAAGATCAGTTAAGAACTAGCTCAGTAACCCTCCTGAGGGATTACTGTGTGGTAAGGTAGGATAATTTACTATCACAAATCAACCTAAATATATAATAACTAAACACAACATAAGTTTATTTCTTGTTTATATAACATTCCTGTATATGTACTCAGGTTGGCAAGACAACCGTCCTACATCCATATCCCCTCCATCTTGTAGCTACACCATCTCCTTGTGGAGATGTTTTTATCTGAATGCAAGCAGGATTTAAGTTGGCAAAAAGTTTTAATGGGTCCAGCATTAAAGTTAATGTCTGTTCCACTAGAGAAAACTGTCAAATTGACATAAGTACCTAAAAGAGGCTGGGAAAATTTAGGCTAGCCAGGTTTCCAAAGAGAGGAAGACTGGATTTTGCTGACTATCTCACAGTTTCCACAGTTCATCCTCAATTGGTAGCCATGAAAACAGGTAACCACTCAAAGTTAGTGATACGGTTTTAGATCTGTGTCTCCACCCAAATCTCCTGTTGAATTGAAATCCCCAGTGCTGGAGGTGAGGACTGGTGGGAGGTGATTGGTGATTGGATTGGGGAGTGAATTTCCCTCTAGTATTGTTCTTGTGATAGAGTTCTCACAACATCTGGTTGTTTAAAAGTGTGTGGCGCCTGCCCCCTCTCTGTCTTCCTCCTGCTATGGCCATGTGAAGATGCCCGCTCTGGCTTTGCCTTCCACCACAAGTAAAAGTTTCCTGAGGCCTCCCCAGCCATGCTTCCTGTACAGTCTGTGGAACTATGAGCCAATTAAACACCTCTTTTCTCTATGTATTACCCAGTCTCAGGCATTTCTTTATAGCAATGTGAGAACAGACTAATACAGTTAGGATTCTGGACATATTCTGAAGGTAGACCCAATATGATTTCCTCATTTTGATCTGGGCAACTAGAATTAAGTAACTGCCATCAATTGAAATATGGAAGGCTGTGATAATAGAAGGTTCTGTTCTGAACACGCTATTTCTGTTTGAGATGTCTATTAGGCATACGAGAGGGGATGTAGAGTAGGAAATTGGATATATATATGTGTGTCTGTATGTGTGTGTGTTTGGGAGAAAGGACTGGACATATAAGGAAATGTAAGTCATATTAAAACCTGAAACTGGTAAGATCATAATAAAGTAAATATAGGTAGAGAAGAAAAGAGGAGAGGATTTGGGGGCACCCCAAAATCAAGAGATCAGGTTGAAGTAGCACCAGAGAAATAGACTGTGGGGCAAGAGAAAAAACAAAAGAATGTAGTATCCTGGAAACGAAGTAAGGAAAATGTATCAAGGAGGAGAAGGTCATCACTTGTATCAGATGCTCCTAATGGGATGATGAGAGAAAAACCAACTATTAGATTTGTATGTACGTGGAAGTCAGTGCTGACCCCACCAAAGCAGTTCTGCTTGGAGTGGCAGTTGGTAAAGGTCTAAGTGCAGACAGCAAGTACAGACAACACTTTGAAATACTTTCCACAAAAGAAAGCAAAGAAATTGAGAGAGGCAAATAGAGAAAGCAGGGTCAAGAAAACTTTTTAAGATAGAAGAAATTATAGGATATTTGTGGGCTGACAAAAACGATCTTGTAGAAAGGGAAAAGCTGTCGATGGTGGAGGAAAGGACAGAATTGCTAGGATTACGTCTTTAAGCAGATGAGAGGAAATGAGGTTCAGTGTAGTGAAGAGCTGGCTATCTTCTATGAGGATAAGTAAGAATGCAGAACATACAGACACAAATGCTGACGGTTGGGTGGATGTGATGGTGGGAGTTTGTGGAAGTTCCCTTCTGATGGCCCAGGCAACAGAGCAAGATTCTGTATCTTAAAAAGAGATTAAAAGTAAAAAAAAAAAAAAAAAAAGCAGGAGTAAAGTAGGATACAAAATTATGAGCTGAAAATTAGGAGAGGGAGTCAGGTATCAGAGCAGTGGTCCCCAACCTTTTTGGCACCAGGTACCAGTTTCGTGGAAGACAATTTTTCTACAGACTGGGGTCAGAGGTGAGGGGATGGTTTTAGAATGATTCACGCACATTACATTTAGTGTGTACTTTATTTCTATTATTATTACATTGTAATATATAATGAAATAATTACATGACACATCATAATGTAGAATCAGTGGGAGCCCTGAGCTTGTTTTCTTGCATCTAAACAGTCCCATCTGGGGATAATGGGAGACAGTGACATATCATCAGGCATTAGATTCTCATAAGAAGTATGCAACCTAGATCCCTTGCATGGGCAGTTCACAATAGGGGTCCCACTCCTATGAGAATCTAATGCCACTACTGATCTGACAGGAGGCAGAGCTCAGGCAGTAATGTGAGCGATGGGGAGTAGCTATAAACACAGATGAAGCTTCACTTGCTCACTTGCCTGCTGCTCACCTCTTGTTGTGGTGCCCAGTTCCTAACAGGCCACAAGACGGTACCAGTCTGTGGCACGGGGTTTGGAGACCCCTGTATTAAGAGGTTTGAGAAGAGAGAAACGGTGTGACATGAATAAAGGCAGTACAGGGAGCATTAAGTACCAACTTGAAGTTCAGAAATTCTGAAATATTTCATTGTCCTCCAGCCATACTGTTACTCGGCAGAATGTACAGAATAGGCAGAGATAGCAATAGGGTTGCAGTTTTGCCAAGCAAGTATGACATGAGAGAAGATTAGGAGAGTTGACTGGTTCCTGAAAATCTACTAGACTCCCATGCAACCCATGACCATCTTTTCACCAAGTCCTGAGAATTCTACTGCTTTAAATATTCCCGTTTCCTAATCCCTCTTGACTATTCCCAGAACCAGTGTCTTGTAGGTTCTTTCCACTTATCGCAAGGACTATCATAATAGCCTCCTAAACCAGTCTTTTTGTCTCTAAAATATCCATCCTATTCCCTGCAGCCAGATGTTCTTTCTAAGCCTAATCAATCATGTTTTTCTCCTGCTTAAAATACTTTCACTTCTATAGTCTAAACTCTAAGCTTAGGACATAGAACCCTTCATTACTAATGCCTGGTTAGCTTTCCAGACTTATCTTTTACCACTCTCCCACAAGTACTCTGCCCTTGGCCAGAGGAGCTGCATATATATGTATCAAGGTAAGTACTACCAACTCTGCGCTTCAATGCTAAGTAAAGGTTGAGCTACTGCTCCATTCCCCACCTAGACTGGAAGCTCCTTCAGGACAGGGATATTGCTTTATTTGACTTGAAACCTGAGGGCCTGGGAGATGGTAGTCCCTCCAAGAATGCTGATTGAATGAACAAATACATACATGTGACAGAAAGAACCAGAGCATCTCTAACAGATATAGGTATTAATGCACACATTTTGTAAGCCATATTATAAGAACATTGTATTGAAAAATAAATTAGACAAAGATATCTCATTCATTCATTTCACTCTACAAGCATTTAACAACCTATACTACACACCAGTCAGCATACCTAGGTGCTGAACATAATCTGCTTGCGGGAGACAAGTGAGTAAAATGATTACAGTCAATTTCCTACTTCTATAAGTAGGTCTGAAGAAAAACATTTTTTAAAACATGTGTTGGCCTGGCATGGTGGCTCACGCCTATAATCCCAGCACTTTGGGAAGCTGAAGCAGGAGGATCGCTTGAGCCCATAAGTTCAAGACAAGCCTGGGGAACATAGTAAGACCTTGTCTCTACAACAAAACAAAACAAAACAAAACAAAAAAACCAGGCATGGTGGTGCACACCTGCAATCCCAGCTTCTCAGGAGGCTGAGGTAGAAGTATCACTTGAGCCTGGCAGTGCAAGGCTGCAGTGAGCTAAAATCGGGCCACGGCCCTCTAGCCCAGGCAACAGAGCAAGATTCTGTACCTAAAAAAAATATTAAAACTAAATAAAAATAAAACATGTGCTACCAAAATACATACTCAGTATTCCTCTAATTGGTATTGTAATTAGAATTTGAATACAGTGTAAATTGTGTAATTTTATCTACTTTTCTCATTACATTAATAGCACTGACTTGCGTTTCCATACATTTTGTCCAGCCTCAGTCTACTTTACCCATTTAGCCTAGAGAAAGACAACCTCATTGTTACCATAATGTGCACCTGTACTCAAAAATGCTATCCAGGCCGGGTGCGGTGGCTCACTCCTGTAATTCCAGCATTTTGGGAGGCTGAGGTGGGCAGATCACAAGGTCAGGAAATCGAGACCATCCTGACTAACACGGTGAAACCCCATCTCTACTGAAAAAATACAAAAAAATTAGCCAGGCATGGTGGCGGGCAACTGTAGTCCCAGCTATTCGGGACGCTGAGGCTGGAGAACGGCGTGAACCCGGGAAGCGGACCTTGCAGTGAGCCGAGATGGAGCCACTGCACTTCAGCCTGGGCGAAGAGCGAGACTCCGTCTCATAAAAAAAAAAAAAAAATGCTATCCAACTCCCTGCAATACTATCTTGAAAAATGTATCATAGGGAATAGAAATTTGGTTTTATGTGTTTAAAAAAAACATCACTACATTTCCCACTGTGTGGATAGCAGGGGAAAAAATGCGTCCACTTTGAAGGTCCATGTTTAATAATGGTCAGATGCCAAATACACTGTATTAATATCAGTGAACAAAAGATATGGAGCTTCTCTCATATCTCCATCTGAATTAGATAGATAGATTTTATACCTATGTAATAAATAGATATAGTTTATACCTATGTAATTTATACCTGTGTCTACTCGGTCACTCTATATACATACACGTGCGTGCGCGCACACGCACACATATATACATTTACTTGAATTCAACCAGGTGCTTAACATGAAATAACAGACTATAAGCTGTGAATAATATGTAAGGATAGTTATAATGTACAAGGAGAGTCAGTCACAGTAAATCCTTTCATTCTGAACAGCCTTCCTTGCCCACCAATTTAGTTATTAAAACATGACGGCTATTTTTTGGAGAAAAAAGTATAAATATTTTAAAATATTAACAAACATAAAATATTTACAAAAAATTTATATTTTTGTGAAACATAAATATTTCACAAAATATTGTGAAAAGTTAATATAATAAATATTTTTTATATTGCAAAGTGGAAATGATGAATACATTGCTCAATTTAAGTAGGAAAACGTCACTTGTACAATGTGCTTTCCTGGTTTTTCAATGCTTTCATGCCTGCTTTTAACCAAAGGACAGAATACAACTGGTCTAGTTCCTCAGGGGATGGCAGCATGCAATCAATCATAGAGTAAAGGTAAACAAAAAGAAATTATTTTCAGAGACTCTAACATCCATCTATTCCTCCAGTATCTTATTCTATCTTGTGTCTCTGCATCAGGGTGAATCACCAGAAAGCTATCTACTTTGACCACATCAGCTTAGCCCTTTAAAAGTGAGTTCCATTGATTTATCGTACCTTAATGTCATGCCAAATGATTTTTTTTTAAAACAATTTAATTCAGGAAAAACCTGGATCATACTGGCCTTCAGAGTTTTATATACTTTATAACTGTGAAACACTTTTCACGCAATTACATTGATCCTCAATCAGCACTGCAATCTACTGGCATTTTGCTGTTTTTATTTCCTCAACTTTTCTTTACTCTTTTTATTACATCTTCATTTGTGTGGTTTTAAATTATTTTAAGAAAGGAATAATATAGCTATTTTTCAATAAAGATAATAGTCTTACTAATAAATACTTCAGGACTTTCCAAAGTACTGCCAATTTCTCACTTTCAGTTTCTCACATACTTAAAAAGTATATCTGAACAGAACATGAAACATCTTATTAAATAGCATTTTAAAAATTCCCATTACATGCAGATTATTTAATCATCCTTGATCACAGCATAGTAGCAATGAAAGGCAATAATCAAGTAACTCATACTTATTCTATGCTTACAAATACACAGACTGGAAATCTACATATATCTAAAATGCAACTGGACATTCAAAAGACAATCCCATGAAACTCCTACCTAATTCTCTAAATTGGTTCTCTTTGTAACTAACTATATATTTTCAAAGCTATATTGTGTTTTAAAACAGATGTCACAATGACAAAATCCATTTTAATATTTTTAATCAACAGAAAAATAATTATTTTATTAATTTTCTTTTATTTATTTAATTTTTTTTTTTTTTTTTGGGAGAAAGAGCCTTCCTCTGTTGCCCAGGCTGGAGTGCAGTGGTGCGATCTTGGCTCACCGCAACCTCCATCTCCAGGGTTTAAGCAATTTTCCTACCTCAGCCTCCTGAGTAGCTGGGACTATAGGCATGTGCCACCATGACCGGCTAATTTTTTGTGTTTTTAGTAGAGATGGGGTTTCACCATGTTGGCCAGGCTAGTCTTGATCTCCTGACCTAATAATCCACACACCTCGGCCTCCCAAAGTGCTGGGATTATAGCCGTGAGCCACCACGCCCAGCCGAGAAGTAATTATTTTTCAATAGTGTGTCATCTAGGAAAGTTATTACGATTCCATATTGCCTAATACAGTCCATACTCAAATTTATCCAATTGTACCCAAAATTTATAGCTTTAAAATACATGTATAAAGTTGAGGACCCGATCAAGGTCCTTGAATCTGATTGCCATGTCTCTTTAGTCTCCTTTAATTTTATATCCTCCCACCACTATTCTGTTTTTGTGTGTGTGTGTGTGTGATAATGACATTATTTATAAACCCAGGGCAGATGTCTTATGGAATGTACACACTCTGAACTTGTCCGATTCATACTTTATAGTTAGATTTAAGTTAAACAGTTTTGGCAAAAATATTATACAGGTGATACTGTGTGTTTCACTGCATCACTTTAGGAGACACGTGTCAGTTTGTCCCATCACAGGTAATGCTAAGTTTGATCACCAGATCTCTCCACTATAAAGGTATATTTTTCTCTTTGCAATTAACACATAATTGGTGTTGTGATACCTTAAGACCATGTAAATATCCTGTTCACCTACAGCCTTTCACCCAATGGTTTTAACATCCAATGTTTGATGATCCTTGCCTGGAGTCAATCATTAGTGCAAATCAGTGATTCTGTAATTTTATATTTTTTCTACATTTTAAGTGTCATTTCTTCTGTAAGAACAACTTTATATTTTCCCCTTTTTTCTCTTTGTAACAAAGTGAGTTTTTTTTTTTTTCAATTTTAAAGTACAATTATGGACTTACAAATTCTCTTTCACATAATGTGTTATAATCCATACCTACCATTATTCTTTTAGATGTTCAAATTGTGCCAAGTTTTGATGGTAGGAAACTTTCAAACAGGCTCCTGTGCCTTTTTGACATGTCCCCATCAGTTTTTGAGCACGTTCTTGCTTTGTGACACAATATGTTCCAGGACCTCTTTGCCCCCCATTAAGAAATCAGGAACTTCTCTAAGGAACATTGCCTCCTTTTGGTAGGAAGCCATATTTGGAACCCAAAATCTAGACCCTGGATATATTCATTCTTACTGGGGCTTCTAGGCCCTTTCCTTGGACTGAGATGGAAAACAAATTTTTTAAATCTATGAGTTAATATTAATGCCACCAATTCAAAACTAATACCACAGTACCCTTTCTAATTTCATCCCATTCTCCTAATTAATATCTCCTAAGAACCCTGGTTCCCCCTAATCCAGTAAAATTATTTCTTTGCTCTATCCTATATTACGAACAAAATAATTTCAAGCTTACTACACATGTAGTTAAGGATGGGAGTGAGACTTCTCTAAGTCTGTTTTTATATAGTTGTGACTTTTGAACTATGTAAATGTTCACATGTTGAACATCTGATCATCTGCTCCTTATGATAATTGTTTTACTGGTCTCTGGTTGAATCCTTCTGTGCTTCTCTTTTGCAAAAATAAACTATTTTTTTTTCTTTTTTGTGGAGAACAGTATCTCACCATATTGCCAGGCGGGTCTTGAACTCCTGGGTTCAAGCTGTCTTCTCACCTCTGCCTTTTGCAATTTTTGTCCTTAGAATATTTCCCTCTGAGTTTGTACAATCAGAATAATACGTTTAAAAGTTACTTAAGCCAAGAAGTATATGGACAAATGCTCAGTATCACTAAACATCAGGGAAATGCAAATCAAAACCACAATAAGATATTTTATGTCACCCCAGTTAGTATAGCTACTATCAAAAAGACAAAACAAATGCTGGCAAAGATGCAGAGAAAAGGGAATTCATACACTGATGGTGGGAATGCAAATTAATACAGCCATTATGGAAAATGGTATGGAGGTTCCACCAAAAAACTAAAAATAGAACTACCAATCTCATTACTGGGGTTATATCCAAAGAAAAGGAAATCAGTATGTCAAAGAGGTGTCTGTGTTCTCATGTTTATTGCAGCATTTTTCACAATAGCCAAAACATGGAATCAACCTAAGTGCCCATCCACAGACAAATGGATAAAGAAAATGTGGTTTATTTACACAATGGAATACCATTCAGTCATTAAAAAGAATGAAATCCTGTCATTTGCAGCAACATAGAAGAACCTGGAAGACATTATGTTAAATGAAATAAGAAAGGCACAGAAAGATGAATACTGCACATTCTCATTCATATGTGGAAGCTAAATAAATTGATCTCACAGAAGATGAACAAGACAGTGGTATCTAGAGGCTGGGAAGGGTAGAGAAAAGAAAAGGATAGGGACACGCTGGTTAATAAATATAAAATTATCCTAGATAAGAGTTACAAATAATTTATTGTATATTTTCAATTAGCTAGAAGAGAGAATTGTGAATGTTTCAACACAGAAATTATAAATATTTGAGGTAATGGATATGTTAATAACCCTAATCAATCATTACAGTGTACACATGTATCAAAATATTGCTCTGTACTGCACAAATATGTACAATTATTATGTGTCAATTTAAAATATGGCTTTTAAAGCAACTTAAAAGGCCAGGTGCCCTGGCTCACACCTGTAATCCCAACACTTTAGGAGGCCATAGTGGGTGGATCCTTTGAGTTTAGGAGTTTGAGACCAGCTTGGGCAACATGGCGAAACCCCATCTCTACAAAAAAAATACAAAAATTAGCTGGACATGGTGGCACATGCCTGTAGTTCTAGCTACTTGGGAGGCAGAGGTAGGAATATCACTTGAGCTCAGGAGGCTGAGGTTGCAGTGAGCCAGATCATGCCACTGGACTCTAGCCTGGGTGACAGAGAAAGACTCTGTCTTAAAAAAATAAAAAGTTAAATAAATAAATAAAAACTATTTAAGTTAATTTTTTGGTGATTATGTCGTGAATTTGTAAGGCTCATTTGTTCTTGTTTGTATTCAATTTTAGGGTTTGCTTTTGTGTGTGTGTGTGTGTGTGTGTATGTGTTTTTGTTTTTGTTTTGAGATGGAGTCTTGCTGTGTTGCCCAGGCTGGAGTACAGTGGTGTGATCTCAGCTCACTGCAACCTCTGCCTCCCAGGTTCAAGCAATTCTCCTGCCTCAGCCTCCCCAGTAGCCAGGATTACAGGCACCTGCCACTGCAACCAGCTAATTTTTGTATTTTTAGTAGAGACTGGGTTTTATCATGTTGGCCAGGCTGGACTCGAACTCCTGACCTTGTGATCTGCCCGCCTCAGCCTCCTAAAGTGCTGGGATTACAGGCATGAGCCATCATGGCTGGCCGGGTTTGCTTTTTAAAAATCATTTTTCTTTACCTTTTTTTGTTTCAATACATGACCATTTACATGGGGCAAAACTCACAACTATAAAATCAGAGTTAGAAAAATCTCACTCCCATCCCTATTACCTCCACAGTGCTCTTCATGCAATCCTTATCATAATTATTTTACTGGTCTCTGGTTTAACCCTTTCTGTGCTTCTCTTTTGCAAAAATAAACTATATCCATAAATACACTTTTCCTTTTTGTGGAGAACAAGCTCTCACTATGTTGCCCAGGCTGGTCTTGAACTCCTGGGATCAAACTGTTCTCACTTGTGCCTCGCTAAGTGTTGAGATTACTGGCATAAGCTGCTTTGCCTGGCCAGACTACATATTTTTTATTTTCTATTCTTTCATATGAAAAAGGGACCATACTTACTATATCTATATATATTGCGTATCTGGAAATCTTTCCATATCAGTACATAGAAATCTTCCTTATTCTTTTTAGTATTCTATTCTATTCAATCCGTCTCCTCTGGACAGGCATTTAGGTTTTTTCTGCTATTACTAACAATCCTACAATGAAAAACTTTGAGCATATGTTATTCTATATTTGTACAGGTGGTTCATCAGGATAAATTCCTAGAATTTGGACTGGTAAGTCAAAGGTAGGTGAAGGTATAATTTGGTAGATACTATAAAATTCTCATAAAATTACACTATGTCACATTCCAGTCAGCAACGTAAGTGCCTGTTTCTTCACAGGCTTACCAATTAAGTATATTCTGAGCTTTTAACTTTTGCCAATCTGCAAAGTAAAAATGATCTCTCTATATATTAATTGGCATTTCTCTTATTATCAATGAAATTTGAACATCTTTACATATATTGTCATACATCATATCTTTTTTTTGGTGAACTATCCATATCTTTTGTTCATTTTTAAAATCATAAGTTAAACACTTATTTCAATGTAAAAAATAATTCAATAATCCTACAATGATGGCTTCAAACTTTGTTCTAAAAATAGAATATTAAACAATGAAAAAACAATGTAAGAACTAACTGAAAAGAATATGAACCCTTAAAACTATATGGTCATATTCTATACTGTGTTCCAAACAGTCCACTAAAAAGTGGAAGTTAAATCAAATGAGAAGGATTAAGAAAAATGTATTCAAGTTATAATTTTATGATATCAATTAGTGTTAAGTGGTTTATCTCACAAACAACCAAGTCACTGAAGAAGGTAAAAGTCTGGGAAACAGATGGTTGAGAGACATTTTTTGGTAGCAGTTTCATTACACCCACCTCGCAAGTACAGGTAATTCTTCGAGGATGAGGGGCTTCCTGTTGCAGCTGATATACTGTGAGAAGGTAGAAACAAAAAGTGTCAATGTCCCTTCCATAGAACTTATCAATATATTAGAAATAAAAACCTGGCTGCTTTTTATGTTCACAAGAAAACTGGTATAACCTTATTTATTAAATGGTGTTATGAACAAAACAAAGAAAGTAAACAAAACTACATTTAGTGAAAGCTCAGGAGCAATACAAACAGAAAAATCATAATCCAAACAAGTGTCTTTTTACCTTGTAACAAGTCAGTGCTGGATATTTGGCTCTGTTCTCCAAAATCTGGTCATTTATTTTTCCCAATTCTTTGTGGGGATATTAAAGGATGTCTTTGATATAAACCAATAATGGTTATATATACATATATTTAAAGCATGTTATTGTCAAGCTTGAAACTAAAATCAAGATTTATAGGCCAAATGTAACGGATACACTGTTTTTCTTCCCTTTTTATATTGCAAACATCTATCGTCAAAGATAATCGTCCTCTTTCCCTAAAAACAAAAGTTCTGAGCCAAAGTTACCACTGCTTATTCAACTAGGGCAAATATAGCAAAAGAAAGAATTCAGATATTCAAATAACTTGCCAAAAGAGTGGATCATTTTTAGGGCATCTGAAAATGTATCAGTGAAAATTATACCGATACCATGACTTCCTTCTAGCCTCACCTCAGGCTTTTTTATTTAAAATGAAAAAAGAATGGATAGGATGTGTGGCTACATATGTCTAAGTTTATCTCTTAGAGATTTTTTTCTATTTCTACATATATAATCACATATAATTTAATATTCTAAATACTTAAGACATTTTGTCAACATAACATCAAACTACCCAGTAATCCGGGACCATCAGGTAACAGATGACTCAGATTTCAAATGGATATCACTACACAGACTCTACTTCTGACCACACTGATTCATCTACATCATAGGAACATATATAGGATAAATACAATTAAACTATACATATATACACACATACATAATTAGCCTGTGTGTGTATATATAAATGTGTGTGTATATATACACTATCTCTCTCTACACAAACAACAGTGAACACATACAGATACAATCACCGTGTGTACTTCTATGCAAAGGGGATACAGCACTGTGGTTAAGAATTTGAACTCTTGAATCAAACAATCTGGAGACTGAACACTGGGGCTCTGTCACTAACACTGCATTCTGTGCCTTCATTTTCCTTATTTGCAAAATGGGATTAATAATAATTTCTACTTCACAGATTACTTAAGGATACAGATAATTTACGTAAAAGATGTAAAATAGTCCCTAGCTCATAGTAAATGCTCAATGAAAATTACTCATTATTATGCATAGGTGACTGGTATTAATACATAAAATTCTTTATAGTAATACTTGATTACTAGGATGCATCTTGAGTTCCTCACTAAAACATAGTATCAGAGCAATGCTATAATTTAAAAGGAACTGAGAAAATACAGCTTTATTGTTTAAAAATCAAACACAAAGCCACTTCATCAGTAATGTTTAAATTCCACTGGTAGAAATGTGTTCCTTTACCTTTTTCTCCTGATGGCAAAAGTCCCCAAGAGAAGTAATACATTAAAATAGTTTTAGATACCCATATTTCATTGAGTTAATAAGAAATATTCCTGTGGATACAGTTTTATATATTGTTACAGAGATGACACAAAGAGAGTTAATTCTGAGGTAGAAAAGGGAAGAAAAAGCACTAAAGTCAAATTTGTCTGGCCCTGATAATGAAAAGTACATGTGTACCACCCCATGATATGTGTAAATCTCCACCCTCCTTAAAAGCGGCCAAAACATCATTTGTAAGAAAGAAGTGTTCTTCAAGAGCCAGGCACAGTGGCTCGCACCTGTAATCCCAGCACTTTGGGAGGCCAAGGTTGGGGGATCGTTTGAGCTCAAGAGACTAGCCTGGGCAACATAGCGAGACCCTGTCTCTAAAAAATGTAAAAAGAAAAAAAAAAGATTCTTCAAGTCCATTCCTCCATATTGGTAACCATAAGGTAAAAATTCAGTTCACATTTCTACTTTGATCAGTAATTCTCAAAACATTGGTATTTCCCTTTGTCAAGAAAATGCTCTGGAAAGTGCTGCCATCTATGAAAACCCAATTCTAAGAACTGAATGATAGTCAAGAAGAACATTAAAAGTTAATACAGAAAGTAAAATGTCGATTTTGACTCAAAGCACAAATACTGTAGTATCTGGTTATCAGCAATAAGCATTTGCCTGTTCAGTAAGCATACATTAAGATGAGCCACTATGAAAAAAGGGGAGACAATATTGTCATATGAGAATTGATCTGGGTTTCAAATTTGTTTCATCAGAGTTTCAAAGGGTACAGTATTTTCTTAACATTCAGTCACATAAGGTTATTTACTTTTCAGTTTCTTTCAAATCCTCCTAATTGTCTCAAAGGATAAAGCTCTGTTTCATAAAGAGGAACTTTTAGACAAATGCTTCCTGATTGGCTACCAGTGGTTACCAATGGTTAATCTACCTTTAAGATTCGCTTTTTTAAATTCCTGTTTTTTTTCTTTGAGACAGCGTCTCACTTTGTCATACAGGCTGGAGTGCAGTGGCACAAACACAACTCACCGCAGCCTCAACTTCCCGAGTTCAAGCAATCCTCATGCCTCAGAACCCAAGTAGCTGGGACTACAGGCACACACCACCACGTCCAGCTAATTTTTTTTTTTTTTTTTTTTTTTTGAGACAGAGTCTCGCTCTGTCACCCAGGCTGGAGTGCAGTGGCGCGATCTCAGCTCACTGCAAGCTCCACCTCCCAGGTTCACGCCATCCTCCTGCCTCAGCCTCCCGAGTAGCTGGGACTGCAGGCGACCACCACCACGCCTGGCTAATTTTTTGTATTTTTAGTAGAGACAGGGTTTCAGATGGTCTCGATCTCCTGACCTCGTGATCTGCCCGCCTCGGCCTCCCAAAGTGCTGGGATTACAGGTGTGAGCCACTGCGACCAGCCTAATTTTTGTATTTTTTATAGAGACAAGGTTTCACCCTCTTACCCAGGCTGGTTTCAAACTCCTGAGCTCAAGTGATCCTTCCACCATGGCTTCTTAAAATGCTGGGATTACAGGTGTGAGCCACTGTGACTGGTCAAGTCTTGGATATTTTATAACAAATATAACAAATTTGTTATCAAAACACCTATCAAAAAGATCATTAAAAAATTATGTAAAGTAATGAAGTCTAATTCAGGCCCTTCTCTCTGTTTAGAATTTTTGATAATTTGAATTGGAACTCAGCTGAATTTAAATCAGCACAATCATTAAATGATTCATCAAAAATGAATAGCTAAATTAAAGATTAGGGAATATATGATTAAAGTACTTAATATCTTCAATCACCTTAGAAGTGTCAATCGTATATACTTATTAATGAAATTCTCAGTCCCTACAGACAATAAATTGTTCATCAAGTCCAAAGATCACAATTGGTATCTTGAAGTCAAAATTGGCCTACATGTGTTTTGTTTGCTGTCTTTTAAATTTGAGTAGGTTTTTAACATCAAAAAGTTAAGAAACTTAAGGACAACAAAAGCAAAAGAGAATGCCAGCCTCTCTTGAAAACTCAGATCTAGAAATATGGAACCCAGAGTCTAACAAGACAATAAAAGATGCTAATTTTGAGCTACTCTCTATAGACAGGGTCTCCATGATCTACTGTCTCAGAGTCCTAATCTGGCTTGTTTGCCTCATTCATTACATGTAAGGTTCCTGGTTTAATTCGCACAACAAGTATTGAAAAGCGATAAAACCACATTTGTTTAAAAAGAGTCCACAACTTAGACTTCTTGCTAATTTTATTTCCCTATTGGTTTATAATTGTAAGACTTCAGAGTTACATTTTAACAAGATCAGTGGAACTAACAGTAAGAAGTACAAGATAGGCATGGGTAAAATAAGTTTCTTCTAGAATCAAATTGTGAAATGCTGTTCAGATTCCACCATGCCAAAGATAGAAAAACAAAACACACTAATATGTAGCAACTTTTGACATTAAATCTGGTTTACTTTTATAGATCTATTACAGAAGTGAACAATTAGAACTTCTTGAGCAGCTTTCAATGGGTGTACCACCTTACATGAATTGACATACCTAATTATTTTTAAAATTTCAGCCCATGTCTATTTCATTACCATTTTAAGAATTTTTTAATAACTAAATTTAAGTCACATCACAGAGATGCTGAAGCATTACAGTTTGTCGGTCCCAAAGAGTATTAGTAGAAAATATTGTCAATTATCAATTCTAAACTGTATACATATATCTGGCCTAAGATTGTCATGGCTCAAATATTAAGGAAACTGAACAATGCCTACTACCTCAGTTATTTAAAATTCCAGTCTCTATTGATGACATCAGGGTATTACAGGCCTGTCAGTCTTTACAATTTTTCCTACTAAAATGTAAAGACTCCTAAGAGATGAAGTCCTTAAGGTACAATTAATAAACATCTTACTGTAGATTATTTAGAGCTGGTTGTAAAAATTGTAAAACTGAGTGGTAGAGATAATATAAACAAAAAGTTCAACTTAATCACATTTTTTTCTAAGATCGGAATTTGACAAACACAATAACCATCTATATGATCACAAAAAGTCATCGTTAGAATGCATTTATTTATTTAATATGAATGAATAAATGAATGAGACAGGGTCTGGAGTTCAGAGTCCTGATCACAACTCACTGCAGCCTCCACACCCCTTGGGCCCAAGTAATCCTCCCACCTCCACCCTGGAAGCAGTTCCTCCCACCTCCACCTCCCAAGCCGCTGGGACCATAGGAGGGCAACACCATGCCCAGCTAATGGTTTTATTTCTCATTTTTTGGTAGAGATGGGATCCCCCTATATTGGCCAGGCTGGCCTCAAACTCCTGGGCTCAAGAAATCCTCCCACCTCAGTCTCCCCAGACTACTAGGATTACAGGCCTGGCTCACCATGCTTGGCTGCAATTTTTATGTTTCCTCATTTGTTAAAATTCGTACATACTCAAATCTTGGAAGATTAATATCATAATCTTATAAGAAAATTTCTAAAAAGGATTTTTCCACTTGCTTTTAATATAGTTTAATTATAAAATTTCCTTGAATCAGAAGTTTTTTTTCCTTTGAGAGTCAAAAGATAAAATATTTATTTTAATAATTTCCTACACATTTCTACTATTAAAATGATTCTGGGGAGTTCAGACACTGAAGTCATTAAGAGAAATGATAAAACTCAGTAACAGAATTATAGTCTTATTAAAGAAAGATTCAGCTGGGCACAGTGGCTCACACCTATAATCCCAACACATGGGCGGCCAAGGAGGCAGGATCACTTGAGGTCAGGAGCTGGAGACCTTCCTGGGCATCACAGTGAGACCTTGTAGTCTACAAAATAAAATTTTTAAAAATCAACCTGTGGTCACGGCTACTCAGGAGGTTGAAGTGGTAGGATCACTTGAGCCCAGGGGGTCAAGGCTGTAGCATGCCAAGATTGCACCACTGAACGACAGTCTGGGCGACAAAGTAATAGCCTATCTCTTTTTTTTTTTTAATGTCTTTTTTTTTTTTTTTTTTGAGATGGAGTTTTGCTCTTCGCTCTTGTTGCCCAGGCTGGAGTGCAATGGTGCGATCTTGGCTTGCTGCAATCTCTGCCTCTCAAGTACAAGGGATTCTCCTGTCTCAGCCTCCCAAGTAGCTCGGATTACAGGCATGCACCACCACACCCAGCTAATCTTTTGGTATTTAGTAGAGATGGGTTTCACCATGTTAGGCTGGTCACGAACTCCTGACCTCAGGTGATCTACTCGCCTCAGCCTCCCAAAGTGCTGGGATTACATAAATGCCATTTTTTAAAACAAATGATAGCTACTGCAAGACATGCAAGATATGTGAAGCTACAAAAAATACCAACTGCATATACTACATTTAGTAATTGATATTTTTCATGGAGGAAAAGATCACCACAAACTCAATAATAGTCTGAGGCTTCATAAATGTTCTTACATTAAAAATGTGCAGGGTGCAAGTCAGAGTCAGAAAATAAAGATAAACTGAAAACCAGAAAATGGAGAGAAGTTTTTTTTTGTTTTTTTGTTTTGTTGTTGTTGTTGTTGTTTTGAGATGGAGTCTCGCTCTGTAGCCCAGGCTGGAGTGCAGTGGCATGATCTTGGCTCACTGCAACCTCTGCCTCCCTGGTTCAAGCAATTCTCCTGCCTCAGCCTCCCAAGTAGTTGGGACTACAGGTGTGTGCCACCACAGCCAGCTAATTTTTGTATTTTTAGTAGAGATGGGTTTCACCATGTTGGCCAGGCTGGTCTCAAACTCCTGACCTCAGGCAATCCACCTGCCTCAGCCTCCCAAAGTGCTGGGATTACAGGCATGAGCCACAGCACCCAGGCAGAGAAGAATTTTAAATAGGCTTCCAGCCAATGAGATTACGAGATAAAATCTTTAGGAGGTAAAGAACATTAGTCATTTTTACACATTTGTATAACTATACTCCCAAGGGAAAAAGAAAAAGGCACAACCAGCATTGGGGCAAAGCATCTATGGCAATATTTTTAGAGATTGTTCATGTTTTAATTATAATTAGCCCAAAGTGGCAACCTATTAAAAACAAAATTATCTGTTCTGAGAACATAAGACCAATGAGAATCTGAATCGCTGTTCCTTCAGTCAGCAAATTTCAGCAACCTACAAACATCAAATTTATAATAAACCTCAACATTTACAAAGATGTTAATCTATAATTAAAGTACAGGCTTCTTAGGCTGCTAATTCAACTACAGAAATAAACAAGAACTTATAGTGCTTTTCCATAATAATGCATTCATAAATTTTAAAAAACTATTTTGATTATATTAGCCCTATTTCAACTCTTAAAATCTGAAATATCCTTTACTTGATGAAACAATATTCTCTGGAAAACAAGGAAAGGAAAACAAAGAACTAAAACCCTAGACGTTTAAAAAGAAATATTTATCCTAACGCAGTTTAAAAAGCAGCATGGAATCAAGTATCTCCCTTATATTTTGGTAAAGTAATTATTTAAAAGTTAGATCACCTTTTTTTTTTTTTGCCTCTTTTCACTTATTCTTTCTGTCAACATAGCCTCCTGAATTATTGTCATTTAAATATTCCTTTCTTCACATAAAGAAACAGGACCTGAAAATAATTAGACTGTTTGAATTCTCAGTGTCTCCTTGTATTAGCTTTATTAGCCACTCTTAACAAGTGGTCTCAAGTTTCACTACATGGAATTCATGCAAGCTCAGAGGGATGAAATGCATTCCAGACAGAAAACCATATACTGAACAGACTTTGTGGAAACACTTACTTAACCACAGTTACTTCTATGCTATTCCCAAACCTTGTTGTAAATTAATTTTTCAACAATGGATACAAAATGGAATTTCTATCTAATAATCCCATATTTTTATATTACTTATAAAGCACTATAACCCACAAAATTAAATTTATTTGTAGACTTACAGTAAGATTTCCAAACAGGAGGTCTATATTCATCTGTATCTGAAAGAAAAAACATCAAATTAACATTACCGAATACTTACATTTATTTGAGATCTATTTGTTCTAGGTATTGTGCTAGGCATGAAGGGGCATTCAAGGGTTTTTTTTAGCCTTGGTCCTTACTTAGTTGGAGAAATTTTACAAAGATGTTTAAAGAAAGTTATTGTATTTATTCAACTGTTTATTACATAAAACATCAAGGTTAACTTTTACTGCTGGTACTCATTTCTTACTATCACTGAAGTAATAAGTCAATAAAGGCTTTGTTTCTTTGGGCTTAATGATTATTTCACTGAAAGATCCCTAAAATTATTGAACTTTTCCTTTTCAGTCAAATTTACCAGATTAATAATTTTAATTACCCCAAAAGTTAAGTATTTCTATTATTTTCCCCCATTATATTTAGGGGATTCCAATGTACATGGTTTTACTAACTGAAGAGAGAACAGCAAGATTCAGATCTCAGTCCTCACACATCCTGGACAATCAAAACCAGGAAATGAGAAACACTTCAATGGAAGAGAGTGTATCTACGGAACGACAACGAACATGAGGTGAACATCTGCTCTTCAAGCCCATTTCCCCTCACGTTGCCTGAGTGCAGATGTAGGAGACAGTATAAATAGGAAGTGGAAAGAGATGAAAATACAAACACATGAGGGACGTGAAGTAATGACAGAGAGGAGAAGGAGCCAGTGTGGTCTGGCTTCTCATCAGTAAAGTATAGCTGGGGGCTAATTTTGCCAGCCAAAAGCTCTGCCTGAAAGACTATATAGCCAAGACTGCAGAAACATTTTTTGGTATAAAGATATGGCCAGCCACATCACCTGGCTCTGCTGGAAACCAACAAGAACCCATTAGGCAATCTGATCCTAAAATCTTCATCTTCAAGGAAGCAAAAAAATTCCTGGAAAGTTTATTGAGAAAACTAAACAAGTAGCTAAGGTAAAATGGTCATAGACGTAAGACATTCAGCCTCCAATTTGCAACCTTCAAACTGCAATATCACACTTGGTTTATAATGTGTTATCAAAAATCACACAAATACTTTGAGAAAAAGGGTTATAGAAAGACTACTAATAGTGGGCATAATAACGTAACATGGAAATTTTAAATCATGTGGAAATTGCTTGGGACCCCATAGGAGTGTTCAAATATGTCTGCTTCAAGAGAAAGAAATAATGAGCATCCAAACTGGTAAGGAGGAAGTCAACCTGTCGCTGTTTGCTGATGACACGATCGCACACCTAGAAAATCCTAAATACTCATCCAAAAAGCTCCTAGAACTGGTAAATGAATTCAGCAAAGTTTCCAAAGTTAACGTACATGAATCAGTAGCTCTGCTATACACCAACTGTGACCAAGCTGAGAATCAGGTCAAGAACTCGATCTCTTATACAAAAGCTGCAAAAACCAACCAAACAAACAAAACAAAAACAAAAACAAAACTTAGGAATACACATAACCAAGAAGGTGAAAGACCTCTGCAAGGAAAACTGCAAAACACTACTGAAAGAAATCATAGATGACACATACAAATGGAAACACATCCCATGCTCATGGATAGGTAGCATCAATATTGTGAAAATGACCATACTACCAAAAGTAATCTACAAATTCAATGCAACTCCCATCAAAATATCACCACCATTCTTCACAGAACTAGAAAACACAGTCCTAAAAATCATATGGAACCAAAAGAGAGCCTGCACAGCCATAGCAAGACTATGCAAAAAGAACAAATGTGGAGGCATTACATTACCCAGCTTCAAACTATACTATAAGGCCACAGTCAGCATAGTACTGGTATCAAAGTAGGAATATAGACCACTGAAACAGAATAGAGAATCCAGAAATAAAGCCAAATCCTTAGAGCCCACTGATCTTCAATAAAGCAAACAAAAACATTAAGTAGGGAAAGGATACCCTATTCAAAAATGGTGCTGGGATAATTGGCAAGCCACACATAGAAGAATGAAACTGGATCCTCATTTCTCACCCTATACAAAAACCAACTCAAGATGGATCAAATACTTAAATCTAAGACCTGAAACCATAAACATTCTAGAAGATAACATTGGAAAACCCCTTCTAGATATTGGCTTAGGCAAAGACTTCATGAAAGAACCCAAAAGCAAACAGAACAAAAGCAAAGATAAAGAGATGGAATTTAATTAAATGAAAAAGTTTCTTCATAGCAAAAGAAATAATCAGCACAGCAAACAGACAACCCACAGAATAGGAGAAATCTTCACAATCTATACATCCAGCAAAGGACTAATATCCAGAATCTACAAGGAACTCAAACAAATCAGCAAGAACAAAACAAGCAATCCTATCAAAAAGTGGGCTAAGGACACGAATAAACAATTTTTAAAAGATGATATGCAAACAACGTGAAAAAATGCTCAACATCACTAATTACCAGGGAAATGCAAATCAAAACCACAATATGGTATCACCTCACTCCTACAAGAATGGCCATAATCAAAAAATCAAAAAATAATAGATGGTGTGGATGTGGTGAAAGGGAACATTTTTACACTGTTGGTGGGAATGTAAGCTACTACAACCACTATGGAAAACCATGTGTAGATTCCTTAAAGAACTAAAGTAGATCTACCATTTGATCCAGTAATTCCACTCCTGGGTATCTCCCCAGAAGAAAAGAAGTCACTATATGAAAAAGACACTTGCACACTCATGTTTATAGCAGCACAATTCGCAATTGCAAAGATACGGAACCAGCCCAAATGCCCATCAGTCAACAAGTGGATAAAGAAAATGTGGTATATACATCTATCTACATATAGAGACAGACAGACATATACATACACACCATGGAATACTACTCAGCCATAAAAAAGAATGAAATAATGGCATTTGCAGCAACCTGGATGGAATTGGAGACCATTATTCTAAGTGAAGTAACTCAGGAATGGAAAACCAAACATCGTTATGTTCTCACTTATAGGAGGGAGTTAAGCCATGAGGATGCAAAGGCATAAGAATGATACAATGGACTTTGGGGAGTGAGAGGAAACGATGGGCGGGGAGAGGAATAAAAGACTACACATTGGTTATGGTGTACACTGCTCAGGTGATAGGTGCACCAAATTCTCAGAAATCACCACTGAAGAACTTATTCATGTAACCAAACACCACCCAAAAACCTATTGAAATAAATAAATTGAAAAACAAACGAAAAATAAAATAAAATGTGGTATGTACACACCATGGAATACTAAACAGCTATAAAAAAAGAATGAAATTATGACCTTTGCAAAAATATGGAGGTAGCTGGAGGCCATTATCCTAAACAAACTAACACAGGAACAGAAAACCAAATACCATATCTTCTCACTTATAAGTAGAGCTAAGTATTGAGCACATAAGGATATAAATACGACACAATGTCTATTATGGACTACCAGAAGGTGAGGAGAGGGGTGAGTTAAACTACCTATTAAGCACTATGCTCACTGCCGGGGTGACAGGAGCTGTACTCCAAACCTCAGCATCATGCAATATTCTCATGTAACAAATCTACACATGAACCCCCATATATAAATAAAAGCTGAAAAATTTAAAAAAAAAATTGCGGAAAACTTAAAGACAAAGAGGAAATCTTGAAAGAAGCAAGAAGAAAAATAACAACTTTTCCATTGAAGAATAATGGTAAGAGTTACAAGCAGACTTCTCATTAGAAACCATAAAAGCATTAAGAGGAGTAAAATATCCAAAATGTTGAAGAAAGAAAAAAATAACAACTCCAAATTTTATATCCACTAGAATTATCCTTCAAATGAGAAGGCAAGATAAAGACTTTCTCAGACAAACAACAAATGAGAGAACTCATCACAACATACCTGACAAAAAATAAATGTTAGAAGAAATTCTTCAAAAAGAGGGGGGAAAGGATGTAAGTCAGAAACTCAAATCTACATAAAGAAAGAAAGAGCATCAGAGAAGGAATAAATGATAAAATGAAAAAACAAAACATACACACAAATATATCTGCTTGAAGAATGAATAATAGGCTGGGTACGGTGGCTCACACCTGTAATCTCAGAACTTTGTGAGGCCAAGGTGGGCTGGTCACCTGAGGTAAGGAGCTCGAGACCAGTCTGGCCAACATGATGAAACCCCATCTCTACTAAAAATACAAACATTACAAACATTATTAGGTGGTGGGTACCTGTACCCCAGCTACTCAGGAGGCTGAGGCAGGGAGAACTGCTTGAACCCAGGGGACAGAGGCTGCAGTGAACCGAGATCACACCACTGCTCTCCAGCCTGGGTGACAGAGCAAGACTCCATCTCAAAAAAAAAAAAAGGAATAACAGATTACATGAATAAATGAATAAAATGAATAATGAAAGAAATAATGCAGCAAATACAGTCATTTCTCATTATTCACAGTAATTATATATTATGAAGTTACCTCAACCACTGAATTTAGCAGCATATACTGAACCACTGCTCCTAGGGGCAACACAGTGTTAGGTTCCTGTGTGCCTCTGGTCACAACATTTTCATCAACCATTAAATACATAAACTTGTGTTGTATGTGTATCTCTTTAAAGATACCTTATTTAGTATATACCGTTGATTCATTAACACTGAACTCACATCAACAGTACTGTAACCATGCCTGTATGAAGCTTATCTAACATATGCATATTCTCCAAAAGATATATCACAGCCTTCTAACTCTTAGGAACACTGTCTAGACAGCACTTCAGCACGAGGCTTGGGGACCATTTTAAATGGCAAAATCACTAACAACAACAACAGAAACCCCACAAAAATGCAAAAAGGTGTGCCCCTGAAAAGACCATGAAAAGAGGACTTGTTTACAGCATGAGAGCTGAAACAAGGCGAAGCACTACCTTGCTTGGCCACAGCCAGGAACAGGCAGGTCATATGACTCAAAGTTTTTACTGCTCTGTGATTATTTGCAAGTGATCACAAAAATACCACAATGATTTATTTTAGGGTTACAAATAAATGTTAGAAAGGGGGCAAACTTGCAACTACGGAATCCATGAATAATAAATAAATAATAAGCAATTATTTAGGAAAACAGCTTGCTCAGGTGAACTTACCCAGTGATGATAAAAAGTTAGAATGAAACACAACCTTAATGCAATGATAGACACATACATCTTTCTTGTGCTAGAGGGTGTGTGCATGTGTGTGTGTGTGGGGGGGGTGTTAATTATATTGAAGTTTGTCTTAATAAGTAAACCATAATTAATTCAATTGTAGTTTTAATACCAGAAAAAATTTGCTGGTAAGTATTCAAGTCATGTTATTATTTCCTTGATATTTTGCTGTTATTATTCAATCCTAAGGAGTATGACGTGTAGTGAGTTTCCAGATTATAACAGGACACCCATACTCTATGTGTGTCTCCACTTCCTTGTGGGGCTCCAAACCATAAGAGATAGTGACCAGGCACCTCCTGGTCCACTATGGGGGACTAGGAAGGGAGGAGACACTCAACCAGACTGGGACCCTATGTAGTAAATAATTTAATCTTGTCTCAGAAGAGGTCTAGACTTTACCTTCAACTCCTGGAGATAATTTTTGTTTGCCTGGGGCTAGCCAGAGAGTAACTTGGGGCTTTGGGTCACTGGTATCAGTTAAGGAACCACATGGACAATCAGCCATGCTTATGCAATAAAGCCCCAGTGAAAGTTCTGAACACCGAGGCCGGGAGAGCTTCTCTGGTAGGAAATATCCCATGTGGATCATCACACATAAATGCAAGAAGGAGCCAGGGACATAACTGCAATCCCGGCTACTCTGGAGGCTGAGGCAGGAGGACTGCTTGAGCCCAGGAGTTTAAGACCAGCCTGGGCACCAAGGAAGGAACGAAAGGGAAGGAAGGGAGGAAGTAAGGAAGGAAGGACAGGAGGAGAGAAGGAAGGGAGGGAAGGAGGGAGGACATGTGTCCTGACTCCAAAGAGAGAGGGCAATGGAAGCTCTGCGTTTTGCATTTCTCCTGGACCCTGTCCTATGCACATCTTCCCCTGGCTGATTTTAATATGTATCCTTTCCCGGCAATAACCATGACTGTAAGTAATGTTTAGTGAGTTCCGTCGAGTCCTTCTAGTGAATTTTAGTCCGTAAAAGGTGGTTGGGGAACTACCCCCACCCAATTTACAGTTGGTGTCAAAAGTGAGGGAAGTCTTGGAGACTTTGTAGTTGGCCCTAACGCCTCACAGACCTTATGCAAAGCTGCACCTATGAGCGGTGAAGGCCTCCCGGAGACCATTCTGACTTTGGAGAAGGTGAGAGAGAAAGGCTAATTCTCACAGTCCTTACTCTGAGAACTGTGTACTTAGTGCTAGGTGGGGCTTTCTTAGGGAACATCAACCTTTACTTGCTCTGTGACTTTTGAAAATTTACTACCTCTCTGCATCTTAATCTATTTATTTATAAAATGGAATAACAACATCATCTGAAATGGGAATAGTAACAACATAGGTTTGTTGTTGAGAATTAAATTAGGTATCATCTATAAAGCACCTTGTACTTAGGAGACCCTTCAGTAAATGAGTACCCTCTCCTGCCTTCACCAAAAGTGATTCTGAAAACACAATATTACCATATTAGCCTCAAGCCACTGTTAATGATTTCAGCCCTTCTTACTATTTTGGTTTTCCATGTACACCTGCTCTGTTATAAAAGACAGTATTCAAGATGCTACAGATCACAATCATGGCCAAACAAATTTAGTATTTGTTAAAAAAAAAAAAAAGAAATATTAGCGGAAAAGTTTGAGTTTCTTTTAATATTAAAACAATTCTAATTAATGACATTTAAGAGCACTGTTTAGTTTAGGTTTTAAATATATTTTCCTATTTTTTGCTGGTGGAAGTGCAAACTGGCAGTCTCTTTGGAGAGCAATTAGCTATATATACCATAAGCTTAACTGTGTAACAGGTATCTGTTATGGCAGAGATTAGATGAGATGTTCTTTGAAGGAGAACACTTAAAAATTATTTCAGCCTTTCTTATGTTTATGTGTAGAGACCTTGGATCACTGGTGTGGATCCTTTTGCTAAGAGAAAAGTGGCTTGAATGTTCCTTTAGTTGACCAGTGGGTAGGTGCCACTGTCCTTAGGACTCAGAGGAGGAGGGGACACTGGGAGGGGAAAGTTGAATGGCTTAGGAAAAAGTGCCTCAATCTCTTGATATGCAGAATTAGTTGCTAAAGGCAGGAGGACCAATTTTCCAGGACCCTAAATCTTCCTGGAAAGGAAGAAACATTACCCCAATCTTTGATTCCTGAGATTCAAAATTAAAGAGTCACAGAAGACACTCCTAGCTCAAGCCAAGTCCCACTGGCAAGAAGAGGCAGAGACATTCCTGAAATAAAAAGGCCTTGAAGAAGGAATAACTGAAACTGGTGATCTAAGGTCACACAAAAAGCTTCTGTGCTTATCAGGGAGGACAGATTCTGGCACAGCCTAAGGTGGATGCTGGAAGTGTCTCTGACCTCAGCCTCCCTGGTACACTAAATCCTTGAGTAAAAGAAAATGAACTTTTAAAAAAACTGCAATCTTGACCTTCAACTGGGGTGACGGCTGTGACCTGGGCCATGGTCTAACTAGAAACAGGATCCTAGTGGCAGTTCAAGCAACTATTGTTCAACAATGTGGGGCTGGTCTTAAATGCTGATAGAAAATGATGATGGAAAGGAAGAGCAATAGTGTAGTCAGTTCTCCTTCTGGCATTTGGAGGCAGATGAGACAACTCTTAGACTGGGAAAGCCTCCTGGGGCTCAAATTTGGAGGTGGAGACTGTCTAAAAAAGAAGATACTAAATTTCCTGCTGATTAATAGAAAAAAACAAGAGAGTACATTTGGCCCCTGAATTTATGTAACACGTCATGCCAGTTCCTTCTGCATACCTTTTGACCCAGCAGTTCTATTTTTAGAAATTCATTGTAAACAATTAATTAAGGATGTCAGAAAAATATTAATACAGAAGAATATCACCACAATATTACTTTTAAAGACTAAAATACTGTACTCAACCTAAACATCCAACAACTGAAAACCGGCTTAATCAATTATGATTAAGTATGATTAAGTATTCCAGTTTGAAGATACTTGGACTACATGAAAAGGACTTTACCTTTTAATCTATTAGAAAGTCTGTTCTCTGTTATCTTAAATATTTTAAAACTTATAAATCAGTGGCTGTCGATCTTTTGGGTCTCAGAAATCTGGATTCTAACGAGTTTTTAATATTTATTGATATTAGCCACATTGGAAATTAAAATACAACTGGGGCCGGGCGAGGTGGCTCATGCCTATAATCCTAGCACTTTAGGAGGCCAAGGTGGATCACAAGGTCAGGGGTTCGAGACCAACCTGGCCAATATGGTGAAACCCTGTCTCTACTAAAAATAGAAAAATCAGCCTGGTGTGGTGGTGCGTGCCTGTAGTCCCAGCTACTTGGGAGGCTGGGGTAGGAGAATCACTTGAACCCAGGAGGCAGAGGTTGCAGTGAGCTGAGATCGTGCCACTGCACTCTGGCCTAAGTGACACAGCGTGACTTCGTCTCAAAAAAAATAAAAATAAAAACAAAAACACAGCTGGGCACAGTGGCTCATGCCTGTAATGTCAGCACTTTGGGAGGCTGAGGCAGGAGGATCACTTGAGTACAGGAGTTCGAGACCAGCCTGGGCAACAAGTGAGACCTTGTCTCTATAAAAAAGACAAAAAGAAAAAAAAAAATTAGGTGGCACATGACTGTAGTCCCAGCTACGTGGGAAACTGGGGTGGAAGGATCATTTCAACCCAGGCACTGGAGGCTGCAGTGAGCTGTGTTTGTGCCACTGCACACTAGTCTGGGTGACAGTGATGGAGGGAGGGAAGGAAGGGAGGAAGGGAAAGGAGGGAGGAAGTGAGGGAGGGAGGGAAGGAAGGGAGGGAAGGAAGAGAGGGAAGGAAGGGAGGCAGGCAGGCAGAAACTTGAATCGTATTTTTTGTTAATTCATTTAAAAATAATAAGCCTATTACATCTTAACATTTTTATGAAAAATAACTATATTTTTCAGAACAAAAAATGGTTTTACATTCTGCAAATCTCTTTAATATCTAGCTTAATATAAGTCAGCTGGATTCTCATATCTACATCTGTTGTTATACCACATGCCACGTAGCTTCTAGAAGATTCAATTAGATACTTGCAACAGAATGAGAGTGATGAAAATAATGTCTCAGTATTATTACAAAAATAGTCTTGACTTTGTAAAAACTCCCTCAGGAGTCCCTGGACCATGCTTTGAGAATGAATATTTTAAACCATAATTTCCTTGGCATATCTAAGATATGGGACAAAGTGGACGTAGTAAACATTTCATCTAAGGCCAGGCACGGTGGTTCACCAATCCCAGCACTTTGGGAGGCCGAGACAGACGGATCACAAGGTCAGGAGTTCGAGACCAGACTGACCAACATGGTGAAACCCCGTCTCTACTAAAAATACGAAAATTAGCCGGGCATAGTAGCGCGCGCTTATAATCCCAGCTACTCAGGAGGCTGAGACAGGAGAATTGCTTGAACCTGGGAGGCAGAGGTTGCAGTGAGCCAAGATCAAGCCACTGCATTCCAGCCTGGGCAAAAGACAGAGACTCCGTCTCAAAAACAAACAAAGAAAAATATTTCATCTAATAGAAGAAATACAAAAATTAGGAAGAGAAAAGAGAGAAAATCATGTGTTCTTTTGCCAGAGAACAGCAGCTTGTTCGAAGTTATCCAGGGCTAATACTCCAAAAATGTTTGTGATTGCCTTCAGCTGAAGGTCTCAAGAGCTCACAACACCTCTTTTTGATTCTGTTACAAAATCCGCCCAGACCCATCATACGAACGTGTCAAACCCCAGTAGAATATGACTGAGAATGAGAAGCAGATAACTTATGACTCAGGAACAGCTGCTTAAAATATCTTTATCATGGTATGGCTGGGCACAGTGGCTCATGCCTGTAATCCCAGCACTTTGGGAGGCCCAGGGGGGCAGATCACCTGAAGTCAGGAGTTCGAGACCAGCCTAGCCAACAGGGTGAAACCCTGTCTCTACTAAAAATACAAAAATTAGCCAGGCATGGTGGGATGCGCCTGTAATCCCAGCAACTCAGGAGGCTGAGGCAGGAGAACTGCTTGAACCAGGGAGGCAGAGGTTGCAGTAAGCCAAGATTGTGCCACTGCACTCCAGCCTGGGCAACAGAGTGAGACTCTGTCTCAAAAAATAATAATTATTATTATATACTTATATCCTTATCATGATATATATGACTATTTAAATTAAGTATATACCCATAAAATCTATTAAAAGGTTTTCTCCATTGCTATGAAGTGTCAGTAATACTTTTCATACCTAATATAAAAGATAATTTTATAAAAATATCAGTCATGCTGGCATACAGAAATGTTAAAACAATCAGAAAGTGTCACTCATTCAGTAATTACACATGAAACACCTTCTATGGGTGAGGGTGTCAGTTATGAGGTGGGTCCAGATACAGCTTGTGCTTTCAATGGCAGTAACAAAAATATGATGGATATTATTTACAAACAAGGTAATAAAGTAAGAGCAATAGTTTTACAAACCATTGTCTTGTCTGAATGCCTGGCAAGAATAGGTCTACAGTATTTGCTGAATTGATGAATGAATGGAAGGAAAGAAGGAATCACTTTTGCCCAGAGTGTCAAGAAACACATACCAGAAGAGGTATTATCTGACAAGGCCCTTAAAAGATAGATGGTTTTTAAAATAAAGGGGCTGAGAAAAGGCAGAAGGACACTAAACAGAGGAGAATGCATGAATAAGAGGGCAGAAACAAGAAAGTTCAGTATATGTTTGAGGAACTGCAAACAATGCAGAGTGGCTGAAATAAAGATATACTGAAGAAAGTTTGTGACTTAGGCCCTGGAGGGAACCTGGGCTGAGTTGTCAGGGGGCATCCATAAATAACGCCCTGTGAGGTTTTTTTCTGCTTTGTATGTTCTTCCAATTAAATACTCAGTCATTTGAGGACAGAAGAATGCTATAGTCAGGTCCAGCTCACTTCTCAAGAGCTGGAGAAAGCAAGCCAGGCAGCAGGAAAGCCAAAGGCAGAAGACAACAAGCACAACTCATGGAGCAGACTCACAAGAGCACAAAGTAATGAACTGAAAATCGCAGGTGGCAGCAAGGCCTGGGAAAGGGGAGAGACAGCTTCATGTCTAAGCTAGGTTCTGTGTGAGACATTCTCCTCGAGACTTGATGTAAAAACATAAACAAATTCATGAAAATGAAAGAAAAAGATGAGATCAAAATAAGCCTAAGTTAATTCGTATGTACAGTACAACCACGTCAGTGAATTTTTTCATTTTTTTATAAATGAAAGAAAAGATATTCCTGTGCATATGTATGTGCATGTGTACATAGGGGGAAGAGAGAGGATGAAAGAACTAGAAAGACACACACTAGAAGGGTAACAGTAGTCATCTCTAGATCAGCCTTTCCCCTCGTCTAAAGCAAGCCTGGATAATGTTTCAAGAGACTGTTTTCCTAGTTCTCCCAAGTAGGGGAGATAACAAACTCTTTGTGGAAGCACGGGAGAGAGGTCACCTTACTACATGTAATGGATGCCCTGTGGTCTTGGGGTGTGATTCTCTCCCAGAACCAGGAGGAGAAAGGCCTCTCTAGTATACAACGAATATATTACATTTGTGCTGAGAGAACTATTAAAAACAAAAAAGTGCAAGTAAACTATCTATAAGATGAAGAAAACACGGAAACTGAATCAGACAGAGAAAAGTCCTCTTTAACAAACTCCACAGGAGGCTCTAACTGTTTTAGGTGGGTCCTTGAACTGCATGTACTACCAGAGAAATCTCAGTCTGAGAGGCTTAGAAATCAACTATAGCTTTGTGGCAAACTTATGCATAATAAAGCACCATATTCTTCTAAAGTCTTTGAATTCCCCCTCAGAATCCCTGTGGAGGTCTTCATTTTACCTGTTCTGCCAGTTCTAATTGAATTCACTGAATGTCAAGCATTCGTTATAGGAAATGAAAAACAGTTTCTTAATTAAATTTTCTTTCATTTTTGGTTAACTGCTAGAATTGCAAGTCAAGAAAACTTTACGTAAACATATTTTCACATATTCTATCATGTTTATGAAAAGTGATTCCAATTTTTCTTGCTTTTTTAAGCTCAAACTTAAATTTTAAGCAAGACTTAGTGTTAAACTCATTGTTGCCATAATCGTTTGTGCTGCTTTTTCTCTAAATATTAGTATTGTCAGAACATTCATTTTTCTTTAAATAACAAAACTTTCAGGATATTTATCTGTGCCTTTAGGCAATGATTTTAAAAATCCCTAGTTAAATCCATCTTTGATATAATTTATAACATTATGGTTATTTAGGAGATACTCAGAAGTATTCATTTACTGACTGATAGGATTAAATTTACTTATAAATACTTTAATGTGCTGATTTTTTGGATTAACTTATAACATTTTATGACTGAATACATCTTCACGTTCTCTCCAATTAGATCCTATTTACATCCACTACATCTATAGAAGTTGTTAAAAATGACCTCTGAAAACAAAAATTATTTCTTTCTTTTTATTATATATTCTTTTTGTATCATTATATAATCTGTATCTTATGCATTCTTTGGTTTAGAATAATATTCCTCTGGTGAAGTTTAAACCTGCTTAACGTTTTACTTTTAAAGTTAAACAGTTCATTCTGGAACAGACTAGAATGTTAAATTTAAGCTGTTTATTGTTTTAGGGTCAAGCCAAAGGCTGTTACAACTTTTAAACAATATAATGAATTCTCAAAAAGGCCTGTATTGCATTTTAAATGAGGTTTAGACAAATGACCTATAAACATTCAAAAATTGTGATTTAGGTTTTAAAGCATATTAGTTTCAGATTGCCTTTGGTTTGAAAATTAACAATTTTGAATTGTATAACCAGAATGACATTTATTAGCAAGAAAAAAGACCATTTCTTTCCTTCAAATGACGAGTCGCCTTTCAACCAACTGGTGAGATTTCCTGTACTGCTTTAATCCAAAAATGTAAGGCAATAATAATTAATCCCCACCTGCTGCTGTTCTGTTTCTGTTCAATATTTAGACACACCAAAATAATGACAAGCTTAAATTGTTATTTTACTATAAAGTGATTTTTAAAAGAACAAGGGCATAAACAGTAAATACCAAACAAGTACTATAGTTAATATGTGAAAGAGTCACAAAGAAAACATCCAAGCTCTTTAATAAAAGAAGTTTCTTGGAAAACAAAAATTCACAGTGAAAATGAAAAGGCTCCTAATAACATACACGATTCTAAATTAATGAGAAACAAAAAAGAGCCTTGCTAGGTTTCTAGGTATCTCACATCCTGACTAAACTTCTTTCCTAGAAGATGCTTCAAAATGTGGAAAGAAGGCATTATAAGTAAGATAATTAAAATTCACCCTGCAAAGTCATGGCCAAATTAGGTCAGTTAAATTCACCCTTAGAAGCAACAAAGTCATTTAAAACTGTTCCAAGTTGAAAACTGATGTGTCATGATTCAACTCTGATGGAAATAAACTATTTTTAAAACCAAAGACAATTATTTTTAATTCTTCAGAGAATAGTGACCCAGAACTGTTAATACTAAGAAGAAGAAAAAAAAAAAACTTCTGTGCAACTACAGTGCTCACATGTAACTTCATCAAAGATCCCCCAGAAACAAATATTTTGCAAGTGCAGTGCTCAATTCCTCACCATGGACCCACAGCCTGGGCAAACAAAGCCTCCTAAATGAAATGTGAAGCAAACTTGGAAACATCTCCTATTTAGAGCTTGGTCTTCAATAAAAGACCTAAGCAGTTTCCTCTAACCAGCTTGGCAGACCTAGCAAACAGATGACACAAAGTCCTTCTGCTTACTCAAATCTTTCACTATACTCTTGAAAACGAAAAGCTATACACAGGAAATGGGTCGCTTAACTCAATCCAAAGGTAAAGAGTGTCACTCTCCAACCTACTAATTAGTCTTCTGGACAAGTCAAATCTGAGGTGAGAAGAAGGGAACTTCTGATAATGTTTCTCCTAACATGTTGGCATAATTACAGAAAGTCCTCAGACAGGCCTGTTTACGTACAGGTTTTCCAAAAGGGAACTCCAAGATGACGTTTAATTCCTGTCAATCCTCTCAATGACATCTCAACATTCCCAACTGGCTCCCATTTGGATTTTGCTGGGTACATTTCAAAAACTTACCTTTAATAATATAATACATTTCCTGAAACCCTCTGCCCCAGAAAATAGAATATGCAAAACTCAACAACGACAATAAAGTAGATCCTTCTACTTCTCTGCATCTCACATCTAAAACTAAAATGCAGCTGGGTACAGGGACTCACACCTGTAATCCCAGCACTTTGGGAAGGTGAGGCGGGGGATCACTCGAGCTCAGGAGTTCAAGACCAGCCTGGGCAATGTGGCAAAACCCTGTCTCTACAAATAATACAAAAATTAATCAGGTGTAGTGGCATGCATCTGTAAGTCCCAGCTACTGGGGTAGGGAGCAGGAGTGGCATGCAGGGAGGATTGCTTGAGCTAGGAGGGTCGAGACTACAGTGAGCCAAGATGACATCATTGCACTCTAGCCTGGGCAACAGAGTGAGATCCTGTCTCAAAAATTAAATTAAATTAAATTAAAATGCAATATGTTTATGAAGTCTTTATAATTCATCCTTAAAAGAATATACTATATGTTATATATGTTTCACTACAATAAAATAATATATGCTTGATGAACACTTTTTCCAATGTTCATGTTCCAATGTTTCAATTTTTTCCAATTCAACAACTTAGACTTTTAACCATTTATAACACTTGAAGTTCCAGATACTAAAAAATGTAACCATATGAACATTCTTTGCAGAATTTTTACTTTTTATAAGTACAAGTTCTGGAAAATAATTAACTATAATTTTAGTGGAGATTTTCCTTGTCAGTTATCTTTCCAACTATAATTCAGTGGTCTCAGATAACCCTCACCTCCTTCAGCAGACCCAGTATACAACCTCCTCAACCTTTTCTTAAAAGAAAAATTGCAAACGACGTTTTTCTCCTTGCTATTATTCATTCTTTGGCACAAATTATTCCTAACTCATGCTTTCCCTATACTCCAACATAGTTTTGTAGCACTGACCTACTTGGATTCTTGCCCTAGGAACAGGAATCGATCATCATATTCCCTAGCCTGGGAGTATTTAAAGTAGTGCGTTTATTAGAATGTGCATTATTCTGCAATGCGGATTCATAGGATTTTCCAATGATGAGAGTCAATATGTCATTTTGCCAGCAGGCATTAAAACAGCAACCCTTCAAAGTCTTCCTTACATCCATGTTTTCAAGCTTTATCAAAAGGACAGCTGCTCAGAAAGTAAGATAAACTAACACTTAAATGAAACTACTGGGAAAAGAGAGATAAGGCCTATTACTAATACTCACATCACAGGTAAATGAGATGGGAAAAGATCACAACATTTCTCATCTTATTTTGATCATTTCCAAATGCATTTCTTTTAAACTGGATACCTCTGGGAAAACCACTCAGTCACTAAGGAAAAAAAAAGTGGATTCTGAGGAACACAGAGAGGTTTGCCTTAGATTATAAACTGTAGAGCCAAATGTGGAATAAGGCAGCTCACAGCTGTAAGGAAGAAAGCAAAGTCAGACATGGAAGTAATACTGTGGCAACCACAAATGAGCAGAGTTGGATAATTCTAAAGCACGTTAACTATCCTAAAGTATAGTAAAATGCTTGGCATCTTTTAATTAACTACGCTTTTATGGAATACACAACAGAATAAGTTGCCAAGGGGCAAAAACTCTTTATAAATGAGAACCTGTGTTTCAAATTGATAGGTAATTGTTTTTCTTCCTGAGAGCAGAACCAGAACATGAAAGACTGTAATGTTTCTTGCTGACACTTGCATACAACAAGGCCCAAAATGAACGTGTAATGGACTGGTTGTCTTAAAGAAGTTCCAGCAGCGTAGGGATATGAGCAACTAACAAGTATAATACCAACAAAGGTCCGTATTTTCTCAATTATAAAATCCAAATGCCTTAAAAAGTGAAAGTATTTTTATAACGCATTTAGCAGCAAAGCCTGGTCTGACCTGAACGTCAAAGTATTTTAATAACTCTTTATAACTCATTTGGTGCCAAAAACCTCACCTGATCAATGTGAGAATATTTAGCCTTTATTTATCCCATTGAGTGTGACTATTCATTTATTTCATTGCAGAAATACTAATGTGTGATTACAGAGTAACGCCTCAGACACTGTTGCCAGTGTTATAAAATATACTATATATATGTGAAATGTACTACCTTTCTGAAGTCTGAAAAATCCTGCATTCCAGCACAAATCTGGTCCCAAGGGTTCTGGATAAGGGATTACAGGCCTGCTACTGTTATTAATATTTATAGCTGATCATGTTAAAACATAAGTCAGAACATGTCACTCTTCTGCTGCATTCTCTCCAATGACTTCCTGTGTCACTCAGAATAAAAGCCAAACTCTTTACAACTGCCTACAAAGACTGCTATTTAAAGAGGACCACAACAGTGCCATCGTCTTGTAACTTGGAAATGTAGAAGTGCAGAATCCAACTCCCAACTACAAATCAGAATCTGCATTTTCACAAGACCAAGTGATGTGTGTGCACACCAATTTTTCAGAAACACTGACCTACAAGACCCTAGGTGATCTGTCCCGACTAAGCCCCAAAGTTCATCTGCTTCACTTCCTCTCACTCACTCTTCTCCAGGCTCTTTATTCCTCTGCCATTCATCAGACATACAAGACACACTCCCACCTAGCTGTTTCTTCGGTCTGGAATGTTCCTGCCCAGGCCCAGGCGTCTCTATAGTTTGTTCCATCACCTACTTCAGTTCTTGACTTAGTGAAGCCTTCCCTGTCATTTAAAAAGTTCAAAACCCCCTGGCACTTCATATTCTTTTTTTTTTTTTCTACTTAGTACTTATTGTTATCTAAAATGCTATATATTTTATCAATTTTATATTGCTGTTTGTCTCTCTACACCAGAAGGTAAGCTCGATGAGGGAAGGATTTTTTTGTCATCTGTTGTTCACACTGCTGTGTTCTTACTGCCTAGAACGGTAATTCTCAGTGTGGTCTGTAAACACTTGTGGGTCACTAACACCCTTTCAGGAGAGGTCCACAAAACCCAAACTATTTTAATGGTAATCCTAAGAAGGATTTTGCCCTTTTCACTACATTGACATTTGTACTGGTGACACAAAAGCTATGCTGGGTAAAACAAAGCAGCAGCAACTAGGCTGTCACTGTACTTCACTAGTACACACTCATAGTAAAAAGAAAAATCGTTTCACCTAAGAATGCCCTTGATGAAGCAGTTTTAAAGTATTGGTTTTGTTAAATCTTGATCCTTGAGTACACTTCTTTTGGTCATTCTGTTAAAAAAGTGCGAAGTGTGCATAAAGCACCATGTGTTGTTGTATATACCAAGTATGATGGCTGTCTTGAAGAAAAGCACATCTGAGGTCACTGGGGTTGTAAGCTGAACTAGCTCCATTTTCAGAGTAGCCATTTCACTTGAAAGAAGGACTCACAAACTATGACTAATCAGACGTGGGTATTTAATAGGTATTTTCTCAAGAATAAGCAAAGTGAGCTTGTGACTCCAACAAAAATAACTAACAGTATTTACTGTCAGTCACAAAAATTCAAACTTTCAAGTGAAAATAAGAATTCAAGGAAACTTGTATCCACCACCATGACCTTGACAGTTTGTTAATATTTAAAGACTTTTCCCATAAGATCGATGGTGATATTAAAGAAGATGATTCTAAGAAATACTGCATGATGAAATGTGTTAACATTCACAAGATTTACATAAATCAATGAACTAATATTTTTGAAATGATTAATGTATGATAACACAGTATCATGTGTGGGCAAAAGATCCAGTCAAATACAAGATAGAACAGTAGATTATAACGTACCAGAGTAAAAATGTCATTGATAAGGTTTCAAAGTCTACATTGCAATTGACCTTTAAGAAACTACCACTTGTCAAGTGTTAGTGTAGCATCAAAGACAGATATCCATAACTATTTGAAAAGATTATTAAAACACTGCCCTTCTTTCCAACTATATATCTGTATAAGGCCAGACTTTCTTCATATATCCCAAACAAAACAATATATTTCAAAAGATGACTGCAAATAGAGAATCTAGCTCTCTCCTATGTCAGACATTAAAGAGTTTATAAAAATGTAAAAGAATGGCTCTTCTTACTACATTTAAAAATACAGTCATTTTTCATAAAATGTGTTATCTATGTTAACATGTAATTAGTTTATTTTTTAATTGATAATTTTTTAAAACTTCTCAATTTTAATTTCAAATTCAGTAAATAGCAACACATATAACCCACATAACAAATGCACCTTAGGATTCTCAATGTTGAAGAATATAAATGGATCCTGAGATTTAAAAGTTTGAAAACCACTGACTTAAAACAATAACTAGAACACAACAGTAAATTATGTCGCACTGAACATTTACAATGTGCCAGTCTCTTGTTAACTGTTTTTATACTTATTTCATTTATGTCTCAAAACAACGTTATAAGGTATTATTACTATTACCATTTTATGAATGAAAAAAACAGTAATTGAGAGGGATCCAGGTACTTGTTTAAAGTCACAAGGAGCAGAGCCAGTCCCTGAACCAAGATCATGTGCCTCCAGATCACATACTCCTGACCAAAACTGATAGTATAATAAAGGGATGCTAAGTTAGAAACAAGGCAAAAAGTGCCATGCCAGGTGACTACATCTAAAAATATCAAGGCAATAAGTAGCCAAAATACAAAGCCAAATGAATTGCGGATTGAAGGGAGATAACCTAAGCAAGCTCATATGAGCAGGAGAAAGGCCAGGACAACTTCTCAGAGGCAGATGCAGATGGTTGAGGAAATACTTCAAGTACAGTCCACAAGGGCCAGACAACTATCACTAGGCTAAACAATGAACAATAATAACCCTGAGGTATCTGGCTTCAAGCGTAGCTTCCAGGACAACTGGTATCCCTTATAGTCAGGTTCATTCATGATGCTATTAAAGTCTTCTCCTTGCTGCTACGGGTTTCTTTGTAGCTCAAGCTTGAGTATAACCTTCAATGAAATGTTTAGGATGTTCTCTGGTTCCCATGTCCAAAAAGAGTTGACATCTCATTAAAACCATCAAGTCCAAGAAATATCTTCTCTCTGACCCATGGCAGGGTGCTATCCTGATGCTTCATCACTCCAATAAGCTTAGTGACAAGACAGACACTTACTGTCTGTATCTCAAGAAGGAGTCCTGTAAGGTCAAGAACAGTAATCCCTTACCCAATTTCAAATTCCCCTAAGCTAAACATTCCTGCTAGAATATGCAGACAGACTTTCTAAAATCTTGGAATTTACACTTCCTGTAATATTTAGTCTATGAATCACTCTGTTGGGGATGATTAATAAATGAGTGATCTACGATTGGAAGAAAAAAAGAAGGTGAAGTGGGTGGCAGAGCAGTAGTCGTAGTTTGAGCTATGCAGCATTCAGACAATGGAAGTTGGGGCAAAGAAAGTAAAGTGAGATCTTGGAACTGTCCTCCTCACTCACTCTATTAGGAGGGAGGGAGGGAGGCCATAAAGTCAGGTTGATTCAGTGCCAAGGCTAAGTGTTATCACGTAAGGAATTATACTACATAACCCTATCAGAGAGAATGTTTTAAAAATTCTGACTCAGCTATGCATAAGGAAGATCAGAAATAGAAAATATAACCCCTTAGTATGCATAATATCTGAATCCATGGAAAAAGTAAATTTATAAACATATTCTCCAAATTTTAAATGAGGGAGATCCTGAAAAGTTCCTAATATAATCACTGATATTCTCTTTTTCTAGTATTCTATTCTCATTTTATATCAGCAGATACAAAAAGAAAATTAAGAGGGCTTTCATAACCTTACTAGTGACCCAGGATCACCCTAACACTGTTTTTGCCTTGAACCCTTCAGTAATTCAACCACAAATTCTTCCACACTGGGTCCTCATAGTAAAAGTCTGAGAGTTAGAAAGAGAATGCTGTATAACAATGATTATGCTCACTGGTATTTTCCACAGTTGAATGGGCAAGTGGGCAACCTGCATGCCTCCTTCCTACTACAGCCCATGCTTCAACATATGATATGCAGAATTATCTTGACAACATTTTGCCAGATCATGAAACAGAAAACATACATATGAACAGTTATTCAGTGTTTTAGATGCCACAGAGCACTGGAAATCTTCCTGATGATATCAACAGGCCAACTCAGGCTGCTGGAAGCCCATTCACAAAACACGTTTTTTTCAGGAAGGGCAGAAACCTAGGCAGGAGGTGACAAAATATACATCAAGGCCAGGGAAAAAAACTAATGACTGAAAGTAAGTTATGGGATATTTCTCCATGCACAAGCAAAACAAGGGAAGACAAAGTGATGAAGAAGCAGCAGCAAAAGCAAGCAAAAGATGAAGGATGCCTGGGCACTTCACTTCTGGGTGCTCAGGAGGAAGACAAGTTACACATTTTCAGCCAGGTTGATGTGAGTTTCAGGATTGATGATGTGGACCCACCTCACTTTGTGTTGCCAGCTTTGGCAATGCAGGACAGCAGTTAGAAGTGTGGGCCCTGGAAGTCTGGAAACCTGCCTGTACCAAACCTGCCTGGAAACCTAATTGTGAGTCTGACCCTGGGCATGTCAGTTGGACAAATGAATATTAGCTATTGTTATTGTTATTATTATTACCATCAAAAAACCTTTTAACTTTATTCCTGAAGTATCTGACATTAAGGAAATTTCCAGGGAAAGAAATATAGATGTAACTAGAAAGCAATATGAATAAATATGTGAATTAAAGTAGTACAAGGTATCTCTTATATGAACATATGTAAACAGAATACCTAGAAGTCTCAAGATATCACACTTTAAAGAATTTTCCAAAATGCCCTTATTTAGAAAATATTACTTCTTTTTTTCCCATTTCCACTTCAGGACTCAGAATACTGTGACAATGCCAAACATACTTCACATATGAAATGTTATAGTCCAATAGGTTTACCAAAATGGAAAGGTGGATAATCAGTTTGTTTTTAAATATTCAAATAGAGTCTTCTTTTGTTTAACTCCAGACTTGATGTGGCCTTCTAATAAGCAATATTATTTGTTATTCAAAGAGCATTCTGAGTGATTTATGTCATGCAGCTGTGAACAAGCATTTTGTTGAAAATATCGTCTGCATGCTTTACTGCACTAACATTGTTGGAATGCCCACAAGGATGTTGAATACTAGGAATTGAAAAGCAAAAGGTCATTGTCACTGGAAAATGAAAAAATTATCTGATTCAAACCCACATCAAGCACAGACAAATGACAGCAATGAAAAAAACATTTTCATGTGCTTTTATCAGTCTATAAGAGAGAATTATTTATCTCTAATAAGACTTTTCAAATTCCCATAATATACCAAAAAAATGAATTTTTACTGTTCACAAGTGACAATTAGATCAAATTGTTTTCTCACAAATTTTTAAATATTGGCCTACTCTTCAAAGTCAAGGCAAATATGCTAGCAGTAAATGCTTTCCCAGCACCAATAAAATGTTCAAAAATAAGGGTAATAATAAAGGTAAATAAAATAAAGGTAAGAGTAATATACTTTTGTTCATATCATGAATAAACACAAACATGAGACTGGTTTCCTTCATGCACATATAATATATATGAAATAAATTCAGAAAACTTGAGTTCTCAGTATATATGCCTGTAACTTTTAAGTTCTGATTTTCTGCAAACAGGCCATAAGAAATGATTTTTAAAAAAACAAAAACAAACACACACACACACACACAAAGAACAAATTGACACAAGCTAAATCGCCCACTGGGGTCAACTGTTGTAGCAATCTTGCCTAACAGACAAGGAAAATAATTTATGCATTTTACTGCTAAATGTAACATTTTCTGAAAGCATAAGAACTTCTTAGAAAACCCCTGATGGCCAACAACTGCATATTATTAACTTCACCATTTTATTCCTCTACTGCTCAGTAGCAAAAAGCTGACACAATCATAATTAAGCTAAACTAATCATTTAAAAATATGTATTTATAGTATAAATGCAAGTACTTCCTCTAAAAGGGACAAGTACTGGGGGGAAATGGTTCTTTACATGTGTTTGAGAATCAAATTTTCATTTCTTAGATTTTATTTAATTTTTAATTTTTAAAATATCCAAGCCTACAAAAAACATTGAAAGAATAGTACAAGAAATCAGTATTCTTTCATCTAAATTCACTAACTGTTAGTACTTTGTCCTATTTGTTCTCCCCTCTCTACATTACACCCTCCCCAAGCACTTCAAAGTAAGCTGCAGACATGCAACACTTCACCTTTAAATCTTTCAGCACATACCTACTGAAAAAACAAGAACCTTCTCCTATATAACCACGAAAACATTATCACACCCAAGAAATTAACCCTCTGTGCCTGGAAGAGCAGTCATTACCATTTACCAACCAGGTCCATAAACTCTTTTAATTTATATAAATTTTAGCCAGGCAAAAAAAAAAAAAAAAGAAAAAACAGAAGCAATGATAAGCTAGAATCGATTTGATATAAACTAGATGTATTTGAAGCCTGGAATCAGTATTTACATAAATGGGTATATCCCAGGTTCATACATGACAGAATTAATGAGCAGTTAGTTGATGAGACTTCAAATAATGCTGCTCATCTGGGGTATGTATCTTTAAAACAAACAAAAAAATATATAGAATAAGATTTCAGCTTTCCTGTTTAAATTTTTATTAAAATTTCTGCCATGTTACGTTTCACTATCCTTTTATTACATCTGTTAATCATTCATAAAATGACTTCAAATTTATATAAATTTCACCCAGGCTGGAGTGCAATGGCGCGATCTCAGCTCACTGCAACCTCTGCCTCCCAGGTTCAAGCAGTTCTCCTGCCTCAGCCTCCCAAGTATTTGGGATCACAGGTGCCCACCATCATGCCGGGCTAATTTTTTGTATTTTTAGTAGAGATGGGGTTTCACCATGTTGGCCAACCTGGTCTTGAACTCCTGACCTCAGGTAATCTGTCCACCTCAGCCTCCCAAAGTGCCGGATTACAGGCATGAACCATGGCACCCAGCTGCTTCTGGTTCTTCTGCTTGCACTTACCCTGTCAAAATGCAATCAAGATTCCAGACTTCAGAAGTATCTTCATTAAGTTCTAGCTCATCATTATTTCTGGTTTCTCTTCTTGCACTTGCATCTTCAAAACAGAATACCTTAAAGAACTCAAATGGCTTATAATTTTGTTAAAGAAAGGACAGCCATCTTCTTTGCTCCATAATTGCAAAATATTTTCATTTTTAGATTTATAAAAACCAACTGATCAATCCAATAAATTTGTTCCTTTCTATATCACTCATTTCCTTCCAGTCACTGTTATACACATACTTGTCTTTGGCATTTGTCCACTAAATAACTGCATCAAGTATATTCTGGCGCACAAACATCATAAAAGATGAAAAAATACTGTCAATGGTCCTATTAGCAAACGGGATGGTCCAGCATCTTGCTGCAATAAAATCCTTCCTGTTGAATGACTACGTGAGTTTGAATACTATTTCTCCTTCTGTTCTTAGACACATTGTTCACTGTCAGTTCTTGAGTTTGATGAAATTCACCTTAGACAAGTAGGTTGGCAAACTTTTGTGAAGTTTCAGAAAGTAGATATTTTAGGCTGGCAAAACAAACCATCTCTGTCTCAATGACTGAACCCTGCCTTTGTAGCAGAAAAGCAGCCATAGACAATATGTAAATGAGTGGGCATGGCTTTCCTGATAAAACTTTGGCCAGCTTGTCAATCCTAGACCTAGGATATCATCATCTGGTAATTTATACTGACATTTCTTCTATATAATCAATTTAACCATTATCATTAGAGTCTAGAGTGCCATTATCTGTTCATCTGATTTATCTAATAATTAGAAAAATCTTCCTCTGTCAAAGAATTTGTTTGCCAATATGGGCTGAAAATAAACAATTACAAATTTTCAACTGTGTTTAACAAAGTGTATTCAATGAAAATTTAACAAACAACAAAGACAGTGTCTTCAGGCTGTTTTTATACCTTGTTGAAGATGATGCAATACCCTAGGCAATGCAATAAGAAAACTGAAGGATGACACAATCGGATCACGTATTTCACAAACATGCAATTCTTTTGTTTGATTTTTATGTTAGTCTTTTTACTTGTAGTATACTTTGGAGTAATTGATAAGCAATGAGCAAATAATTCCTAGGATGATGGAGTGTCAAAATGTTTCAGGATAAGATCACTAAAATCCCTTCATGAGACTTACATTTCTAAACGGACCCATGGGGTAATTGCAAGATATAATGACTTTTGGCTGCTCCAATGGTAGTGGGTTATCAGAATTTATTAACATTCGTGTCACTAAAGTTGATATATAACCCCCCATTGCTAAATTTGACTGGCTTTAAAATGAATAAATAAATAAAAGGTTTAAAAGATACAATGGGCCGGGCGTGGTGGCTCAAGCCTGTAAACCTGGCACTTTGGGAGGCTGAGACAGGCGGATCACGAGGTCAGGAGATCGAGACCATCCTGGCTAACATGGTGAAACCCCGTCTCTACTAAAAAAAAAATACAAAAAACCAGCCGGACACGGTGGCGGGTGCCTGTAGTCCCAGCTACTCGGGAGGCTGAGGCAGGAGAATGGCGTAAACCCCGGAGGCGCAGCTTGCAGTGAGCTGAGATCTGGCCACTGCACTCCAGCCTGGGCGACAGAGCGAGACTCCGTCTCAAAAAAAAAAAAAAGATACAATGACTTTCATTCTATTAAAAACAGGTAAATTGTTTTCTTTGTTCTATGGAAGACTTCTAAGACAAAATAAAAGTAATGAAATGTCAAACTATATAAAGATTTAGAACTGTTTAAAAAAGAAACTCAAAAATTAATATTGGGCATAAAGGACCCTAATGGTATATTAAGGTTTAAACATATCATCAAGTATTTCCAATTATGTGAAAAATGTTGTTTTATTTTGTTCTTTGATCCAGGATCCAATCAAGGTTCATGCATTGCTTTTGGTTACCATGTCTCCTTAGTTAGTGTTCATTTCCCACTCGTCTAGGTTTTAAAAACATCTTACATGACAATGACATCTTTTTAAAAATCTAGACCAGCTGTCTTGTAGAATGTCCACATTCTGTATTTCTGTGATTATTTCCCCATGATTCAGATCAGGATCTGCTAGATAATTTGAAGCCCCTTGTTCAAAAATTATTAAAAATTTCAAAATGGCAGCACAGGGCATTAAACAAAGAATGAGGTTCCTCTACGTGTGGGCCCTGAGTGACTGCATAGGTCACATGCCAATGAAGCCAGCCCTGATTCAGGTTAAACATTTCTACAAACCTACTTACTACTCAGGTAATGGCTCATACTTTTCCCTGCATCACACTGAGAGACTAATTCATTTTGTAAACACTAATTCAAGACTCCAAATGCATCTCTAATCAATTCTAGTTTATTATTATTTCTGGTTCTTTTTTCACTTACATTTGTCAAATGCAATAAAGATTCCAGATTTTAAATATATCTTTAATAACTTTTGATAGTGTGAAATGGAGTTAATGATATACAATCATTTTAAACTGTTCTTAGCATGTTATCCTTTGTCCTTCCAGACTGACCAAACAGATAATGTTTTCAAAATACTCTGGAAATCAAAATGATAGCCAGACCTTTAGTGATTGAAGAGAAAAAAAATATTAGATCACCATCAATCAGATAAAATCTCACCCATTCAGTCCTTCATTCATCCATTCATCAAACATGTATTAAGTACCAACTAGGGCTACATTGCACAGAAAAAAACATGAGTAAAGCACAGTCTCTGTATTTGAGAATTCCATAGTTTAGGGTTGAGGAAAGACATTAAATAATCACAATGCAGCATGAGAAAAGCTGGACGAGGGTTGCTAATGGATACCAGAAGGAGAGCCAATTTCAAGTTGAGGCATCATCATTTACTAAATTTTATGAACAGTCAAGATATTTTACAGTGGAATTACAATGAAAGAAAGCACTTTGAAAATAAAATTATTAAGTAATATAGGAAAATGAGAGGTGTCATCCTTATCAACCATAACAACTTATTGGAATTTTTACACGGAATAATTATTCCATTTGATAAAATACTCATGAGCAATGGAAGGTTTTCTGGATTACACATTTATCTATTTTAAAATAAAGAAATATCAATTTACTAATATATGACTTAAGCCAGAATCTCAGTCCTCTATTTTCTTTCTCTACAGTCAACCCAGGAAACCTGCTTATTGGCAGGCTCTGGTTATGTGTAACCCAAGGGGTACAAGGCAATATTTAAGATGTACACAGGGCCAGGTGCGGTGGCTCACGCCTGTAATCCCAGCACTTTGGGAGGCCGAGGCGGGCAGATCACGAGGTCAAGAGATCGAGACCATCCTGGCCAACATGGTGAAACCCCATCTCTACTAAAAACACAAAAATTAGCCAGGCATGGTGGCGGGTGCCTGTAGTCCCAGCTACTCAGGAGACTGAGGCAGAAGAATCGCTTGAACTCGGTAGGTGGAGGCTGCAGTAAGTTGAGATCGCACCACTGCACTCCAGTCTGGTGAAAGAGCAAAACTCTGCCCCCCCCCACCAAAAAAAAAAAAAATACGTACACAGTACTAACATGGCATACCTTTTTAGAACAATTTCATTCCAAGACTGAAAATTTAAGAATTTTTATATATACCACCTGACTCTCGCTTCTCTATAGAGGAAAGAGAAGTTGTTAAAGTCTTAAGAGTAGAAACGCTTCTGTAAAAAAATAACTAGAACTGTCGGCATTTTTATGTTATTAGCGTATTCTTTTCCTCAAGTGTAAGTGAACAATAAATGTTAACGCTTTGAGAATAAGAGAGGCTATTAATATTGACCAAAATAACCTCTGCTATCTCTAATTCACTCAGGGAATTACTCAACAGCAAGACTTACGGAAAAGAAAGTTTTCACTCTAGAAACCAACGTTTGGTTTCCTTGCTTGTTTACTTGAAAACAAAATACAAAAAACTCCACAAACTCCCACATATCAGTTTAATTTCCTGCTGTAATTGCATTTGATCAAGTATTTAGTATATAAACACTGTATTTAGTTCTACTTCTTTGCCACTGTGAGTTCCTCAGAACATAAAAATACCCAGAGTCCTATTTATACATGTGAAAATCTTTTTCCCTTTTTTTAAATTATGATTTTAAAATTGTTTTCAAATAGGAACATGCATTATTGGTTAAAAACAATTCTTTGATTCCTAATTGAAGATTTAAGCTTAAAGTAAAAATGGAAGCACAAATTATTTAAAATTCAGGTGAGATATGCCTGGTTTCCTAAGAGTGATGAAGATGCTCTGTTTTTCCTTGACTGCAACCAACCAATCAGTAATAATTAGCAGCAGGCATCTAAAAAACATGAGATACAATTTTTTAAATGGATAGATTGTTGCAAACTTGCAAATGAATCTAAACTATGATATTCTGTATGTAAGAAATACCTGAGTAAAAACTACATTGAAATTATTACTCTTCCAGTGACTTGTAATCATGTAATTTTGAAGGAAAAGCTCCAAAGATAGTTTGCAACTAAACAGAAAAAATGACTCAGCTAGAAACAATAAAGTAAGACACTCAAGCTAATTTGCAAATTTAAAAACTGCTTAAAGCTTCCATAAAGAGATCAGGTTGAGAATTAACCTTACATGTAAAATTTCACCAAATTTTACACTGTAGATATAGTGTAATCCACATTTAGCAAAAAGAAGGAAATCAAATTAAAGAAAGGTGCCATGATCAAATTATATTTTTCAATGTGCTCAAAGATCTATTTATTGAGGAATCTAACCTGGATCTTTCACTTCGAGTTGGATAAATGAATCCTAATAACTGGGTCTTTGTATGTTTATAAAAATAATATTGATGTAAACATGTCATTTTGCAAAATGCTTGCCAATAAACAAAGAGATGTGAGATCAGCTAAAAAAAATTCATGGGGGTGGACTATAAACAGGTAAAATTATTGACAAGCTGTCAGCATTAAGGCCACTGAGCACCCCAGAAGCTACTGTATCATCACAGAACCATTATCTTTTGTTACTGAAAACATTCAACAAATTTTTGAGACAGTAAAAGATGCTAACTTTCGAGTAAGCAACTTTATTTCTCATATGACAAAGCAATTTAACTTCTCAGCAGATGAAACATCTATTGCACCCCTACTAAAAAAAGATGAAAACACCGTCTGAGCTATTCAGCATCCCTCATGATGACTGCCTGAACATATATCACAAAGCAATAAAAGAAATTCTTCTAATTTGTGTTAACAGACTTACACAAGTCTGAATGCTTTTTAATTCAATGCAGTTTTCCATAAGTAACAGTTCATCAGCATTTTGTCCATTAACTTAGGAAAGCAATTGTAAATATTTTTTTCCTGATGATATGAAATACTCTATTAAAAGTAGACAAAATGTGAAGTAGAATATCAAATTCACACTAATTTTTAACATAAAACATTTCATTTAGAGAAATTCCAGAGTTCTGGCTATATCAGTTTGTGACCCAGAAATGTCCCCCAGTAATCCCTAACCTCATCCATTCACTCTCTTCTGCCTTTGCTGGCGAGTATCAAAACAAGCTAAGGTTAGGATGCTGTGGGTCACCTTTTCTGTAAGCAAGAGCACACACATACCTTTAGCTGCTACTGATACATTTCAGCAGTTTAAAATAAACAGTTATACATCAAGAAATATTGTGTTCATTTTTTTAATTTAAAATTTAAAACTTATTTTAAAATACGGTCACCCCTCGCAAGTATAGTCTCCTCCCTTTCCCCCACCAATGAGATTCAGAAGCATTTTACTTGGTTAAACTGGATTCTAATAAAGACTCTAGGATTACAAAAACATTTTATAACCACTACCAAAGAGAAAACAGAAGACATTAAAAAAAAAAACACGGGCAAAACTAACTTGTAGCATTAGATGTCAGGATAGCGACAAACTTTGGGGAGGCAGAAAAGGGTAGTGACTAAGAGAGGTTTCGAGGGGGACTATGCTGGTAATGTTGTATCTTTTGACTTGAGTAGCACTTACATAGATGCGTTCAGTTTGAAATAATTCATGGAGCTTATGATTGCTGTATTTTACTTTTTTAGTTCTTTGTATGTTTTACTTAAATACACTTATGCATTGTATATTTTATATGTATGTTACACTTCTGTTTTTTAAAACAAGTTGTAATCTTTTAGGAATAAATAAGCATGACTCCTTACAGTTCCACTGTTCTTAGTGTAACATCAGTAGTTTTGCTAGAGTAAGTGTGAGGGGGATGCGATAATTATCTTAAATAGTGCTTGCCATGGGCCAAAAAAACCCAGGGAGGTCCCACACACATGAAAACAGGGATCAGAAAAACAAATAAGCAAAATGTATCTGAGCATAGAATCAAACTACAGAACTCATACGTTCAGAAAAAAAAATAAGCTAGACGGCCGGTCACAGTGGCTCACGCTTGTAATCCCAGCACTTTGGGAGGCCGAGGCGGGTGGATCATGAGGTCAGGAGTTCGACACCAGCCTGGCCAATATGGTGAAACTCCATCTCTACTAAAAGTACAAAAATTAGCTGGGCGTGGTGGCACGCACCTGTAGTCCCAGCTACTCAGGAGGCTGAGGCAAGAGAATTGGTTGAACCTAGGAGGTGGAGGTTGCAGTGAGCCGAGATTGCGCCACTGCACTCCAGCCTGGGCAACAGAGCAAGACTCCATCTCAAAAAAATAAATAAATAAAATAAGCTAGCCAGTCAGTCAGCCAACTGAAAAGACAAATCCTTTCACTGACAACTGCATACATGTCTACATTTTTTTTTTTTTGAGACGGAGTCTCGCTGTGTTGCCCAGGCTGGAGTGTAGTGGCTGGATCTCAGCTCACTGCAAGCTCTGCCTCCCGGGTTTACGCCATTCTCCTGCCTCAGCCTCCCAAAGCCACCTCGCCCAGCTAGTTTTTTTGTATTTTTTTAGTAGAGGCGGGGTTTCATCGTGTTAGCCAGGATGGTCTCGATCTCCTGACCTCGTGATCCGCCCGTCTCGGCCTCCCAAAGTGCTGGGATTACAGGCGTGAGCCACTGCGCCCGGCCTATGTCTACATTTTCACAAGAGATCATGGGAAAGACTCAGAAAGAACAAAAGTCAGTTTGAGCTATTTAATTTTCACTTGGTCTCAAATGTGGACTACAAATCTAAACAGAGAAGAAAAAAGGGAACACCTACTGCTTGACAGGAGTTTTTTTTTTTTTTTTTTCATTTTCAGAAGTTTCTTAGAATTTAATTCTGGAAAAAAATAACTAGAAATAGGCACATTTGAAAGCTCAATCTTCATTTTATCCATGGGGGGAAAAACACTTTTAAAATAAGATCTTTCAAAGATGTCAGTGGATGAATCTGCCCTGTGGGCTATGTGTGTATCCCTTACATCTGCTCCCACATGTAATACTCTCTGATCCATGTTTCTCAAGAAGTTCCTTAGTTCTAAAATTAATTTACCTTAAATTAATGTTTCTATAAATTCAATGAAAATTACAGAATGTATTTTATAAGCTTTTTTTTTTTTCTTTAGACGGAGTCTTGCTCTGTTGCCAGGCTGGAGTGCAGTGGCGCAATCCTGGCTCACTGCAACCTCTGCCTCCCTGGTTGAAGGGATTCTCCTGCCTCAGCGTCTCCAGTAGCTGGGACTACAGGCATGCACCACCACGCTCACCTAATTTTTGTATTTTTAGTAGAGATGGGGTTTCACCATGTTGGCCAGGATGGTCTCGATCCCTTGACCTTGTGATCTGCCTGCCTTGGCCTCCCAAAGTTCTGGGATTACAGGCGTGAGCCACTGTGCCCGGCTGTGTTTTATTAGCTTTTAAAAAGAGATCTTGTGCAAAATAGTTCATGTGAACGATGGTAACCTGAAACTGAACACTAAACCCTTGATAGAAGAAAGGGCAAGCTAACAAAGGAATAGTTTCAATGTGCAGCCTCCCCACAGAACATATTCATTAAGCAAGCTTAGCAGCCAGTACATACAAAATCGTTTTTAAAAAGAAACCTGTACTGATTCTTTCTTCGTATGTAATAGATTCTTTCTTCAACAAACCTTCACAAGAATGATGAAAAAAATGAGTGCTTTCACAACTCTCTAAAACATGTGGTTATAAGCTTAAATTTAGATTTTTCCAAGTCTTAGTTTTCAAGAGAAAGTTCCTTGGGCTTTTCTTATTCTGTGATATGTCTTTGATATTATTTGCTTGATGATTTTTATGATGAGGCTGAGAAAAATCAGAATGCTATAGACATAAATCTAACTTGCTCTAGATTTTAGTTGATACACTTTACTGTTTTAGTCTTCTATGAACATGTAGCTCTTTCCATTGAAATTATTGACAGGATTTCAGAAAGCAATAAACAATATAAAACTTCCCTACCAACCTCAACATAATTTTAACATCATTCCCTTCCCTAATGACAATGTTAATGTAAACAGTAAACATGTAAAACAGTATTGTTAAATATACAAGAGTAAAAAAGAAGCCCAATTTAATTAACACTCTGATTGGATTCCTGTTGTCCTTCATTACCACTCCACTTATTAAATTTCATTCATAATTAAAAATTACATAATATATTCCAACTACATCATCTTGTTTTTAAATAGAAAATAACAATTACTTTAGAGCAATTACTAATGCCCACTGTTCTAATAAATGTCCATATCTTAAGATGTCCAGAAATGAGGCATATAGACAAGTCTCATAAATCATATACATTCTTTTAAAAGTAAAGGCAAACACAGTGAATGCAGGCAGCCCTTTGTATTCTACAGATCCCAGTGTGTTTTACAGATCTTCAACAAAGGATTTTGGCTCCTATACCAGAAACGAACACTGTTTAAAATGTTGAATTGAAGCTCATCAATTTCAAGGAGTCCTGACTAAAGCTTCTAGAAATCTAAACTTTAGCATTTTAAGGGCATAAATATTTAGATGTTCCTTCTTAAATTTTGCTGCATTTCCGTAAGTTAAGGAAAAACAAAGGAAACAGGTTGGCAAGTGCCATCTTGTGGACTCTCTGGAAAATGTTTTCACCTATTCAGCAGTACAATTCGAAAAGCAAATCATTATAAATGTTCAATACAATATTCCCAATAATCAAAATGTTTCTTTAATTTAAATTAAAAGATTAATTTTCCAGGGTCCCAACATCAATAACTGTAATAAATTGCAATTGTGGATCTGAGGTAAGATTATTCTAAATTACGTGAAGTATTTATAGCCAAACTATCACACTGGATCCCTATATTATCCTCAGGAGTTATGCCAGAGAGATATATTATGCAATGAAGCTTGAGAATCTGATATATCAAAGAAATTTAAAAAGCACCTACTCAGCAGAGAAGTTAGAATTACTCTCCTAATTGTATAATATAGCAAACATAGCTATAGAATACACCTTGCAAAAAAAAGAGGGGGGCCCTTTGTTTTTCATAAAAACTAAACCAAAAAAGTTACCAATAATTCTAAAATATAGTGGAACTAATGACTAGACACATCAATAGATCCACCATGTGTGTATGCCTAATAATCAAAAGTTTACAGATTAAGAGTTAAGATACATAGTATGTAAAGACGAAAACAAACACAAGACTAATAGGAAAGAAAATACCCCAGAGTCACAATGTTCATGATTCTCTTTAGACTTTAGAAATACAGCAGACCCTTAAACAACATGGGTTTTGAACCACGTGGGTCTACCTATAAACAGATTTTGTTTGCGCTTCTGCTACCCGTAAGACAGGAAGACCAACCAACCCCTCCTCTTCTTCAGCCTACTCAACATGAAGATGACAAAGATGAAGACATTTACGACGATCCACATATTTTCAGTAAATATTTTTTCCTTATGATTTTTTTTTTTGTTTTGAGATGAAGTCTTGCTCTGTTGCCCAGGCTGGAGAGCAGTGGTGCGATCTGGGCTCACTGCAACCTCTGCCTCCCGGGTTCAAGCGATTCTCCTGCCTCAGTCTCCCGAGTAGCTGGGACTACACGCGCCCACCACCACGCCCAGCTAATTTTTTTTATTTTTAGAAGAGATGGGATTTCACTGTGTTAGCCAGGATGGTCTCCATCTACTGACATGATCTGCCTGCCTCGGCCTCCCAAAGTGCTGGGATTACAGACATGAGCCACCACGCCCAGCCGATTTTATTATTTTCTTAATAACGTTTTTTCTCCAGCTTACTTTATTGTAAGAGTACAGTATATAATACATATAATACAAAATATGTGTTAATCAATTGTTTGTGTTATTGGTAAGGTTTCCAGTCACCAGTAGGCTATTAGTAGTTAAGTTTTGGGGAAGTCAAAAATACGTGGATTTTTGACTGACTAGGCGGGGTGGGGGGCAGGGGATGATATCTGCCCTCCTAACCACCATGTTCAAGGGTAAACTCTAATATGCTTTTACTATTTCACATAGCATGCAAGAGGAAATATTAACATTCTAGATTTACATGGCACTGCCATATACATAGAAACTCAAATTATATTACTGTCTCTTGGTCATAATACTTTTTTTTTTTTTTGAGATGGAGTATAACTCTGTCACCCAGGCTGGAGTGCAGAGATCTCAGCTCACTGCAACCTCCACCTCCCAGGTTCAAGCGATTCTCCTGCCTCAGCCTCCCGAGGAGCTGGGATAGCAGGCGCCTGCCACCACTAATTTTTGTATTTTTGTATTAGCCCGCCACCAGCTAATTTTTGTATTTGTAGTAGAGACAGGGTTTCACTGTGTTGGCCAGGATGGTCTCAAACTCCTGACCTCATGATCCACCCGCCTTGGCCTCCTGAAGTGCTGGGATTATATGCGTGAGCCACCACACCTGCCAGGTCATAATACTCTTTTACAGAGGTAAGTAAGGAGAAACTGCTTTTATTTCACTTTTAGATTGAAGGGAGACAAATTTTAATAACTGTTGAGACTAAATATTTAGATGATGGCAATTTTATATAGATGTATTGTCTTCTTAGACCTGGTTATCAACAGTCAGTTTTACCTTATCCAGGATGAGGGAGAGGAAGATGTGAGTTTTAATTATTGTAAGGATAGTCTAAACTGAGAAAGACCAAAAAAAAAAAAACCTCCAAAATTTTCACATGCTAAAGAACACTAACATGCCCGTACATAATAAGACTTTCCAAGTATGAGTAAAATTGGGCCATAAAAAGTGACAACAAACAAGTATTAGGTGAAAGGCATGTTTGATAAATATGTAGTCCTCCTTGAATAATGAGAATATGTCCCTTTTTAAAAGGTACAATTAACATGGGAGAAAGCACAAAATATAATGTATTGTCAACAATCTTCTCCAGACCTTGCCAATATCTCAACTGTAGAAATTTTCAACTCACTGTCTTCCCTACCTCTCCCCTCAATTCAACTCAGCCATCATCTTTAGGATCATCTTGTCCTCCCTAGTTGCCTCATCAAAGATTCGTACCAGGTCAGTCAAGGTTCCCATTTTCACAATATTGAGTTTACAAGTGAAAAGTCATCAACTAGTGGCCTGGAGTCACTTTGCTGATGCATTTTCTTTGGCTTATGCAGTGATTTTTTAAAGGCCCAAATTACCAATATTTAAAATCGGGAAATTCCTCAGCATTCCCTATTGTCTATGGTACCTGTCTGCCCACCATAAACATCTGAATTTGTGGCCCTGGTTTATACTCTTCTTCTTTCTAACTTCCCAAACTTTTTCTTCAATTTGCACAGACACAGGTGGCATCCAAGATCATGTCCTATGATGTCATGGAATAGTAACTACTTGAGGATTCTTCACCAGTGTTCTTCTTAAATGGTGCTTAATCCCAAGTCTGCTACTGGTTGATGATGTAACAACACCTAAGTTTACACAGTATTCACCTTTTTAAATTTATGTTTTGAAATGTAAAACTTTGAGAGGGCTTTTTGCTTTGCCTGCCTCTGGACGGTAGATCTGAGGAGATTTTTTGTTATAGTTGACATTTTCTTTATGGGAAAAAAAAAAAGAAGACCAAATACTTGGGAAAAAATAGGTGAACTTAAGCCAAGCCTAAGTTAAGCCAAGTCTAAGTCTAAGTTGGCTTAAGATTTGATGGCATTGTTAATTATCTACAACTTCCCAACTCTGTTTCAATAAAATTAGCACAGAGTGTACCGTTTTGCAAATATTGCTAATATCTTTTTCTTAGTGCTTTATTAGTGATTACTTATAATATAACAATATATTTAGTTGCCTTGAGACAACATGACAGATAATATTCTATGGCAGCTATGGCAGCTTTCTCGGCGGCTATGAATCTTCTTATCATAAGGCACTGGAAAATAAAAAGAGCCTATAAAACTCATCACTGGTTTGAGCTCTTTAAAAAACAGACAGTATGTAAAGTGTTAATAAATACAGTATGAAATATACCAGTTTATCTCAGCTTAATATCTCAGCATTAACAATAAATTATTTTTATAATTTGAAAAAAGGTGTATATTGCTGTAATTTAGGGAAATAGATTTGAAAGAACACAAGGGTTTAAAGTAGTTTAAAGTAGTTTTATTTCAGTTCACATTACCATTTGTCTGCATTAAAATTTTAAGTCAGAAAAAGTACTGCTTGATGGTATTTATTATTAAAAGCTGCCACTTTTTTTCAAAAAATAGTAGTAAAATTAATCTATTATAAATTCTTGATCTCTCAATCTGCTAAAAGTCCTATGAACTATGTAGTTTAACTGTATTACCATAAACCTGTTTAAATCTTAAAATAAAAGATAAGGCCGGGTATGGTGGCTCACACTTGTAATTCCAGCATTTAGGGAGGCCGAGGCAGGCAGATCACAAGGTTAGGAGTTCAAGACCAGCCTGGCCAACATGGTGAAACCCCATCTCCACTAAAAATACAAAAATTAGCCGGGTGTGGCGGCGGGTGCCTGTAATCCCAGCTACTCGGGAGGCTGAGGCAGGAGAGTGGCTTGAAACCGGAAGGTGGAGGTTGCAGTGAGCCGAGATCGCACACTGCATTCCAGCCTGGGCAACCAGAGCGAAACTCCATCTCAAAAGAAAAAAAAAGATAAATACGTCAACTTTTAAAAAATGTGCCTTGCCACCTAATAATTATGACAGCTGAAAACACATAGTAAGCAACGTATTAAAGTTGCATATTAGGCTGGGCATGGTGGATCACACCTGTAATCCTAGCACTTTGAAGAATTACACTTTGAAGGCTCCTCCTAAGATGGGAGGAGTGCTTAAGCCCAGAACTTCACAACCAGCCTGGACAACACAGGGAGACCCTGTCTCTACTGATAATTTAAAAATTAGCTGGGCATGGTGGCACACACCTGTGGTCTCAGCTACCGGGGAGGCTGAGGTGGGAGGATCGCCTGAGCCCAAGAGGTCAAGGCTGCAGTGAGCAGTGATCACACTACCACACTGCAGCCTGGGAAAAACTGCGAGACTCTGTCTCAAAAAAAAAAAAAAGAAGTTGCATGTTTATCTTAAATGTACTCTTACTAATGAAAAAAACACTATTTTGGGACAGATCTTTTACAAATTATCTAATATTAATGTAAATAACATACATCAATTTTCCTTCTTCCCCTGGTACAAACAGATAAGACCTGAAAACACTGGACTTTTTCTATTAAGATTTTGATCAACCTTTAACTAAAAATTGTTTTCAAAAAATAGTTTAAAAATTGTCATAGGCCTGTTTTCCTGAAAATCAATTATTGTACTTGAATAAAAGTAAAAGAAGAAAAGTTTGGATTAGAAGAGTGACATGAGAAGGCATCTTGAGTACAATGAAGTCTCATCCCAAATGAGTAAGTTCTGGGATCTGTGTGTTCAATCACTGCTCTTTCCTTCCCATTGCTCCTGACACTGGCAGACTTGGTGTGTGTGGGGTGTGTGTGTGGTATGCGTGTGTGCCGCACGCAAGCGCGTGCGTGTGTGAGAGAGAGAGAGAGAGCTCGAGCAAGAGCAAGAGTGCAAGGTCAGAGTGAGGGGGGAAGACGGCGGTTGAGGGAGAAGAGAGGAAGAAATAAACACTAAAAGAGAAAGCAAGAGCTCCTCTGTCTGGAGAGACCTAGGAACAGCAGATCTTCCCCTACCCACTCCTATCCTCACCAACCTGTCCCGCCTCTGCAAGAAAGGGGCTTGTGGCTCTCCAGAGAACTGCAAAGCCATGTGTCTGGAAAATTCAGGATGATAAGCCTTTAAGTATTCTGCAAGTGTCCCTACTGTATAGCGATGTCTGTTGCCCCCTTTCTTTTCACCACTGTATTATTAATCCATCTCGTTCCTCTTCTTGTCCTTTTGAAAGAGTCTATTCTTTTAACTTCAACTAAAAAAAAATGAACTGACATGCCCAGATAAGCATTTCTCATTCCAGGAATATATAATAACTTTAAAATCTCTGGTTAACTTTTAAACATTAGGATAAAAGAAACATGAATAGCATTTTTATGGCTCTCATCTTTAATTACATATGTTGTACACATATATAATGAGCACCTTTATAACATCCAAATCTGAGATCCAAATCTCAGAATAGTAACAAATACCATCCAAAGATTTAATAGGCAAAATCATCTTATAGGAACAACTTACAGGAGTAGCAAAGTTAATTTCATCAAAACATTTTTTTCACAATTAAATATAATAAGCAATAAGTGAAATGTCCTATAAACCACTGACTGCATCTTTTTCAAGGGTCACGGTTTAATATATTCCATTCCATAAAACAATCATTAGTGTGAGCTTTTCGGTCTACTACTTAGTGACATCTACTCAGCAACTTCAAAACACAAGCTAGTTTTTAAGTGGAGGACTACTATGCAAACGTCCTATGAACTTGGCTAACCCACCAGGGTCCGAAAGGGAGACCTGAACAAAGAAAGGCTGCCCTTCACGACTCCTTGCCATCAGCCTAGAAAAGTCTAAAAGAAGAGAAAACAGCTCTCAGAGCAGAACCCATCATTTTTCTTACCTTTAGCACAGACCCTCCAGAAGGTTTCTGTTTCCAGTTGACTACTGGACCCAGGACAACATTAAAGGGGCCAGAAAATCAACCTGGATTATAACAAGGCCTGTGTTTACGAATACTGTTTAGTGTCCCTTCTCCTCTGGTTTGAAAGTTAAAAGACGGATAAAGAGGTTTTTATAAAATATAACACAGTATAAATGTAATTGTAATTTCACAGGAAACTTTTGAAAAAAGATAAGCTAGCAAAAGGAACCAATCCCAGAGTAAATGATATACCTGCCCTTGACATGAAACAATACTGCAGGAATACATGTATTTTTTTCTGTTAAAGTCTGGAAAAAAGATAATTAGTTAACAAAAACAGTATTTAAGAGATCTGGAAATGTTAACTGTTGATAACTTGATTAAAGTATTATAAAGCAATAGAATAACTTTAAAAATGCTTTATATTTCTACCCCGGAAATTGTTAAGCTACAGGAACACCATGGTTTAGGGGAGATATTTTTTTCATTTAACAAATATTTTCAAGCACCTGCTATGTATGAAGCACTGTGCTAAGTTTAAGAAAGGTGAGGAATACAGAAATGAGAAAGAAATGAATCTTACTTTGGAGAAACCGTCCGCCTAGAAAAGATGACAAAAATAAGATACATAACTATTATGAAAGAAATGCATTCACAAATGTTATGAGATTTACAGAAAAAATGATACAGAATTCAGAACATGAAGGGACTCCTTCTAATGGGTGGCAGCGGGCAGAGTAAGAGGTTGCAGAACTGAAAGGAAAGGCAGAGCCACAGAAAGAAAGAGGTATGAAAGCCATGCAAAGACCAATCAGCAAGAGTTAGCAGCTGGTTGGATATCAGAGGCAAGGAAAGAGAGAATGGAAGAATAAACACTAAGAATGTGGGGCTGGAATATGCGGCATCTGAAGTGTCTATAGGAAATCCAGACAGAGATGTGGAGTGTATGGAAGGGCAGGCTGGAGATAGCTAAAGACTTGGGAATCATCCACACGGTGTTCACTGTTGAAGCCTACAAGCTTCCAAATGAGAAAAGGTCAGTTCTTGAAAAGCACTGACATAGAGGGGATCAAACAGAACAAACTGAAGCATAGGCAAGGAAGGAAAAGGAGTAGCAGCAGAACACAATGTCTAAAAAGACGAGAGAAAAAAGTTTTAAGAAGAAAGATGTAATCAAAGACATCAAATAGTGCAGAAAGAACAAATATTCAAACAAGCCACTGGATACTGGCTCCTAAAGGATAAAGCACTTCCAGTTGATCAGAAGCAAATATAAGATGACACTTGTGGCAAGATGCTCTCCTTGACCAAACTTGAGTCAGGCTTCTCCTAGGCCCTCTTCTCAACCAGGCTCCACCTTGGCCCAGGCCCCACCAGACCTACATAGCCCAGTTTTACCAAGAAGCCTGCTAAGTCGGTTTAGAGAGAATCCTTCCACCTTTGATAACTAATCCCTTTTTTTTTTTTAAAAAAGTGACAGGGTCTGACTCTGTCACCCAGGCTGGAGTGCTCACTGAAGCCTGGGCTCAAACACCTGGGCTTAAGCAATCCTCCAGCCTCAGCCTCCCCGAATAGCTGGAACTACAGGTGTGTACCACCATGCCAGCTATGTTTTTACTTTTTGTAGAGATGGGGGTCTCGCTATACTGCTCAGGCTGGTCTTGAATTCCTGGCCTCAAGCAATCCTTCTGCTTCAGCCTCCCAAACGGCTGCAATTACATGCGTGAGCCACCACCACACCTGGCTCCAATCACTTGTTAGCTAATGGAATTCCTCATCCCCCTACTCTTGTTATCTGATCACACTGACATGCCCTCAGTAAGAATCCTGTTACGTCAGTTTAGCAGTAATTCCCCCCACCCTTGATGTCTCCTCTTAGTAACTGTCCATCGACCACCCCACAACCTGCTTCATGGTTATAAATTCCTGCTTGTTCTTATTGTATTCAGAATTGAGTCCAATATCTCTCCCCTATCACAACAGTCTAGACACCTGTCATGATCATCTTAAATACAATCTTCTTTGCTGCTTTAACAAGTGTTAGAATAAGTTCTTCTTTAATAGTTGTCAATCTCTTGTTTTTCACTGGAGACGAATGACATTCACAAACACCCAAAAACTAATTATTATCTGTGGCACTGTGGCTGGGAAGAGATGAAAACAGACATGCAGAAGTGGAAGGGGAGCATACAGAGACTTCTCTTTCAATAAGTCCTTGGTAATGGGAGGAGCACCAAAAAAACACATGACAGTGTTTGAGAGGGTACCAGAGTTTAAAAAAAAAAAAAAAAAAGGCTTTACCATATGGAATGACAAATCATGGCTGCAGTCAGAGAGAAACAACCCAAGGGAGAGGAAGAATCTAATGACACAAGACAGAGAAAAACAAATTCCCATGATTATTGTTTCAATCTTCTTGCACTGAATCTTTTTGTAAATTGCCTCAAATTCTTCCTAGAAAAACAAGAGGCATTAATAAATAAGAGAAATAAAAGGTTTTTTAATCCATTTAAAAATGTTAATGTTTAAACTGTTATTTATATCTGCTCTTATCACAACCATCTGAAAACTAATAGGAATGTTCATGTAGCAGACAAATTAATGAAAGATTATGTTGTTTTTATTTTCAGACCTCTAAAAGGTTAAATTAGCCATTTTCATACTGAATTCATATTCAATTTGATTATGTTCCCTACTGTGAGGGTAAAACATGAACAAACCAAGCTAATTTATGTACAATCCCTTTGTACCATTGAAATGAAAATGAACAATAGTTTAATGAAGTGGAATTTGTTATCTAATTATGCCAAATAATTTAGAAACATCTGCTGGTGGTTAGTAATATTATAGTTAAACCTCACGGAGTTTGATCCAGAGAGATTTCTATTTTATTCAAGCTTTTGTGAGCTTACAGTTGGGGAATCCATACTAGAATATAGAACCAAGGGATGACAGAATGACACATTTACTGAATTTTTAAAAATGCAGAGAAAATGATGAAAGGAAAATGGGGGGTCCATGTCATATGGATCTGGGCCTTACAGTTAACTCCCAAATTTAATAAATACAGTAGACTCCATAACATGCAACATTTATTGAGTAGTTGGTAGGCAGCAGACACTGTAACGGTTGTTAAATATACAAAGAAAAAACCTATAGCTTTCCCATTAGGGAACTTCATCCAATGGGGAGACAGGAGTCTATAAACTACTATGTTACCACATAATAAGTGCAAGGGCAGAGATGTGTAGTATAGGGCACTCTGGATGCAGAAAAGGGATAACTCACAAATGAAGGCCAGGTAGAAGAGATGATTATTCAAGCTGAGTTTTGCAAGATGTGTAGAGGTGACAGCAAAGAAGGGATAGGGACATGATGGTGCCAAAGGCTCATTAAGTAAATTTTTTTCTGGAAAGTAGTCCAGTATGGCTGAAGCACAGTTTCTAAGCGGGAGACAGTGAGAGATGAAGTCAGAGAAGTAATCAAGGGTCCTATCTTGATAGTCTTGCACACAACCTAGGGAATTTGGACTTAATGGTGACAAGGAACCACTGGACGATTTTAAGTAGGGAAGTAAATTGTAAACTAACCAATTTCTAAGAGGCAGGTTTAAGTTTCCGATTACAGACTCTCATATAATAAGCAAGGGTAATGTAAAATAATAAAGGAGGAAAAAACATAAAAGTAAATGTTTAAATTGATTGAAGGTTATTCACAACAAGTTACATATACACAGTGACAAGTATTGTTATATGTTTATTCTTTCTTTCTTCATTTATTCGCTTAACTTAGATTGAGTACCTATTATGTGCCAAACATTGAGTTTACAGTCCTTGATACATTTTAAGTGTTATGAGGGCAGGCATATAACTGATTACAGAAATCCTTATCCAAGGTTTCACTTTTCATGCTTTCAATTACACACAGTCAACTGCAATCTGAAAATATTAAATGAACAACTCCAGAAAATAAGCAATTCACAAGTTTTTACATTGCATGCTGTTCTGAGCAGCATGATGAAGTCTTACACTACACAGCTCCATCCCACCAAGCAGCGGTCCCCAACCTTTTTGGCACCAGTGACCGGTTCTGCTTTCGTGGAGGACAATTTTTCCATGGACAGTGGCGGTATGGGGGCATGCAGAGGGAATGTTTTGGGATGCAACTGCTCCACCTCAGATCAACAGGCATTAGATTCTCGTAAGGAGTGTGCAACCTAGATCCCTCACATGAGCAGTTCACAACAGGGCTCACACTCCTGTGAGAATCTAATGCCACTGCTGATCTGACGGGGTGGAGCGCAGGTGGTAATGCTCACTCACTTGCTGCTCACCTCCTGCTGTGTGGCCCAGTTCCTAAAAGGCCACCAACCAGCACCAGTCCATGGCCTGGGGGTGAGGACCCCTGCTGCCAAGAATGTGAGTAATTCCTTTGTCCAGGATATCCACACTGTAGACACTACCTCCTTGTAAGTCACTTAGCAGCCATTTTAGCAGTACCACAGTGCTTATGCTCAAATAACCTTTATTTTACTTAACAGTGGCCCCAAAGTACAAGAGTAGCAATGCTGGCATACTATTATAATTGTTCTATTTGATTGTTAGTTACTGTTAATCTCTTACTGTACCTAATTTATAAATTAAAATTTTACCATCCTGTTTGTATAGGAAAAAACATAGTAGATAATAGGGTTCTCTAGTATCCAGTTTCAGGCACCCACTGAGGCTCTTGGAATGTATCCGCTGAGGATAAGGGGAGACTACTGTATTGTCTGGGTTACCTCCCAAAGGAGAAGTAAGCATTGCCTGTTGAACAGGGTATTGTTTACATTTTCAGAGAGTACCGGAAAGTGTCACAATGGCCAGCACTATCACAGAAATCTACTTGATCTTCACTGTAAGCCCCCTGAACCAGATCTGCAATGGCACATGGCACTTATTCAGCCACACACACAAAGTAGAAATATTACAAAACCATTTTTTCAAGTGGGTCAACGGACTTGTTAAATGGAGAAATTGTTCTGGTATCTTCAATCTTTGTTAATATTTACAATAACAATATTGGTGACAATAAGAGCTACTATGTATCTTCAACCACTGTGCTAAGAACCCTATAAAATAATCTCATTTATTCCTGCGCAGATGGGATAAGGGAATAGTCCCTGTTTACCTATCAAGAAATTGAGACTAGAACATATAGCTGACCCTTGGCAGAGAAAGGATTAAACATAGTTCACTTACCGCCAAATCCAAGCTCTTTCCACTACACTACATGCTACGAAAGTGCCATCCTCCATGAACCTCCCATCTCACTCAGTAAAATCTCAAGTCCTTACCAGGCCCTGGGGGATACACCTCAGTACTCTCTATCCCCCAGTTGCCTCTCTCCTCATCTCCTCCAGCTTTCCCCTTGCTGACTCCACTCCAGCCACACTGGCCCTTCTGTTCCTCAAAACTGCTCAGCACATCCTTGCTTCGAAGCCTGCTCCATGAGGCAATTTCCCAATTTCACATAATGGGTTTCTCACTTCTTTCAAGCCTGCTCAAAATTCACCTGTCTGTGAGGCCTACTCCCCGTCCCCCTACATTGTGAGACAGGTAACCCCTTACCCCTCACTCTCCTCTATTTTTCTTCAAAGCATTTGCCACCTGGCACACTACACATATTTTATTGTCTGTCTCCCTCCACTGCAAATATAAATTCCTTGATGGCAGGAACAAATATGTACTTGGCAATATTAGGCACTCACTAAATATTCATCAGATAGATAGATAAACAAATCACAAAATAGGAAAACACATCCCAAGCCTCAAAGCTACTCCTTGGCAAAATTATAGAAGAGTACTCTTCTAGTTTCTACACCCTTCTCTCACTTAATGGTATCATCCACTCCTTCCCCAGACCTTGAATGTCCTCTGCTTTTTCATGCACTTTTGCTTATGACATCACCTCCTACAAACCTTCTTAGTAAAGCCCCACCATCTACAACTTCTACTTTCTCTTACAGTATAATTCCCTCAATCAAAATGCCTGCTCTATGTTTTTACTGCTTGAAGACTGCCCATCCATAAACTGAAATAATTCTTTCATGCTAAAAGAACGTATTTATCTATATTTAGCATGTAATTCCTCATAGGTAATATGCTAAAAATCATGCTTAATAGTGTAAATTTCACTTACCATGGGAGGTCTGCAGGAAAAAATATTTCAGTCAAACAGATGTTTCCATATCCCTCAAATGGACATCCACACCACTCACCTGCTCCCTGTCCGACCTAGCATCGACTACTTCAAACCCTAAAATCATCTTTACCAGAGTAACTTCACAGCCATTAAAGAGCTAGAAAACAATAGCAAAGTTCTATATAAAAGATACAAAAGGCCGGGCATGGTGACTCACATCTGTAATCCCAGCACTTTGGGAGACCGAGGCCGGAGGATCATGAGGTCAGGAGTTTGAGACCAGCCTGGTCAACAAAAATTAGCTGGGTGTGGTAGTCCCAGCTACTCGGGAGGCTGATGCAGGAGAATTGCTTGAATCCGAGAGGCAGAGGTTGCAGTGAGCTGAGACCATGCCATTCCACTCAACCTGGGTGACAGTAAGACTCTGTCTCGGGGGCAAAAAAAAAAAAAAAGATACAAGATACGGCCAGGCACAGTGGTCCACATCTATAATCCCAGCATTTTGGAGGGCCAAGATGGGCGGATCACCTGAGGTCAGGAGTTCAAGACTACCTGGCCAACATGGTGAAACCCTGTCTCTACTAAATATACAAAAATTAGCCAGGCGTGGTGGCACATGCCTGTGGTCTCAGCTACTCAGAAGGCTGAGGCAGGAGAATTGCTTGAACCTGGGAGGTGGAGGTTGCAGTGATCTGAAATTGCACCACTGCACTGCAGCCTGAGTGACAGAGTGAGACTCTGTCTCAAAAAAAAAAAAAGATACAAGATTAAAAAAAAAAAACAACCAAAAAACACATAGTTTAAGAGCTGAAGATATGACAGAAATGGGAAAAATCACGAAGAATTTGCAGTTTTAAAAGCCTCAAAGACTCATTCAGTTTTGAAATGTCAAGTCTGTGGTCACAAAAATCTATTCAAGGAGAGATATGTCTGACACATCTCTGTGCTTGCCTTACACCACGGAACACATGCAATCCAAAGGAATCGAAAGGTCAAAGTCAGAGTAGAAAGAGAAAGGAACCACTCTCAGTGCAGCTGGATAAAAAACAATGAGGTGGCTCTATGCCAGGCCACTGAGCAGCTGGTGACATGCTGGCCTGACTCATCTTCCCTTCTCCCCCATTCTCTCAACTGTGGGTATTGGCTCTTCCCAAGAAGTGCTTACTTTTCTAAATGTAAAACAGGTAGGAACAGTTTTACCTATCCATTTTTAATTTTATTTTTTGTTCTTTGAGGAAGAAAAGTAAAAAAAATTCTAAAAATGTAAAAAGCTCTTAAAGGTTCTTGGATATAAAACCATTCTTTTCTTCTATTTAATCTTTATTTTTAAAGTGCAGGTGGTTTTTTAAATTAATATATCTCAGTCTTACTGAGATATATTCCCATACCATAAAATTCACCCTTTTAAAGTATACAATGTAGTGGTTTCTAGTGTATTCACAAACTATCTATTCTTTTAAAAATAAGCAGCCAAATTAGGAATATACATTTATAACTTTATTTTGTCAGGCTTTTTTTTCTATTCAATATGACTTTTCAATGTAAATATGGTCATACTGTATCCTCTTTCCTTAGTTTTGTCCTATCCTATTTTTAAGGATAGTAGGATTATATTAATAAAAAAAATCAAAGTTCATAGAAATTATTTTCTATGTAAGAATGACTTATGGCTGGTAATTTGGTTACAAGGCCAGGCTCAAGGACTTGTCCTGAATTGAGTTTGCACAGAAAGTTCTGCGATTTCATTTAGTTTACATATTTCAGATAAATAAAGTCTTCTAAAGATGCTGTAACTAATACTTTCTGTAAGACTGAGAAAACATCAATTGCCCATAGAAAAGGACCTTGTCTTTATCAGAGGGGCTCTGAGAAACGCTACACCCTCACCAGCCCCAGCAAGGTACTCTGTCATGGCTGCTCTCAAGATGATGGTAAATTCCTAGGTTAAAACAATCTTATGAAAACTTATTATACTAATGTCATTCCTTTAAAACTATTATTATAACATATAAAACACGACCAAACAGTATTTTTCTGCCTCACTATTTTATGATTGCTTTAAATTAGTATAAAACATGTGTTCTCAATGAGTTGGGGAGATGGAGAGTTGGGGCAAAAAAAGTACTGTATTTATATTATGAAGAAAGCAAATATATCTACAGTACATAAAGAGATACATGGTATATTTCTGGTATTAAATTTTCATGGGGAGAACAATTAGAAAACAGGCCTAAAAGGCTGGGAGGGGGAGGATTTTTTAAAAGGTTGAGAAAAAGTAATCTAAAAGAAACTAAAACTTTTATTGAAAATATGTCAAATTTGTACAATTATACATATCACTATTTTCTATGTTCAAAAATTAGGCTGCTTATAGGATGGTTATCTGCAGAGCCAGCTGTGACTCAAAAGACTGCAGCACCAATATTCCTTGTACATAGATGGTGACTATCAGAGTTACAACAACTATAATTATTTTATTGTTCTTACATTGTACCAGCTCTCCACACATTAAAAGACAAACTTTAAAGCTAAAATATTAGAACCACAGGCATGCATCACCACACCTGGCTAATTTTTCTTTTTTTTTTTTATTGAGATGGAGTCTCGCTCTGTTGCCCAGGCTAGAGTGCAGTGATGTGATCTCAGCTCACTGCAACCTCTACCCCCTGGGGTTCAAGCTATTCTCCTGCTTCAGCCTCCCACGTAACTGGAACTACAAGCATGTGCCACCACGCCAGGCTAATTTTTGTAATTTTAGTAGAGACATGGTTTTGCTATGTTAGCCAGGTTGGTCTTGGACTCCTGGCCTCAAGTGATCACCCACCTTAGCCTCCCAAAGTACTGTGATTACAGGCGTGAGCCACCACACCCGGCCTGATTTTTTTTTTTTTTTTTTTTTTTTTGAGACAAAGTCTCTCTGTGTCTCCCAGGCCAGAGTGCAGTGGCGCGATCTTGGCTCACTGTAACCTCTGCCTCCCGGGGTTCAAGGGATTCTCCTACATCAGCCTCCCAAGTAGCTAGGACTACAGACTCCCACCACCATACCTGGCTAATTTTTGTATTTTTAGTAAAGGTTGGGTTTCACCATGTTGGCCAGGCTGGTCTTGAACTCCTGACCTCAAATGATCCACCCACTTCGGCCTCCCAAAACGCTGGGATTACAGGTGTGAACCACCGCACCCAGCCTTTTTTATTATTATTATTATTTGTAGAGATGGTGTCTCCCTATGTTGTTCAGGCTGGTCTCAAACTCCTGAGCTCAAGTGATCCTCCAGCCTCGGCTCCTCAAAGTGCCAGGAGGCATGGGCCACCCATTACAGACGTGAGCCACTATGCCCAGCTGGGTTTTCTTATTTTTACTCTTTAGAGACAGGGTCTTGCTATGTTGTCCAGACTGCAGTGCAGTGGCTACTCACAGGCACGATCATAGTGCAACCACAGTCTTGAACTTCTGAACTCAAGCAATTCTCTTGCCTCAACCTCCTGAGTAGCGGGGACTACAGGCACATTGCCACCATGTCTGACTAAAATATTAAGTTTTGACACCAGTGTGAGAAGGAACAAGGAGAAAAATTTAAATAATGATTATTTAAATGACAGCTGAAAAGAATATATTCTGAAAAAGGCAGATGAGCTCACACCACTGGGCCACCCTCTCATATGCTTTGGATAACTGAAAAATAAAAATGTCAGCAGACAGTATAGTTGAGTGGAAACTTCCTATAAAATTAGCTTTCAGTCAAATAAAGCATACTGAAAATGTTCAATTGACTTGTCTTTTAAAAAATACATTTTAATTTCAGGACACTCATGTGGGAAATCAGATTTCCTAACTACATCACAAAGGATATGCCATTGCTATTTAACTGCTCCAAAAGATGTCCATAGGAAGGTTTGTCAGGCTAGTGACAGATGCTGAATAAAGTGAGATAATGAAAAGGTTTCCATGGCAGAAGGGTCTGAGGAAAGATGGTATAAAATTACAGCAAAATCATAAGTATTATTAGAAGTGATCCATGGTAGTAAGGATGGTGACTAACTGGTAACAAGAATAGAAAAATTAGAGGCAAGGAGGGTGAGCAGCAACGCTAGAGGTGACTCTACCCAGATCGAGGAGCATTATTCAGGGTTCAGCCAGCCCAGCGGATGGTAACTGAGTTTCCAATCTCATCAGTTGGTCTGGGCTATAAACCACAGCCCCATTAAGCTATAAATGACAGAAATTCCTGCCAAGGCAAGAGCTGGCAGAATGCTTATTCACCCAGCTCTGCCAACTAAGACTCTATTGGTGTGGCCAATCAGGACATTTTGTCAGGTACACCAGCTACAAATTCCCGCTTTCAAGGATCTGAGACTTTCCTTTTAAACCAGTAATTACTAGAAAACATGTGCTCTCTACCAAGGAAGTTCTCACAAAGCCTGTATGGAATTAGTTAATAGTTAAGTGCCACTCACTATATGGAATTAGGTAATTAGTGAATTAGGTGCATTTGCTATAGTTCTAGAAAAGACTCTGGAGTGCCACTAGAGGACCATGTCTCTTGTACACTGTGACAGATGTTTGCTGAACAAATGAGCAGGGTGAGTGAGCAGAGTCTGTAATACATTTGGATAATTTTTGAAATTGGGGGATTTAAAAACTATATCGAAGCTGAGTTCATATGTGAGTTCATTTGAAAGGAGAAGAAAAATGGGTGCAAATCCTTAAGCTTTCAAAAATGCACATTTTCAATTCCCAAACGAGACTGTAAAATCATTCAAGATTGGGGTCTGGTTCTTCTATCCCAAAATAAAAAAAAAAATGCATTAAAAATATCATTTTAAGCAGCAAAGGTGATTAACAGTGAGGATGAGAGATAAGACAGTCTTAGCCATTTAGCTTAATTTAACAAGTATTTGAGTTCCTGTAATACACTTAACAAGTGAAAAAAATTAAATGTATGCAAATGCAAAATCAGGTATAGAGGTTCCACTTTTTAAAACTAAGTCACCAACTCCCTATAAAAAGAACATTTCTTAAATTTATAAAAGGCCTGAAAGAAAATGTAAAACACAAAGCTAATAACTAGTCTAGACTCTACTGCTGGACTGGGCTACTCATCAACCAAGATAGAAAAGATAGGGCCCTGACAATGGTTACTCTGGGGAGCCTCAGGTATAAACTCTGCTGAGCTCTGACAAATTCCGTTGATCTGGTTAGGTCCCTGCCTCTAACTCTTTTCACTACCATCTCACAGAACTTTATTGCTCCATTGCTCTTCTGTCCTAAGTCATTAAGAGTAAATATAAAGGGACATGAGGCACTTCTAAGACCAACTAGTTAAAGGTAGTAAAATCTAAAATAAAATCCATTTATTCTAACCCGTGGGTATGTCTCTCAACATACACAAAAAGTTATTTTGAATTGGGCAAGTTTGACCCAATCTCCTAGTATTTATCTTTAATACAACAGTTCTCAAACTTGAGTGAGTGTAAGAATCACAAAGGGAGTCACTTTAAAATCCCCTTCCCCCATGTCTTTGGGCAAAAGAAACTACATTTTTAACAGACATCCCAGATGACTGATGAGTGGTGTACAATCACTTTTAAAAACAGCTGCTGCTCTATCACTACTTACCAAATAGCCTCTGCATTCAAGAGTGGTTTGCTTTATAACACAGAAACGTTCACACTGTAACAAACTGGATTTTGTGAAGTGAATTCTATTTTCCCACAAGTAGACTTTAACATTTTAAACATACATTATTCATTTTGAAGGCTGGGAGTGATTTCTTATACTTTCTTCTATAGGCCATATTCCATACTTTTCCCTTCCTCATCTTCACTTCAGTGGTTAAAGATTTAGAATTTAGAAATCCTTTAAAAGAGCATTTTTCACCCCAATTTATCTTTTTTATTCATCAGGAAAGCCAGTATTTGAAAAGTTGACTTGTAAACCTTACTTCTGAAACCAAATCTTGAAAATGCTGCATATCTCTTTAGGAAACGAAATTTTTGTACCAAAAAGTTCCACATTTAAGGAAAATGCTATTAAATAATGCTTAGATACAAGGTACTAAGAAGCAGCGAGAATTTTACTATTTTTCAGAAAAAGAAGAAACTTTTTTTAAGTACCTATGGAGGATCATCACCAAGTACGAAATGCCACTTATAGTAACGTACTTGGGCACAGTAAACACAGTCCCAGAGTGAAGCCTGGTGAAGTGAATTCTAGGCTCAGTTTTGCCCCAAATGAGCCCTGTGACCTTGGGAAACAACCTCTCTGGATCTAAGTTTAATTTATAAAATAAGATAGTTAAATAAAAGTAACATTTTGATTCCAGCAGCTTAATTCACTGGGAGGTATTTACATCAAAAAGCATTTGAGGTATGTAACACCTCTAACGTGCTTGAATCAAATGATATAATTAAAACTGAACTGGAAACTTGATATTGTGAATAACTTACTGAGGCTGTTCTTGTAGCTATCAGTTACGTATCATTGCACTTTGCTTCTTCGAAAAAGCTAAATACTTTTAACGTCTAAATGTTCATATATTGAGTTTTCTTAAAGTCAGGTACGTATGTACCATAGTCTAGTTTTGTAAAAGGAAAGAATGTATCTTTTCAGTCCTTTTTCCCAACCCACTGTCATTGCAGACTGAGAAAAAAACATCTTGAAGTCTTAAACACTAAAAGCAACAGTGCTGCAGTAATTACACCACAAAAATAACATTTCTTTCTTAATGAATACTCAGTCTCCTGAGATTACAGTTACCTTCCGGTAACCAACTTTCTTCTGTCTGCTCTCAGTCGTTAGCGCAAACATTTTCAATTTTAACCCATATTCAGTTCACAAATCATACTTATTTCCAACGGAATATACTGAGTCCAAAAAAAAAATTCCCCAATAGTCCAACAGGAAGCAACACATGCATTTGGCAATTCCAAGGAGGCTGGGGATGCACAGATACCTCGTTCAAAATAAATAAACTTTCCAAGGACCTTTATTTACCGACGGGAAAGGGAGGTTTGAATACAACCGGTTAACTTCACTCCCAAGTTGGCATCTCAAAGAACCGTTGAGCGTTTGCAAAACACCCAGGACCTCTGAGCCTCCCAGCCGAGAATTGGCCAAGGGAGCACACGCCCATCGGCCCTGCCTGGAGAGGAAACAATGGGAGAGGCGCGAGGGAGCGAGCCGGCGCCCCGGGCGCCCCAACTC